>NW_023494799.1:20441972-21041972 GCF_904425465.1 Colossoma macropomum | reverse complement strand
GTTTAGGCGCTTTTCCAAGGCACAGTAGCGGCTCAACTCAACTCTTCTCGCCTTTTTTGGTTCTCCATTAGGCCAATCTGGTACCTGGTACTAAATTTGCTATCCTCTCTGTCGAGGTTCCAAGCGAGCTATGCCAAAAGGTAATGCAGGAAAAGCAGACTGCTGAATGTTCAAAGAGAATAGTCATTATCACCCTAAACACACATGCTAGCGATAGCTACCAGGTTAGCGTAGCCTCTTGCATCGTCCTGTCTCGTCGGCTGAACTATGACATAGTTTTTCCCAAACGCTCCTGTTTTTTCCAGCAGTCTTTTGTCTCACTGCCGTCAAAATTTGGCTCTATGTCATGGCAGCTTCCTGCAGCTTCGCTATGACATCTAGCTACAATAAGGGGGCACTATGTCTGCAAAGGAACATGAAGTAGCTGGTACAAAAAGAGAGTTGAGTCAAGTTGAGCTATACCATGCAGTGGAAAAGTGCACTCTTAAAACAAGGGATTCTTCAAAGGTTCTTTAGTAAAGAAAATGGTTTACATAGAACCATGAACACCATGTTCAAAGAACTCCTTGCATGATTACAAGGTTCTTTGCATAGTGAAAGCATTCTTCAGATTGATGGAGAATGTAATGTAGATGGTTCTATATAGAACCTTTTTGAAAAGAGCTTTATGTAGCATCAAACAGGGATCTTCTAGTATTACAAGCTTGACATCGTAACAATAAAAAAAACCTTTTTGGTGCTATATAGAACCCTTTTTCAAAAGGTTCTCTACGGAAACATATACTGCATATACTCCATCAATCTGAAGTACACTGTCACGATGCAAAGAGCCCTGTAATCATTCACTCAAGGAGTTCTTTGAGTCTTCATGGTTCTATGTAGAACCATTTTCTACACTAAAGAACTTTACTGCACTCTTAAAAAAGATGGTTCTTCGAGGGCTCTTCAGTAATGACAATTAACACTTAAAAAACCCTTTGCATGATTAAATAGTTCTTTGCATGGTGAAATTGTTTTTTAGATTGATGGAGAATACATTGTATAGGGTTCTATATAGCACTGAAAAGGATTCTTCTATTGTTACAATGCCAAGCTTGTAACAATAGAAGAATCTATTTGGTGCCATATAGAACCCTTTATAAAAAAGTTCCATTTAGAACTTAAGCACATTCTCCATCAATCTGACGAACTCTTTCATGATACAAAGCACCCTTTAATCATGCAAAGGGTTCATGTTCTATACAAAACCATTTTGCTTACTGAAGAACCCTTGAAGAACTATCCTTTTACATGTGTGGTGCAACTTAAAATTTAAAATAAAACCTAGATTAACAAGTCCTTGATTAGCTCTAAACTCTGTTTAATAATGTAATCCTTGTTGGTGCAGCCCACCCTGAGAACCACAGTTCTGCTGCATCACTCCAAAGAACCCTTTTTTTGCACCTTCATTTTGCAGAGAGTGCAGGCAGTCAGTTGTAGAAATGGGATGTGAAATGTGGAATTGTCTGCAGGGACGATTATATTTCAGGCTAAAAGACCTGTATATTACTGAGAGTTACTGGAGCTGATGGGAAATATACTGCTGTCTATTAGATTTCAGGGCTGGGCAGAAAAACGTCCAGATGGGCTTCTTTTCTCTCGGTTCTCCCTGTACGGACCAAATGGCTTCAGCGTTCCTCATCTGAGACTGTAAGACTGAATTCTGTCTGTCACATACAGAGAGAATTTTCTCAAACAGTACTGGACAGTGAGAGACACAGTGTGAAAAACAGTGTGATTTTCAACGAGGAACAAAATTAAAGAGCAAATTAGAGGGACCAGACTGAGGAGAGAGAGACAGAAGAAAAAGCCAAAAATGTTTAAAAAAAGAATGACTGAGAGAGTGTAGACTCCTAAAAAAGATGGTTCTTCAGGGATTCTTTAGTAAAAGCAATGCTTCTATTTAAAAGCATGAGTTCTAGAACCATCTGCATGATTAAATGGTTCTTTAGATTGATGAATGTGTCCTACATAGCACCAAAAAGGGTTTTGCTATTCTTTTGAGGTCGAGCTAATGCACTTAAAGAAATGGTTCTTCAGTAAAGAAAATGGTCCTATTAAGAACCATGGACACTCAAAGAACCCTTTGCATAATTAAAGGGTTCTTTGCATCAGGAAGGGCTTCTTCAGATTGATGGAGAATTTATGTCCATTAATGTGCTGTAGATGGTTCTATATAAAACCTTTTTGAAAAGGGTTCTTCTATTGTTACAAGCTTGACATTTTCAAAATGGTTCTATATAGAACCATCTACAGTACATTCTCCATCAGTCTGAAGAACCCTTTCACGATGCAAAGAATCTTTTAATTTTTTAAAGGGTTCTTTGAGTGTCCGTGGTTCTACATAGAACCATTTTCTTTACTAAAGAACCCTTGAAGCAGAATAATAACAGAAGAACCCTTTTTGGTGCTATATAGAACCATTTTCAAAAAGGTGCTATATACAACCATGTACACACATTTTCCATCAATGTGAAGAACTGTGTCACAGTACAAAGAACATTTTAAGCATGAAATGATTCTTTACAGAGCTCATGGTTTCAAACAGAACCACTGCCTTTACTAAAGAACCCCTGAAGAACCATCTTTTTAAGATTGTAGTTTGGCTTTTGTAAAGATGTGATAATACTCTACAGTTGTTATTGTTATTTTTAGAATAATTTAGATTTACATTCAGTCGACAAACTTTCCAAAAAAAAAAAAGTGCCAAATGGAACCATAAAGAACCAATTTTATCTCCTTTAACTTTTCAATGGATGGGATGTGCAAGTGAAGAAACATTTTAATGGGATGTGCAAGTGAAGAAACATTTTAAAGGTCAAAATTTGAAGTATTTTCAAGTTTAATGAACCTTCAGATCATGTCAATAATCAATAATAACAGTAACAATAATGTTCAATACCCTTTTAAAGCAGCACTATGTAATATTTTTAGTTAAAACTGAAAGAAGTGTCATTACTAAGTGGGAAGACTAAAGAACACACTAAAATATGGTGAGCGTGCACTGCTTTGAGTCGCCCTGTTAAGAGTTTTTCACACCACGTCGTATGGCTTTATATATTAACATCACACACAGACTCAAAAAGAAGGTCTGGCTCGATGATTAGGCCTCAAATGATCTCAAAATCAACATTATACTGATGAAGATATGATGACAATTGTAGATGATCCACTCACATCCTCAGAAGACATGTCCTTCACCAAGTTCAAACTGAGTTCTCTTTGAATTCTCTTTGAACTCACCCACAAAAGTCAGATTCATCTGCTTGCGGGGGTCCGAAGCACAACCAATAATACTGTGCAGCAGCCTTATTCTAGTCTGGGGCTCCACAATGTAACTGCAGCACCATTTAAGGTGGAACGGGAAAATTCTAACAAGAAGCTGGTGAAAAAGAAGTTGACTTCAGCTTCACTGAGGGTTGAAAGACATGAAAAGGTATGAGGAGGTTGCTCTGTTTCTGCCTGACAGGTGGGCAACATAAACTTATTTCACAGGACCAAGAGGTCAGTACTGTTTTTGTCCTGTTCGCTAATGTTTGTGATAGCATCTGGTTAGCTTCATAGCAGCAGTTGTAGCAACAGTTTTGCTAAACCACAATCTAGCTAACGTTACTAGCTGTGTGCTAGTTCGCTCTTCTTTTATGTCGTGGGATTTGAAGCATATTTTCCATTAAAGCGACTTGATGTTTAAAAAAACTCTAAAAAAACAATCTGATTTTCTGCAGTTATCAGATTATTAAGTGTGAACACACTGAACCGGTTACTGACACAATCTGATTTTCTGCAGTTATCAGATTATTAAGTGTAAACACACTGAACCGGTTACTGACACAATCTGATTTTCTGCAGTTATCAGATTATGAAGTGTATGTAAATACACTGTAAAGTGAGACTAAGGGTTAAAAAGCCAGAGCTGAACAGGAGACTGTATCACAGTGTGGGTTATGAATGTAGGACTGTGTTCTATTAGACTGCAACAAATTACACTGACTAAAACAATTTAGATCACATGTCGCAGCGCAGCGGGTGGCAGTCCCACAAGCAAACTCAAATCATAATAGCTAATAGAAGTGCAGCAAAAAGGCAAAAAATAATAAATTTGTTCCTAACAAAGCTACGGCTCAAGCATTTTACATCTCCTGCAGAGGAACTGCCACAAAGATTAACCAGATTAGGAGAAGATTTATTGTCAGCCCACACAATGTGTGTGCTTTGGTTTACAGTGTGTCCATTAAAGGGCCCATGTGTTGTTTTTTTTCTTTTTTTTTTTTTAAGTAAAAGAGCTTGATGTAGTATGTAAAAATTACACTAAACTGGAAAAACAGCCCTTTTTAAATTTGTATGACATCACAAAACCAAACACATTTACATATATCTGCCTACAGAAGTTTAGCCTCACCCACTCACAATGAAGTCATCAGGAGTGTTTCAGCTCAGATTGCTTTTGAATGAGGCACAATACAGAGCAGCCAGTCAGAACAGAGCTCATTTGCATATGCCAATCTTAAAGGCACAGTAACAAAAACAGCCTGTTTAATTCCTCACTGTTTGCTAAAGCTATTTCAGGGCTAACTGTCCCCATCATGAATTTAACAATGAACTTACATATTTAAATGTTGTTCACTTATTTATTGATTTATTTAATGCAAAAGACACTAGCATTCACACATATAAACAGACTGAACCTTCAAATGGTTTAAACTGAACCTTTAAACCATGTGTGATGTACTACATTTAATACACTTATTTTCACTTTCTATTATTATTATTGTTATAATTATTATTATTTGTATTATTCTACAGTCATATGCAAAAGTTTGAACGTCCCTGGTCAAATAACGTGAAATATTACATATGACATTTTTTTGGAAATTTTAGAGCTCAGTTTCTATAGGTTTAACACAGGGCTGCAACCCAAATGTTAAGGAAAGCCATTTTGTCCTTTCAGTAAAAATCAAACCACTTTGGGAGCCACAACATTTTATGTCCATTTTACCATCTTGGCTTTAAATATGTCTCAGTATGTGCTAATGTACAAGTATAGGCTTAAAAATATAATATAAACAAAAATGCAGACTTACTTTGCTCTGCTTTAAGCTTTAGCTCAGCTATAGCCGCTTTTCTCGCATCTCCGGAAAGAAACAAAAGTTTAATAGTTTCTTGTAAAATGTCTTTCAACGTTTGGCTTTTTACAGCTGAAGTCAGCTTCTCATTCTCCGGCTTCTTTGTTTGGATTTTCCCGTTCCACCTTAAATGGTGCCTGAGGTGCCAGAATGTAACTGCTGCACCATTTAAGGTGAAAAGGAACAAGTAGCTGGTGAATGAGAATCTGACTTCAGCCTTGTGGCTTTTTAGTGTTTGACAGTTTCTCACTAAAGATTAAACATATCAGGAAAACAGCTGGAGTCATTCTAAAAGTAAATAAGTTCATTTATCTAAAATTTATCGATGTTCGTCTTTAATCTTTCTCTTTGCCTTTTTGTTAGCTACTAGCTATGATTGTTGTCTGTGTTGCTATGGTGACCAGCAGTCTGCGCTGATCTTCAGGGTTAAAGGATGAATTAGCAGTCCTACATTAACTCCAGCGTTTAAGACCATTTATTGTTAAAACTGCGTTAGAAAGATCAGCAGAGCTTTATTTTACTGCAAAGGAGGATTATTTTATTTTTACCTAAAAATCTAATTATGCTGTGGAGGCAGTAAAAGAGCTGCATGATGCCAACCCTGAGTTTAACATATGGGGGGCAACAACAACAAAAAAAATAATGATTATAATAATAATAAAAATAAGTGCCATTAATTTTGCACAGCTATTTATTTTTCTCCAAAATGTTACATTCAGTAAATTAACAGTAACTGTGTATTAAAGTGTGCAAAAGTGTTTCTCTGTACAGGATGTGTTCACTTACTTACACTTCAAATGTACAACATTTATAAATCAACAATACATGGAATTTGACAGAGGAGCACAAACTTTTGCACATGACTATAAGTACTTCCGGGCAAGACCTTCAGTGATGTTCTAGGAAACATCAGCTGTACTTGTAGAGATAACAACAACAACAACAACAACAAAAAAAATATATAAAAAACACTTTTTCTTCTAGTTATTTTTAGACGGACCCTAACTCTGAAGTGGGAGTGTGAGCTGAAACTGAATCTCTGTTAAATATAAAGTAAAGCCCATCTCATTAATAACAGTGACAGCAAAGCTTGCAATCCTCTGTTTATTTATTATTTTTATTCTGTATTGTGTCCATTTATGTGGGCACCAATTTCACAGAGACAAATTCCTCAGATCAGTTGTACTCGGTCAATAATCCAGACTCTGATTATAATCAGGCAGGATTTCAAGGATTTCTAATCTAACCAGACGAATCTAAAAACATCAGGAACGCGCTGCGTGATAATACTTTAAATGCGCAGCGCAAAGCCAAAAGCCATTAGTGCCATTAATTTATCTGGGTCCCTCTTAGAAGGCTTTCTATGAGGTCTTAATTAGGAGCCTGATTGCTTCTGTACTAATAAACTGCACACATTGAAATTAATTACAGTTATATTGACTCAATTTAGCTGCTTCTATAATTATCGCTTTATTACTGGCAGGCTAATGGTCGCAGTGCAGAAGATTTCACATCCAGGCCCTGAGGAGAAGACTCAGACACCCCCCACCCACCCCCAAAAAAAACACACAGAGGGGATTCTACCTGCCGTCCTGTCCTCTTTTATATCGATCAAACCTGGAGGAACAGTTATTACACTGAAAATTACACATTAATATTAATGCCTCATTTGATAAGGTGCAGGATTAAGCCCACTGGGGAAACGACAGTACAATGAACACTCGCTGCTACATGCTGGATAAAAATTTTAGCCAAATTCTGCAATAAGACATGTTTATACTGACCAGTTCCTCTGTGTATTTAAAAATGAGTGACTCTCCAGCTGTTATAAGAACAAATGAGATCTCACCACTATTCATTCCCGTCTGAAATTCTCACCAAGATACACTGAACTTCATGTATCTATGTATCTCTCTCTCTCTCTCTCTCCTATATATATATATATATATATATATATATATATATATATATGTATATGGAGAGAGAAAGAGAGAGAGAGAGATAGATAGATAGATAGATAGACAGATAGATAGATAGATAGATAGACAGATAGATAGAATTCTCACTGCTGTCGAAACAAAACCTTGTATCTCTAAAATGGTAACTTTACAGGAGAAGTAAAAAACACACTTTACTTTCAATCTAAGTCAATGGAACCAGACATTTTTCCTGTTGGGATGCTGTGCAAAATGTAAATAAAAACAAAATGCAATGATGTCAAATCATTTAAATCCTATATTTAATTGAAAATAGTATAAAGACAACATATCAAATGCTGAAACTGAGAAAGTTTATTGTTTTTTGGGACAGGGGCAACAAAATGGCTGGTAAAGTTGTGTAATGCTAAAAAACACCTGCTGGTTGATTGGCAACAAGTCAGTAACATGTTTGGGTATAAAAAGAGCATCTCAGAGAGGCTGAGTCTTTCAGAAGTAAAGATGAGGAGGGGTTCACCACTCTGTGAAAGACTACACGATCAAATAGTCCAACAATTTAAGAATAACGTTTCTCAACATAAAATAGCAAAGAACTTTTGCTTTTCATCACCTACGGTACATAATATTATTAAAAGATTCAGAGAATCTGGAGGAATCTCTGTATGCAAGGGACAAGGCCAAAACCCAGTATTTGCTGGCCATGATCTATGAACCCTCAGGCGGCACTGCATTAAAAAACAGACATAATTCTGTAGTGGAAATCACTGCATGGGCTCAGAAACACTTTTGAAAAACACTGTTTGTGAACACAGTTTGTCGCTGCCTCCACAAATGTGAGTTAAAACTCATAAATGCAAAGAAGAAACCAGATATAAACAGGTTCCAGGAATGTTGTCACCTTCTCTGGGCCCAAGCTCATTTAAAATGGACTGAGGTGGAGTGGAAAAGTGTCCCGTAGGCCGACAAATCAACTTTTGAAATTCTTTTTGGAAATCATGGACACTGTGTTCTCTGAGCTAAAGACCACTCAGCTTGTTATCAGTGCACAGTTCAAAAGGCAGTATTCATGATGGTATAGGGGGGCATTAGTGCACATGGCATGGGTGATATGCACATCTGTGAAGGCACCATTAATGCTGAATTATATATACAAGTTTTGGCAACATATGATGCCATCCAGACAATGTCTTTTTCAGGGAAGGCCTTGATTATTTCAGCAAGACAATGTCAAACCACATTCTGCATGCATTCCAACAGCACGGCTCTGTATAAAAATAGTCTGGGTGCTAAACTGACCTGCTTGCAGTCCAGACCTGTCACCACTGAAAACATTTGGCGCATTATGAAATGAAAAATACAACAAAAGAGACCCTGAACTGGTGAGCAGCGGAAATTCTTTATCAAATAAGAATGAGAAAGCATTTCATTTTCAAAACTACAGTAGTCAGTCTCCTCAGTTCTCAAACACTTGCAGAGCGCTGGTAAAAGAAGAGGTGATGAAACACAGTGGTAAACATGCCCCCGTCCCAACTTTTTTGGAACATGTTGTCGGCATCAAATCCAAAATTTCTCTATTTCAACATTTGATATTTTGTCTTTGTAGTATTTTCACTTAAAATATGGTTCACATGATTTGCACATCATTGCATTCTGTTTTATTTACATTCTGCACAGTGTCCCAACCTTTTTGAAAATGGGGTTGTATTAAAACGCTCCTCACTGAGCAGCTTTCAGCGCAGTTTAAAACACTTTTGGTGTTTCTAGCCCCTTTTCCCTTGTAACAGCACTTTATCCTACTCTTACTTTTCATTTTTAATTAGATTTTTTTTATTATCCTAATTTCATTTCTAATTTTTAGTTTAATGATTTTCTCTTTTAAATCTAGTGCTTTAATCATATTTTTATCATGTTTTTAAGTACCATTCTCCTTGATCTCTTTTAATCAACTATTTTCTCTTTTGTAAAGCACCTTCTTTGGACAGCCTCTACCACAAAAAAATCCTGCTAAAGACCTGAGTAAAACACAGATACAGATGAAGCCTAAAGCATTTAGCTACAGAACCTACAGGATTCACTGTGGAAATAAAAGCAGATTTGATGGACTGGATAACGATCCAGGAGCTTGGTCAGTCTGTTTTACTGAAATATTTTGTAGCAGTTCCACAGAGAGCAAATTTAGAGCTAGGAATTTACTTACCAGCACAAAACTAGTCTGCAGTGTTCCCTCCAAAGCCCCGCCCCAAACGAATACAGTCACTCCCTTTAGTGTTCCCTCCAATGCCCTGCCCCAAACAAAAACAGCCCCTCCCTTTAGAGTTCCCTTCAAAGCCCTGCCCCAAACAAATATAGACCCTCCTGTCAGTGTTCCCTCCAAAGCCCCGCCCCAAATAAATACATTCCCTCCCTTCAGTTTTCCCTCCAAAGCCCACCCCCAAACAAAAACAGCCCCTTCCTTTAGTGTTCCCTCCAAAGCTCCACCCCAAACAAATACAGACCCTCTCTTCAGTGTTCCCTCCAAAACCCCGCCCAAAACAAATACAGACCCTACCTTCAGTGTTCCCTACAAAAAAGCCTTGCCCCCCCAAAAATTCCCTCCCCAAGCATTCCCTCCAAAGCCCCGCCCCCAAGCAGCCTCTCCTTTCAGTGTTCCTTCCAAAACCCCACCCCAAACAAATAAAGCCCCTCCCATCAGTGTTTCCTCCAAAGCCCTGCCCCAAACAAATACAGCCCCTCCCTACAGTGCTCCCCCAAAGCTCTGCCCCCAAACAAATACAGCCCCTCCCTACAGTGCTCCCCCCAAAGCTCTGCCCCAAACAAATATAGCCCCTCTTGTATTGTACTTGTTTTACTGTTGACATATTGCACCGTGTTTCATAGTATCTATTACATAAATATGAAAATTTGCATGCAGTAAACATTGCTATATGATCTATACTGATGCTAAAAAGTACTGTAAAGATACTTCTTTGCATGCTTTTTGTATTGAAAGTATAACTTTTGCACACTTTTTTGCCACTGTGACACTGCATTGTATGTTAACTGCAGTGTTAATGTTGAAGCTTCATTTTGCAACAGCACAGCAAATGCATTTTATGGCACTTCCTAAAGTCCAGAAGAATATAACCAGTTTATGACACTTACTTACAACAGCATTTTAAATCTTGTGAGATAACCTCCTCCGGGGGGTAAGGAATAGATTATAAAACTGTGTCTGAACCTGTTGTTTTGACTGGCTCTTGTATTTACAACAGTTTGCGACAACAAACTCAAAATTAGCCTGATAAAAGGTAAGAAATCTTTTCACAGAATCACTTTTACAAGGACGCTCCCTGAATGTTTAATTCAGGAAGTAACAGGGCTTCAGACGAGTATTAATAATCTAAAATAAAGTCTTCTGGATGAAGTTTCAGGCTAATTATCACTGGCTGGTGTTCAGCCATTTGTGCTGATACAATAGTCTGTCCCATAATGTGGCACATCAGACGATCATCCTGTCTCAGAACTATCAAACTTGAAATAATTGGAAAAACAAATCTAATTAGTTATCTCAGCATAAAAGCGTAAAGAAAATGAATAACATGACAAGCAGCATGTACAGCGGTAATGAAGGAGCTGTAATGGTGGTGCATGACCAGGTCATTTACATAATGGCTATCAAGGTTTTTTATTCTCTTTTCATTCCCAAAGGTTGTGCTTTTCAGCTCAATGAAAGGATTTAAAAAGACAGTTTACAAATTGAACTTAGGTGCCTGACATTTGCTTTTTTATGAGACTAATGAAGCTAACAAGTAGAGGAAGCTTACATCCTTCCAAAAGGAGGGACTCTCGTGGAGAACTGTGACGATTATAGCTGGACTTTGAGTTCAGGCCATAGATCTCAAAATCACACCAAAAATGTGAAAGAACCCACCTCTTCAATAATGCAAATTTCCGCTAGCGCCCCATAGGACTTCTAACAGTATATCAGCGCTAAGCTAATGCGTGACTCAGTAAACAGTTCTGACATAGAGCTACTGCCACTGTTTTACATTCCTAACAAATAACCCAAATCTGCTTAGAGTACAACTCAGATTCACAGGCAGTTATCTAGAACTTGCAGAAGGACTAGAGTGACGGTTTTGGTTCCACCCATTGTAAATCAAAGTGTGATTGGTTGATTCTTTTGTCACTTCCTGATTATAGTTTATCTATAGTTAATCTAAAGTATCCAGCTAACCCAGGGGTTGGCATTATACGGCTCTTTCACTGCCCTGTTGCGGCTCCACAGCAGAATTAGATTTTCAGCTAAACATAAAGGCTGAAGTCAGCTTGTTATTGGCCAGCTTCTTGTTTGAATTTTCCCGTTCCACCTGAAATGGTGAAGCACATTCTGGCACCTCAGGCACCATTTCAGGTGGAACGGGAAATTCGAACAAGAAGCTGGCGAATGAGAAGCGACTTCAGCCTCGTAAAAAGTCGAACGCTGAGAGACATTTTACAAGAAACAAGAAACAAAAAGGTTTCCTGCTGGAGATGTGAGAAAAGCTGGGCTAAAGCTTAAAGCAGAGCAAAGCAAGTCTGCAATTTTGTCTTTAGCCTATACTAGTACATTAGCACATACTGAGACATACTTACAGCCAAGATGGTAAAATGGACATAAAATGTTGTGGCTCCCAAGGTGGTTTGATTTTTGTTGAGAGGACAAAAAGGCTCTTCTTAACAGTTGTGTTGCCGACCCCTGTCCCAACCAAGTGGGAGAGCTGCATGGCTGTATCTCAGTGGCATAGGCAGAAAAACATTTTTGAGACGAAAAAGTATGTAGGCCAACTTGATAGGTTACCATTACATTACCAGGCTGAAGTGGCACAAATAATTTTTTTTCCCTAATGTGACTCAGATCTGATGTTTTCAAATCTGACCTGAGCCACCTTAATATGTGGTGGTAGATCGGATACGTATTCAATTCGTAGCCATGCAACCTTAATGAGAACGCTCAGATCATGGTTTTTCACTATGCGAGCCCCATCATTCAGCGTAACTGTGGCAGCAGTGTCGAACCTGAAGTTAGAGCCAGTAAACAGTGGAAAAGTAACTCATCTCCCCCTTTTGGCCTTCGTCTCACTTTAATAATGAGCAGCAGACAAATGTTCAGAACTAATTATCTTCACAGCGAAGCCTTGCTCTGCTGTTTAGCTGGTTAGTTGATTCATTCATGTGACGTTATTCATTCACATTAATGATAGATTTGAGTCACTCACCTAAACGAGCGTGAACCATCACGATAGAGATCAAATCTCACCAAAAAATCTTGTAATGTGAACATAGCTTTAGATACAATTTCCAAACGTGCTAGTGTCCCACAGTGTGTGTAAGGCTGTAGCTTATTCCTGACAGCATTGCAGTAATCACCCTACTTATTCCAACACTTCCTCCTGGTGATAATATCACCATATTCTGGCATGTTTAATTAAGGATCATGGGCTAGTTTTAACGTACATAAGCGCGATCGTGCCTTTAACTCAGCTCATTAAAAAGCTTCACTCCACACGAGTGACTCATCTTTCTTTTTTTTACTTGCTGTATTTTCTTCTTTCACGCCCTCAGTTTTCATTGGCTGTTGGAGGAGTCTGTTCAGATTAAGCTGTTGACCAGTTTATACTATATTACAATCAGAGTAGGGTCGAAAAAATGATCGACTGATCTGAAACAAGATCAGGAGGCCAAAAATCTGAGTCTGCGCCCCTCACACACAACTCAATTCTCTCTCCAACTGTCAACTCCGACTGACCCAAAAATCTGCAGACTAGAGCCGGCCAGCTCAGACTCGGCCAGACTGAGAATCGGGGCTCAAATCAGGGTAAAAGTCATGTAGTTGTGTGACCAACAGGCTACTAAGGAGGAGTCTTATTAGGACAGTCCTACCGAGGACCCGCACTACCTCGGCTGCAGCCTAGACTTTGGAACGCAGCTAATGAGCCATGTAGTTTCAGAAAGCACATAATCAAGACTATTAGAGATACTGAACAACTCACAGTTAGTAGTTTGTGCAGTGCTAATTGGTGTACTCAAGATTCATTACTTGTTAGTGACATTAGCCTCGTAGCTCCATGTCTTGGCTGACTACATTTGAAATGAGGAAGGAACTGGATAACTGAACCTGCTGAACTGTCGCTTTAAGAAGGATCAGTGTAATGAACGTTATTTATCCAAGTCTCTCTGAAGAGCAACAAACAACGAACATTATATTTGAATGAAACTTCATTCAAGAGGACACGAGAGGCATCTTTAAGCTGGCTTTAATGTAATACTGACTGAGCAGATATAGAAAAATTAATCATGTTTTTTTAGTCACTCAATTAAAAGCTCATTAAGACCTGCTGGTGAACAGATGTGTGGATCAGTACTGGGCTTATTCATATTTGCTGAAAAAGATTAAATAAACATGGTGACGAGATAATCTGGTAATGTGACAATGTTAAAAATGCCCTGCCTTTAAATAAATAACTCACATTATATATAAAATGTCTTTTAATACTCATTATAATTATCTGTAATGACTTTAGTGATTAATTATCCTTCCCACAGTACACTGCTGTGGAAAGTAAATTATATTAACCGCATCACTGACAGCAAATGAGTGCACAAACATGTGTGAGTGTTTTGTTGGCAATAACTCAACTTTTCACATTTTTTTTATTTTTTTGTCTTTTCATTTTTGTGTATAACTCAGTAGTGGAGATGTAAACAGTGCGGTTCAGAGTGGTTTGGTGTGAAATGGTTCAGATTTCTTTATAGTGGCGGTGATAGGAAACAGGGGTCGCCATGACTACAACACAAATATAGGCATTTAATTTACTATCAAAAACCACCTGTGGACCTACACAAGTCTTCTGAGTTTTATATGGAATGTTGATGACGGAAAATAGTGAAAAAATATGTTTTCTTATATAAAATCCTCTCAAAACTATCATAAAACAATATCTCAGACATCAGGTAGCGTATTCATAACCATTTTGTGTAATAACTAAGGCACCACTTTATAATAACAGGCCTAATAAACAGTGACAGTCATTATTGATTGTTTTGTTAATAATTATTAATTATACAGTAGTTACATATGCATTAATTATTAATTAATGCACCATTTGAATTGTTTACCATTTATTTTGTGATCTATGAAAAAGTTGGGGCTACAAAAGGCTGGTAAAGTTGTGTAATGCTACACCTGGTGGTTCATTGGCAACAGGTCAGTAACATGACTGTGTATTAAAAAGCATCCCAGAGAGGCTGAGTCTTTCAGAAGTAAAGATGAGGAGGGGTTCACCACTCTGTGAAAGACTACACGATCAAATAGTGCAACAATTCAAGAATAATGTTTCTCAACATAAAATAGCAAAGAACTTTTGCTTTTCATGATCTACGGTATATAATAACATTAAAAGATTCAGAGAATCTGGAGAAATCTCTGTATGCAAGGGACAAGGTCAAAAACCAGTATTTGCTGGCCATGATCTATGAACCCTCAGGCGGCACTGCATTAAAAACAGACATGATTCTGTAGTGGAAATCACTGCATGGGCTCAGAAACACTTCTAAAAACCACTGTCTGTGAACACAGTTTGTCGCTGTATCCACAAATGCAAGTTAAAACTCTAAAACGCAAAGAAGAAACCATATATAAACAGGATTCAGAAATGCTGCCACCTTCTCTGGGCCTGAGTTCATTTAAAATGGACTGAGTGGAAGTGGAAAAGTGTCCTGTGGTCCAACGAATCAACATTTGAAATTCTTTTTGGAAATCATGGACACTGTGTCCTCCGGGCTAAAGATCACTCAGCTTGTTATCAGTGCACAGTTCAAAAGCCAGTATTCATGATTAGGGGTGCAATGATTATTCCACTTAGTCGACTAAAATCGACGACCAAATTAGTTGCCAACTATTTTAGTGGTCGATTAGTTGGTGACGTCATTATGAGTCTTTCTCACGCTCACTAGGAACGTTTTGACATTACCGCTTACTGGAGACTTAACAACGGTGCGATGGCAGCCTAAAGAACAAAATTCTCAGAAGTGCGGGAGCTAAACTCAGAAAAAAAGTTGTCAGTTGTGCTGTGCTAAAGCCGACGTTATCTGACATAGGAGCACATCCTCCATCATGGAGCATCTAAAGAGGAAACGTGTCGGCTCACTGGATGAAGAAGATTCATCTCGGTAAGATACACCTCGTCCCAAACCGCATACTAGCACACTAGCACACTAGCACACACTAAATGGTGTGTAAAAATAGCGCACATACCATTAGAGGTGCACTCGTTAGTGTCGTATGTGAAGTACAGAAATGTGTGGTTTGGGACACGGCGATAGTTGTGCTAACGAGCTAGTTAGAGCTAGTTAACGCTAAAAGCCGCCCTACTTCATGTTATGAGCTGTAACATTTTCTGTTTCGAAATCGTTGATGAAGTTGGAACAGAGACGCACGTAACTATTGTTATTATTCACAGCGACCCTGTTCACACTCCAGATAACACTTACACTTTTAAACACTGCATCGGCGTCTTAACGACAAGGCTGCCGGTGCGGTCAAATTCGGCGAACGCAGGAGAGCGTTTTCCAAACAGTTTTCTGTTTTCTGCGAACGCTGGTCACCACTCGCTAACAGTTTAGGTAGCTGGACAAAGGGTTACCATTGAAATAAAATGTTTCCACAAAATCGTTCAAATCTAACTGTCCATAGAGGAGTTTGCCACAAACATTCGCCGCTTTCCCATCCGCTCCATCAGAGCGCGTCAGTGGGGAGTATCTGCTCTCAGAGGAGAGCGAGACTCTCACAGGAGCACAGAGAGATTCTGACTTTCCTCCATTTCACTAAAGACCTGTGACTGTAGAATTTAGTTGCAGCAAAGTGTAGACAGACAGCAGAATGCACAGAGCACAGACTGCACTGTTGAAATTTAACATATAAATTTAGATTGAATTTTTTTTATTTACTTAATTAAAGGAAAAATGATTTAGTTTTGATACATTTTCTTGCTGCTACTTTGCACATCCTTGGTTATAAATTTTGACAGGAAAAATACTTTGGAGTTTTATTTTTTTTATCTTTTGTATTAGCAGGAAAGTTAATTAAAACAGTGATTTCTTGAATGTTATTCATCTATACTGTCTTAACTGTTAGTTAGCAAATGAATAAAACAACCTCAAGTTAAATTTAAATGCTAATAGCTACATAAAATGTATTTGGTAATGTAGTGATTCATAATTCGATTAATCGATTATTCATTTCAGTAATCGACCGATTAAATTAGCCATTTGTTGCGGCCCTATTCATGATGGTATAAGGGTGCGTTAGTGCACATGGCATGGGTGACTGGCACATCTGTGCAGGCACCATTAATGCTGAATGATATATACAGGTTTTGGCAACATACGATGCCATCCAGATGACGTCTTATTCTGGGAAGGCCTTGATTATTTCAGCAAGACAATGTAAAACAACATTCTGCATGTATTACAACAGCATGGCTCTGTATTAAAAGAGTCCCTGGTGAAAAACTGACCTGCCTGGAGTCCAGACCTGTCACCACTGATAACATTTGGTGAATTTTGAAATGAAATATATGACAAAGGAGACCCCGAACTGTTGAGCAGCTGAAATCCTATATCAAATAAGAATAGGAAAACATTTCACTTTCAGAACTACAGCAGTTCATATCCTCAGTTCTCAAATGCAAACAGAGTGTTATTAAAAGAAGAGGTGATGAAACACTGTGGTAAACATGCCCCCGTCCCAACTTTTTTGGAATGTGTTGTTGCCATCAAATTCAAAATGGGCATATATTTTTCAAAAACCATTAAAATTTCTCAGTTTCAACATCTGATATGTTGTCTTTGTACTATTTTCCTTTAAAAAAATGGTTTAAATGATTTGTCATTGCATTCTATTTTTATTTATACTGTGCACAGCGTCCCAACTTTTTTGGAATTGGAGTTGTAATTATTTGGTTACTTTGTGCAGAAAATATGGTGGAATTCCCTTTGGAATTTATTCAGTGTTCCCCCTCTCATCCCAAATGCAGCTGCTCAGCCAATATTTGCTTCCAAAGCAACAAAGTAAATTTTTTTGTTGAACTATGCTTTAACTGTAAATATATCGGCAGACAGCCTGTTCAAGCTTGTTAGTCTCACTAAAAGTCATAATTCTGCTAATTTTCTATTTTAATTAATGTAATAGTGAAATTTCATGGCGATTTTCCATCTGTTAATGCATTCAAAACTACTTCCTGGGCCCAAAAAGGCACACCAAGTGGTTTAAAGTGGAGTGAACACTGGTTTCAGTATTCAGTGTGTTCAGGCTGCGAGAGGGAATTTAATGAGTCTTTTCGTTCCTCTGGTTTGTACGTGCGCTTGTGCATTCAGAACCTGCTGGGGATTTCTGTGGTTTGGAGTAAAGGGCAGTGTTTTGCTCTGCCAGACACAAAGTGTCCCAGATTATAAATGTTAGATGCTAAATCTCAGAGCCTTTTGTTCGCAGGCCTGTTTAAGCCTACATAAGACCGAACTGGAACTGAACTGCGGCTACATTTCTCACAGAAGACCTTAAAGAGGTCTCAGTGGGCTCCACAGGGAAACGTTATATTATTATTATAGTGATATTCTTCTTATTATTTTTCTGCTGGATTTTTGTCCACTAACTCGTCCAGCAGTTTTCAAAATATCAACACCGTTCCAACTTCAGAGTGTTTGGTCTGATCGGGAATGGTGTATTTCTATACAGCTTTTTGATCTGACATATGATTTTCGTACAATCTTCGTTAAATTACAATTTTTTTCCCATAAGAATGAATGGGGTAAAAAATTGTACGTCCATCTACTGTACTTCTGCTCGATCCAAAGACAACATATCGCATATACTATCTCAGGGCAGGCCTCTGAGCACAAATTCAATGTTGGTCTGATCTGCACTAGTCCTACAAGCCCTAGTATTTTTTTTGCCCGACAGCCACCAAACTGCAGGTACTCACTTAGGGCAGGTCCTCAAACTCTAATCCACAGCCATACTGACCTGCACTCTTCCACACGTTGCTTATTCATTCCTTGTTCCTCCCACAGACTCTCATTCATTTTTCACAACAACTCGCAACCACTTGGCAACCCCCTAACAACCACTCAGGCCCTTGGCAACTGCTAGCAACCAGCTTCAGCTGCACAATCACTGCATTTTCTTCTTCAAGTTTCTACTTCAGCACAAAAACAGAAAATGGACTCATTATATAACTTCTAGTATATTATATTTGACCTGCAGCCCATTTGGTGAGATTCTGCAGAACAGAGTGACCGCAGAACTACATCAAATTTTAGAACCTGTCACTGATCCTGAGCAAACTTTTCAAAGCAACTAATTAAACCAGAATCAGCCAGAAACGAACAGAACATGATTCAGCAAACTAGAGCCTCTTATGAGCTAAAGAACTATGAGTTTAAAGGCTTATTCTAGATTACTAGTCATTTTTATATGCATTTAATTTACAATACATAATTACGCAATTAATTCCATATTATGTAAATTACTACAAATTCCAATGACACAATCTGATTGGTTGAGAAGTGTTGTGTTATTATTTGTGATAACATTGTTTGTTGACAATAACTGTATCTAATGACTCCCTTAATGTTGCAGATAAATATTATGTTCCTAATTCAGCACACACAAAAACAGAAAAGACTCATTATGTAACTTCTACTAGATTATATTTGACCTGCAGCCCGCTCAGTCAGATTCTGCAGAAGAGAATGACCAACATCAAATTCTAGAACCTGTCGTTGATCCTGAGCTTTTCAGAACAACTAAACAAACTGGAATCTGCCAGAAAACAACAGAACAGACTTTACAGACTGACTTAACTATACTACATTCAGCTTCATCTGAAAACACTGAAAAGGCAGAACCTGATATTCACACAGTTTTATGGAAGATCATTGCTTAAGATCACCTTGATACTAGGAGACTTGATACTTGTTGGGAGGAGCAAATCAGCCTCAAAATTGGCCCAATTATACTGTAGCGTGGGCCCGATGAGCCAGTCTTGCATACAGCCCTCACTGTAGTGTTGTAGTCAAGATCACTAGAGTCCAAGTCAAAACTGAGACCTGGACACAAGATGAGACCAAGATGAGTCCAAGATGAGACCAAGATTTTTAGTAGTTGAGTGTGAAACCAAGAACGAGATTAGATTAAGATTCTTTCAGAATGTAAAAATAAAATACATACATCGCTGCTCATATAATCTCATATCTTCACTTTTGACATTTTCAGTTTTTGATATAATTTGAAAATGCCTGTTGTTCTATATATTATGTGTAAATTTATTGATGAATAGACCAAAAGAAACGGCCCAAAATGACTTAAAAAAGGTCTAGTTCCATTGACTTACATTAAAAGTAAAGTATGTTTTTTCCCTTTCCGGTAAAGTTATCAATTTGGAGATAAAAGGTTTTGTTCCAACAGCTGCGATATACAAAAACACACCAAAAAATCTATTTGTAGTTCATTTTAAATTCATTATCACTTACATATAGTAACGTGACAGACCTGACCAGATGCTCGCGGATAAAGTTAGGAAAAGAGGCTTTCCTAGGTAGAACACGATCCAAACTTGTAGTCAGTAAACAGGCACAGGTCAAATTCAAAACAAGCCAAAAACACAGCGAGACAAACATGACAAAAACAGGCAAACATGATCCAAAAAAGGGTTAGGCAAAAAGGCAAAGTTTAAAGTCCAAAAACACAGTCTGATACAGAAGAAGGCCATAAACACAAGAAGAAATGCTCGGTGGCTCAGAAGGAACAAGTATCTCCAAACAATCCAACAATCTTTTCAGCCTAAAATCCAGCACTCAGTAACTACCAAAGAAGATCAGCTCTCATTTAGACAGTAAAAAAAAAAACAATCTGATCAGTAAAATGTTCTTGTGGGCTGCGCAAGCTTTTGTGGACTGCTGGTTTCAAAAGTTTGGGAACGTCTGATGCAGAGAAAGAACTGTTTTAGTCTCTTTAAAAGTTTTGTTGACATTTAATAAACACAGAAAAAAGTTCAGTTTCTAGTCACCTTAGACGGAGTCAAGGCACTCGGCTGGTCTTCAGAACTCCACCTTACCCCAAAACTGGGACAAGACCGAGTCCAAATGAGGTTGAGACCAAGACGTGACCAAAACCGCTAGCTGATGAACTCGAGAACTACAACACTACTTCACTGTCCAGTTTCAGCAAACTGAAATGACAGCATAGCATTGAATAGCCTTTCAACTCTACTATCAAGTCAAGGGTCATATAATTTCACACCAAAATTGGGCATTTATCCTAATAATCCATTCACACCATTCTCGTTCAGTCACTCAGAAAGATGAAATATTGTCATGCATATTTTGTATCAAGAAAATGAAATATTGTAATAATTTGTCACCCTGAACCCAAATGCATTTTTATACATTTTAAAAAAAGTATTTGAAGTATTTTGTTAAGTTATTTAATGATACTTTAATTCTTTATTTACAACATTTTTATCTGCTTTGAGATTTTATTAACAGTCTTGAAATATGAGGGGATATTAATTTTATTAGAATTTCATTACTCATGTAATATTGTACATTATAATTTTACACTCGTTATAATAAATAATGATAAAATTCAAAACAAACTGGTGTATAGAGCTTTCAGTCTGACAGTAATGGTGCTGATCTTGGATGGATAATTCTCCTCTGGGAAATTACAGTGTGTGGAGAAGAGTGTGGTGTGATTGTAATTACACGCATGCAGTGCTCACTGAGAGAGAAAGAGCGAGGGAGAGAGGGAGAGAGACAGAGAGAGAGAGAGAGAAATGGGCCATGTGTGCATGAACAGCACACAATCAGAGCATTTCTCATCTTCTCCATCTACTGTCGGCCTCTAGAGAACACATAAGTCTGTCGCTCCAGTTCCGGTCAAAAGTTTGGACCCCTTCACAAGAGTTCTCCTTATTTTTGGTATATCTGGAACACCAGTGCTGTTTCTGAACATATGGCGACTCTAAGGGCCAAAACACACCAAGACGACATTTAAAAACGAGCGCCAACTATGTCAAGTTGATGATCTCCTTCCGGCCCTCTCTACAGCAGAAAATGTGATAGTCCAATCCCATTTCTTATTTTTACCCCTACCTCTTGTTTTCAAGTGTCACCTTGCCTCTTGGAACTGAGTTACAAGTTGTAGTGGTTGAAATCTTCCCCATGAAATGGGACCCTCAAATAAAAAAAAGAACCTTACTTCAATAACAGGTTACTAGCGCTGTAGGCGACCCTACCAGTCTGGAGTGATAGCAGAGGAGGGTAAAGTTCAGCAACCTCACTGCTGGGCTTTAGTTACATTGAGGGCATCACATGCCTTCAAAGAGGGGCAATTATTTATTATCACCCACCCCTAATTCTTCAGTGATATGAAGCTGAAGTCAGATATTCACCAGCTTCTTGTTCAAATTTTCCCATTCCACCTTAAATGGTGCAGCAGTTCTGATGCTTGAAGAGCCAGAATGAAACTGCTGCTCTAATAAGGTGAAACGGGAAAGGTGAACCGAGACATTAGCATACTAGTGATTTTTATGCTTTGTTATGAAGAAAAGAACCATAATACACTGAAATGACATTAAACTGAGATAAACGGAGTGTGTCTCTGAAAAACCTCTATTTGGAGGACCATGTAGCCCTAACACTTCGCCCTACCCCTCTATCGCAACAAGAATCGGAACACCCTACCCCTAAACGTGCACGCTCAAAACGGGGGTGTGGGGCTGAGTGGTAGGGGCGAGGGGTGAAATGGAGCTGGGCCCAAATCTGTAAAGTGCAGTGTTCAGAGTAAATAATCTATTGTTCGAATGTATTAAAAGCTTTGAATGTCTGTTCTTATTGTTTTAATACTAACATTGTTATTACTAAGAACATTTGGCCTCAGTCACCAACCGTTCTTAAGATGAAATTGCTTCTTAAAACCCATTTACACAGTTTTGATGAAGATTCTGACATTCACCAATGTTTTCTTATTTGGGATTTGTTGTTAGGTAAGAACAGAATCTACACACTCAAGAGAACAAAGGTGAGAATAGTTCTGCGCTTTAAGAACAGGTCATGAATCTGATGTAGACTTTTTCTTAGGACCTTTCTCAAGAACACACTTAAGAAGAAACTTAGAAAGATTTTGGAGAATGAGGCCCGATACTCTTTATCTCATTAGGAATACAATAATAACATTAAGTATCTGGACATTCAAATAGCAGAAATAGTTAAAACAGCCGTTCCAAGTGCTAAAGCTCTGCTACTTGCTCTCTTCTTGCTTTCATTTCTCTCCCACGGTCATCTGTCGATGGCGATTTAACACACTCAACCGGCCAAAAGAATAGCTGACAAGGACCGACTACCCGCAGGTTTTTAATAGAAATTAAAGGACAATTTTTTTTCCCCCAAGTAATTATATGTTTTGTGTAAAAAAAAAAACAACAAATACTCACCAATCATTTGCATTATTTCCAATACCGCTGTCTTTTCTTGCGCATGTGCAGACTAAGAAATCCAAAACAAATCAGAGTAAGAGTTTACATGCACTGAGAAATATGACTACTGAGCTAAAATCCAGCCTCTTTATCAGATTTCTTAATTGGATTTCTAGATCGGAGTACGGTGTTTACATGACCACTTGAATAATCAGATAACTGCAGTCTGATTATGATCGGATTATTGAGTGCATGTAAACGCACTCAGTATTGGAATACTGGAACTGAAACTCTCTCTCTGACCAGTGTGCTGTGAGGTGAGCTGTTCTGGTTGATGATGTTCGTTGACACCCTCCTGATGGATCCACCTCATACACCAGCTGTTGACACTCACTCACTCACTCACTCCTTCTCTCACACTCCTCTCCATCAGGCCGGTCTGCAGTGCATTAATGATGCTGTCTCACGCTCTCACAGCTTCCTACCTCTGAGACTTTCACAGAGAGAGGCCAGTCATGTTCCAGATGCCTTCAGATGAAGACCAGCACTGGCTTCAGGCTTTAAAGACTCAAACCAAGGACAGAAACTTCTTAATCTGTATTTTTTATCACTAATCTATGACAATCAGGACATTCACTCTCTGTGTCGAGCGAGGGGGGGTTCAGGTGGTTGCAATCTGAAATTTCACCACTAGATGCCACTAAATTTTACATACTGCACCTTTAAGTGTAAGTAGTTTTAATTATGTTTTTTCTACTTTTACATTTTTGTACAAATGTACATTTTTTTTGTAATATACACTGATCAGGCAGAAAATTATGACCTTGTTTCTACGCTCATTGCTCGTATGTTGAAAAAAGAACAAAACTCTTGAACTTTATCAGTAATCGATGCATGAACTGATTATTAAAATAGTCATTAACAGCACCCCTGAAGCAAATATGGTGGCATATTGACTAAATTTATGGGTCATTATGTCTAATAGGAGATTAAAAAACTGCCAGTTAAGGGCAAATTAAATTTTTGCTTGATTATATTTCTAAATCTGAGCATAATGAGGCTTGTGCTCGATTAGTGGAGAGCATTCAGCTCACCGCTACACAGCTGCAGCAACCTGATGTAATGCACACAAAACCTGGAGCCATATAGAAGCATCAGAAAGTATGAAATAGCCTCTTCCAGCATTTTTTTTATACTATTAATGCGATGTTATTTCCAGCGGTCCCTGCCGGCAGCCATCCTTATCTGATTATCCAGGTGGTCCGCTGAAAGACGGATCCCAGAATCCATCAGTGCAGCGGCAATGAAAACAGCAGCCCTCCACCTTTTGATCTGTAGGAGCTGCTATATCTCTGATTCAGCAAGATAAATATTTCAGAACACCGACAGCCTTGTTCCAATTACGCTCGCTCCGGCCTGCGGCTCGTCAGCAGCTGTGCTGTATCAGCTACAACTCCACCAGCTGGGCTTCAGCAGAGACCACAAAAATACACCTGAACATGGCGCTGTGGTACTAAAGGACGGTCTTGAGACCACAAATCAATTAATTCAGCAGTTTTTGTCTCGTCTCAGGGTAAGGAGGACTTTGTAACACCTGCCGAATGCAAAGCCTACCTCATTTTACAGCCTGACTGACTATGGGTTATCAAGATCGGTCAATATATACCATTTTCATAATATTATTTTAACATTATATATAATACTATTCTGTATTGGCAAAAATCACTGATAATTAGCACCTCTTTGGTTGCACACCATCACCAAGATTCAAACTCACAGGCTCTGGATGATAAAATGTATTTAAACCTTATCTTAAGCATGATAATTTTTTTTTCTACCAAAATTTCTAATGAAAAAAAAGAGATGATTAACAGAAATTGAAACTGCGAATTCTGGGTAGCATCCAGTGCTACAATATTTTGATTATTTAAGAAGTGCAATCATTCAGAACTAGTAATCATAACAGCCAGTAAAGCTGTTAAAGTGTAAAATTATATATATACACACACACACACACACACACACACACACACACACACACACACAGGTGTTTACTGACTCTACTTAGTTAATGAAATTAAAGGGTTAAGCTCTCCCATATTAAGACACTTTATCTGTTTGTTCAATGATTTGTCGTTAAGATCATTAAAAGCTTCAAGTTTTGAACAAGATTTTTTCCAAGCAACTTTAGACCATGTCTGTTCATTGTGACATTTATTATGCAATATAAAGAGTAACTAGAGCTTTCAATTCATGCAAACAAGTAATCAAATGAAAAAAAAGGAGATACAATGTTGTTCTGTGAGTAAAGGGACATTATTATTATTTTTATTACTACTACTATTTATCACTTAGCATTATCTTGTTACAAACATCCACCTACAAACGTTTGTCGTTGTTCATAATAATTTAGATTAGATAAATAATAATTAAATTAGTCTTACAATATTTATATTATAAAATAATGTGTCATTATAACATAAAAATTACAGGAAAACATTGTGACAGTTCCAGATTTTTAATTAGTAGTTCATATCAGGACAAAATCATATATACCAAAAGTTCAACTTCTTTAAAAAAAAAACATGAAAAAGATGAGTCCAAAATCTGTAAAAACACAGCCCCCATAATCCCACCAATCTGATCACCTTCACCTGCAGAATAGCAGAGGAACTCCACAGCCAGGCAGATACTAAAGAGAACATTACTGAGGTTCTAACACCGCCGCGCTGATCGCTGCCTTCCAGTTACAGACAGGGTCAATAACATCACCCGCAGGATAATGATACAATAGCGCTTTTGTTCTTTAAGCCCACTTTAGCGCCGCTTAAGCCCCCTCTCTTTAAAACGTCTTTGTTAGATGATCCAGCTCCACAGAGAGACTGAATTCCAATTAGATTAAACACTCCACAAAAGATGTGTGATTGGGCTTGGCTCTGTCTGCTCATAACTTCCCCAATCTGCTTTCTGATAGAACTTTTATAACAAGCTAATCTCAGAACACGAGGAAAATAAGGTGTTCCCTGAGGAGCTGCAGTTCTGCTAGTCTGTTAGTGGAGTTGAAAAATTTCAGGAGCCAAAGAACCGTGAGTGTAATCTTCCACAACTGATAACACTCACATGAACTGTCTCTTAGAAGATGTTACTGATGAAAACTGCAATTTGGTGCAACAGAAACTTTTAGGTGCACACCAGATACTATTTAGTGAGCACCTGATACTATTTGTTTCAACAGACGTGATGATACTAAATTACTTAAGTGTTTGAGCAGTGACATCACTGATACTACAATGTAAGTGTTTCTAATAAAGTGGCCAGTGAGTAAAACCACAAGGTAGGTGTTTCTATTAAAGTGGCCAGTGAGTGGAAGTACAAGGTAGGTATTTCTAATAAAGTGGCCAGTTAGTGGAAGCACATGGTAGGTGTTTCTAATAATGTGTCCAGTTAGTGGGAGCACAATGCGGGTGTTTCTAACAAAGTGGCCAGTAAGTGGAGGTACAAGGTGGGTATTTCTAATAAAGTGGCCAGTTCGTGGAAACACAAGGTAGGTGTTTCTAATAAAGTGGCCAGTTAGTGGGAACACAATGTGGGTGTTCCTAATAAAGTGGCCAGTTAGTGGAAGCACAAGGTAGCTGTTTCTAATAAAGTGGCCATTTAACGGAAATACAAGGTGGGTGTTTCTAAAAAGTGGCCAGTAAGTGGAAGTATAAAATCTGTTTACATTTTTTTATGAAAATGTGATGGATCTAATAGAAGCTAATATGTGGAAACAGTCACATTTGTGTATTGTATTTTTTTACTATGATTTGCATACTGTATACAAATTTTAAAGGGTTTTTAATGGTTTTTATTTATTATTTTCTTACGGCTGATAATGCTTTGTGCTTTTGTGCTTTCACTGCTGGAGACAGTTCAACACAGAAACTGCCCTGAAGGCTTTTTGCAAATTGTACTGAACTCTCCCGAGACCCAGCGTTCACCTGCCACCCACACTAGTATGTTTATCTATTACTCTTGGCATGGCAGCGACAGTACACAGCAGACCACAACACACACACACACACCCTTTGTCCAGGATGTGGGATCAGACATACGCTACAAATGTATTACATATATGTAATTACTGCGCAAAGGTTTAACAATCAATCCTTCATTCATTTAACTTCCAGTCAAAGTGGCCATTTATCAATTATTCATTTTTCAGCGTCAGGAAGGAAGTAGATAATCTCAGCTGTTTGAGTGTTCAGTGTGAGACTCTTTACCTTTATTCCAGCTTTCATTCTTTCCAGGAGACTCACTTTCAGTTTCTCAAAGAATCTGCAGACATACTTTCAAAGTTCAGTCTTAGAAGTTGATCATTTTCTGAAGTAATCAACCTCATTCAGTGGTGTTGAGGTCTGAACTCTGGGGTGGTCAGTCCATTGTTCAGCTTCTTTGTTTGATGTGTCTGTCTCCTTTTCTCAGTGAGGCTTCTTGACAGCTACATGTCCTTTCAGACCCATAGCGCTGAGTTATCTTCTCACTTATTTTACCCCATGTTTTTTATACAAAGTCAGGACACACACACACACACACACACACACACACACACACACACACACACACACACACTTTCTCTCTCTCTGACAGTGACCTGCTGCCTTCAGGATCAATCAGTAGTATAGATCACACAGACCTCTAGATCCTGTTCCATTAATTACAGACTGATGTGTTTACAGAGGCGGGGTGGCGGGTAGAGAAGTGAGGGAGAGACAGAGAGTGAAGGTTAGAGAGTTAGGGAGAGAAAGCAATAAAGAGAGAATAGAGAAAGGGAGAGGAGATGAAAAGAAAAGAGGAGAAGAGAGAGGTGGAGAGAGAGAAGAAAAGAGAGAGAGGAGAAAAAGAGAAAGGAGACAAAGAAGAGAGAGAGAGAGAAGAGAAAGTGGAGAGAGAGGAGAAGAGAGGGGGAGAGAAAGAGGAGAAAAAATAGAGTAAGGAGAAGAGAGAGTGGAGAAAGAGAGAGGAGGCGAGAAAGAAAGAGTGGAGAAAAGAGAGTAGAGAGAGAGGGGAAGAGAGACAGAAGAAAGAGAGAAAGTAAGATGAGAAAAGAGAGAGCAAGATGAGAAAAGAGAGGAGAGAGAGGAGAAAAGAGAGAGTAGAAGAGAAGAGAAGATAGAAAGAGATGAGAGAAAGAGAGAAGAGAGAGCACAGAAGAGAGAGTGAAAAAAGAGTACAAAGAGAACAGACAGAATAAGAGAGAGAGGAAAGAGAGAGGAGAAGAGAGAGAGTAGACAGAGAGTAGACAGAGTAAGAGAGTAGAGGGAGAGAGGTAAAGGAGAGAGAGGGAAAGAGGAAGAGGAGAGAGAAAGATTAGAGAGAGGACAAAAGAGTGAGTAGAGAGAGAGAGAGAGAGAAGAAAATTTACTCACAAATATATTTGATAATTAACTTTTTTTTCTCTTTCCTTTTATAAACTACATACACATATTTAATAGGTTTTGTTTTATTATTACTTTATTATACACTTTTATATTATTAATTGATAACACTTTCTCTTCTTAATTATTGCATTATCATATTAATCTTGGTTTATATTTTGTTTTATTATTGTTTTGTTGTTTTCTGTTTTGTCTTTTTTTTTATTAACTTTTGATATATAGATCATTTTTGTTGTGCTTTGACAATACAAATGTACATTTGTCATGCCAATAAAGCAAACCTGAACTTGAAGTAAGGAAAGAGTGATGAGAGAAAAAAAAGAGAGGAGAGAGAGGAGAGAGAAAGAGTAGATAGAGTAGATAGAGTGATAGAGTAGAGAAAGAGAAGAAGGAAGAAAGAAAGCAAGTAAGAGAGGGAGAGAGAGAGCAAGAGGAGAAGAAAAGAGAGAGCTGGGGCATTGTTTGTGTTATCTGTCCTGAACTATTAGTATAAGAACAAACACTGTAATCAGAATCGCTGGACTGTGGTATTCATGTAATTTTCTGACCGTCTCTAATGTTGTGCTGTATTTTCACTCCGTACTGACGCTCCTGTGCTGGAGAACCAACACTAAATGTTCCTAATTTGTGAAGTGTGTTATAAACCCCTTGCAATGAACTGCGGCCTTCATAACGACCCCCTAATGAGCTTCTCGAGACTCCCCCAAACAGATCCAGACTCTTTGTCCCCAAAACTACCTACTGGGCAACAACATCCATCTACAGAACCGAGAGCCAGCGGCAGATACGGAATTGCAGTTTCAGGGCTTCCTGTGGTTTTAGGTCTGCACTGGCTACCATCTAGTGTTAGTATAATACACAGATAGCTAGTAGCTACATCCAGATTCGCTAGCTATGAGAGAAATAGTGCGATATGATAAATGTTATTTGAATTGTCAACAATAAATTTATGTAGTAAATGAGTTACTGAGTGAATCATTCTTAAAAACAAAAAGGACAGCAAAACACTGACTTTCTGCTCAGCGTTTTCTGAGCGACCCACTGGTGTTTAAGCGGAGTATTAGGCCCAATTCCATTTCACCCCTCGCCCCTACCACTTAGCCCTACCCCTCCCTTTTGCGCACCGTTGAGAAAGAGGGGTGGAGCAAAGTGTTAGGGCTACATGGCCCTCCAAACTGAGGTTTTTCAGAGACACTCCAAACAGAGTGTTATGTGAAAAAAAGAAAAAGCCAGCACGATGGCTGCACAAGAGACCAAAGAAACACACAAATGTGAGAATTTTCTAAGTTAAAAATTATGATAATCATTGTATATCTTAGTTTAATGGTGTTTTAATGATCACAAGCATAAAAAAATGCTAGTAGTGCTGATGTCTTGGTAGCTAGCTAGCTAAATTTCCCGTTCCACCTTAAATGGTGCAGCAGTTACATTCTGGAGCCTCAGGCGTCAGAGCTTACCATTTAAGGTGGAACGTGAAAATTCCTCCAAGAAGCTGGCGAATAGCTGACTTCAGCTTCATATCACTGAGGAATTAGGGGCGGGTGATAATAAATGATCATCCCTCTTTGAAGGCATGTGATGCTCTAAATGTAACTAAAGCAAAGCAGTGAGGAGCTGAATTGTACCCTCCTCTGCCATCACTGCAGACTGGCAGGGTCACCTACAGAGCAGCGCTAGTAGCCTGTTAATGAAGTAATGTTCTTTTTTATTTGAGGGTTGTTCCATTTCATAGGGAAGATTTCAACCACTAACTCAGTTCCAAGGAGCAAGGTGACACTTGAAAACAAGGGGTAGGGGTAAAAATAAGAAACAGGATTGGGCCTTAGACAAAATGCCACTTTTCAGCGCTCATTTTACACTCCCAGTCCAATTTACTTACTTTTCTTCCACTTCTTTCTTTTGTCATCCTTTGTAAATTTGTTTAGTAAACAATTTTAACAGTAATATAATAAATAAAGCCTGTAATACAGTTATAACCAATTTAGCACAAAAACAGTGTGAGCAACAACTAAATCATTTAGTATTAGGCCTAGTCATTACTTTTTCTCTCAACTGTTTGTAATCAGTCTTGTAATCACTGTTTATTTTCCAAAATAAGAGGCTGCGTAAATTGAAAATCCATTTGATTTAAACCTCAAAACTGGAGTAAGTGATTTTGCAGAAACCAGGAAGTGCAAGCTAGTTTTTGAAAAAATTCAACCAAAAAAAATCCCACCCTCTACTTTCAGCCCTCCTTCCAAATCCATGCCCCAAAACACAAAATGGCCTGACTAGTCACAACAGAGAGTGTTGCAACTAAATAAATAAATGCAAATAAATACAAATACAAATAAATAAAAATAAACACATATAAGCTAGCTACATCACCTCATTTGTAAAACGTCCCATTCAAAGCCAATATAGACTAACATAATACCATCAAACCACACTTGCTCAAAACTGCAATGCAGGCATTGTCCAGCATGCACAAACATTTAAACTAAAGTACTAATTGCTTGGCTTAAAATACTGCCCTTAAATACAAAGTATTAGACCCCAAAATTACATTATCCCTAACAACTTGAGGGTGCACAATATGCAGATCCAGACCTGCACCCTCTAGTGGTTAGGAGGAGTGTTACCTGTTGTAATTAAAGTTATTTACAGCTGGTTAAGCCACAGTAGCTAACTTAATTATTGACTAGAATTAACTTGGCTTGTAAGTCCTGACGAAATGACAAAATGATCTTAATGACTAATCTAGTGCTGTGCTGCACTGGAATATATTTTTAAGTGAATGCCACATGATATAAACCATATTAAGTTAAATTCCATATGCCACATAAAGTTAGTCTGAATAAATAAATACTACACTCTTTAAAAGGCTTTGCTTCAACAGTTCTTTAGTAAAGAAAATAGTTCTATACTCAAAGAACCCTCAAAGAGTTTTTTGCATCATGAAATGGTTCTTCAGATTGATGGAAAACATGCTGTAGATGGCTTTTGAAAATGGTTCTACAAAAGGGTTCTTCTTTTGTTACAATGTCAAGCTTGTAACAATAGAAAAACCACCGTGAGTGCTATATACACTATATTGCCAAAAGTATTCACTCATCCATTTAAATCATTGAATTCAGGTGTTCCAATCACTTCCACGGCCACCGGTGTATAAAACCAAGCACCTAGGCATGCAGACTGCTTCTACAAACATCTGTGAAAGAAGGGGTCACTCTCAGCAGCTCAGTGAATTCCAGCGTGGTGCCGTGATAGGATGCCACCTGTGCAAGTCCAGTCGTGAAATTTTCTCGCTACTAAATATTCCACAGTGAATTGTCAGTGGTATTATAACAAAGTGGAAGCGATTGGGAACGACAGCAACTCAGCCACGGAGTGGTAGGCCACGTAAAATGACAGAGCGGGGTCAGCGGATGCTGAGGTGCATAGTGCGCAGAGGTCACCAACTTTCTGCAGAGTCAATCAATACAGACCTCCAAACTTCATTTGCTGAAGCATTAAGATTCCATTTTCATAAACCATTTTCATAAAAAACCCTTGAAGAACCATCTTTTTATTTTGATATTTAACCAATTGTTTGATACTTCAGTGAATACTTGCTAGCACACTGCAAGTATTCACTGAAGTATCAAACAATTGGTTAAATATCAAAATAAAAACAAAATATCGACGGCCTGAATTCAATGCACCCTTAAGTTACCCTAACCACTAGGGGGCGTAAACGTAAAACCACATCATGCCCTGAAACTGCAGGTGTGGAGCTTCTCAGGCCAGTAGATGGATTCATCTCCCACTGGGCTCAACAGAACAGACACCGGCATTCCCCTCCTCCCTCAGCTAATGGCATCAGCCAGGCAAGGTGATTGCCTCTCGGAGGAGAGACAGAGAGACCAAGGTGAGAAAGAGAGAAAGAGTGAACGAGTCTCTTCCTCCAATCAGCTCAGAGCACATGAGGCTCTACAGGAGAGGAAGGGATGAAGGGGAGAGAGAGGCAGAAGCCAAAGCAAAATCAATTCTCATCATCGCTCAGCCAGCTGAGACTGAGTGTGTGTGTGTGTGTGAGTGTGTGTGTGTGTGTGTGTGTGTGTGTGTGTGTGAGAGACGAGGCAGGTAAAAGGCCGGAGTGTAAAGATTGAGACTTTACCTCTGCAGATGGTGCCGTTTCCCACGTAGCCCGGCTTACAGGTGCACAGGTGGCCGTGGATGGTGTTGGTGCAGATGGCGTTTTCATCACACAGACTCTGTCCACCGGCGCACTCATCACGCTCTGAGAGAGGAAACAGAGGATTAGTGCGCATTTAAAGGGCCCAAAACATGAGAAAACAAATTTGCCTCATTGTTCATATAATATATAAACATTGCTGAAGTTTAAAACATATCGTTCATTCTTCAGTCCATACAGTCCATACATGGAAACTAAACAGCAAAAACAGACTGTTAAGAATTTACTGTTTTTGTGATGTCACAAAATCCAACTCATTTACACACTGCATATCCACTTATGTAGGCTACAGCAGTTTGTTATTGTTATTCCCTGTAGTTTTTATAATATTTTTATATGTGGCACTAAAGGCTTTATTTTGTCTGTTACTTATTAAATCTTAAAATAAATATTAAAAATATATAAAAATAAATATTGTGATGCATTTTGTGTATCGTGAAAATGTTTTGAAGTATTGTGATATAATATTTCTGCCATATGGCCCACCACTAGATGGGAACATACAACATGTTTAGAATCTGCATCTTCAACAGAAGGTCCCCGCCTCTTTCAATGAGCTACAAGTCAGAAACAATTAACATAAAATTACGGCATGCTTTTCATATTGCTAGCGATAACTGCGACTTCTAAGGGTTAACTGAGCGCCGCAGAAAGTGACCCAGCGCGGAAGCGGATGAGGCAGCTCGAGTCTTGATTCATAACACATGACTAATAATGGAAATTAGTCCAATAAATATTTCAGACGCATTTACTCAAACATGAAATTAGCACTGCTAATGCTAATGGGGTGAACTCTTGCTTGCGCTGAGTTTCTGAATAGCATGTGTTTGTTCTGGAGGCGAACACGCCGTTTCTGCAGAGCTGCTTCTCCTCAGCTCCAGCAATGACAGGACAATGTCATCAGTTTAGGAAGGTGAAGATCTCAGGAGATCTCATAAGGCTAAATTACCCCTCCGCCTCCTCCCCGTCCCATCTGAGGCTGCAGTTTGATGGCCATGGGCCTGAGCTCTGATGAGAGCGGAGAAAAATGGGCCCATTAGCATGGACATTGTTCATCAATATGCAAAAGCCATCTTAATCATGACTAATACATTCCCTCCTTAATTAATGACTTGTGCTTATTGAGCCCTTAAGCAAATTGAACACATTATTCAACACTTTTTCCCCTTTTCCTCTACAGGATTTCCTCCTCAGGCGTGACGAGTGGACGAAGTGTGGATGAATCTTGGGGAATCTGCAGAAGAACTACAGTGAACAGACAGAATGTCTGAGATTTAAGAGTAGAGTGGTGAATAGTTTTGAATATTTAATTTGGAGTGACCTTTTCCCCAATAAAGTGCAGAGCAGGGATGGATGATATATGGATATGGATATATGGATGATATAAAAAGAGTTTCTGATATCTGGACAATAATGGTTAATACAATAATAATAATAGTTTCATCATTTTACATTTTTACAAATACATCTGCTATATACTTTAGGTCATGCTATTTAAAATTCTAAATATATAGAGAAAGCAGATGAGCTGCCGTGGAACCCACAAGTGCTGGCCAACAGCACTACGACATGCAGGGGCAGGGTGGGACCTATGGACTACACACGGCTGGCCATCGCTAACGAGGACAGACGGCACGTCGCCGGAACCCGGCACAAAAGAGTCTCTCCAGCCTCAGTTGGAGGGAGGCCATCGACAGAGCGCCACTCTAATCTCTCTCCTCCGTTCTCTCTCTCCCTGAACAGGCACCTCGACAGACACCGAGCCGGAACCAGACCTAATGCTACCCAAACTCGCGCCAAGCCTCTGTGCCTCCTCCAGATACCGTCCAAGCCTCTGGCTTCCCGTCAAGTTGGATTAAGGAGGACTTTGGAAGAGACTTTTTCATTTTTTCCCTACCTCTATTCAGGCAAAGATTTTGGTTGTTTTTTTCTTTTTCCACCTATATTTGGGTTGATTCCTCCCAATATACATACAGCGATCAGGCATAACATTATGACCTCCATACCAAAAATACCAAACCAACCAAAAATATTCAGCCAAAAGCGTCCTGTGGGCACCGTCCTGTGACACCTGATGATGGACTACAGGATGACCAGAACAACTATGCAGCAGCAGATCAGCTATCGTCTCTGACTTTACATCTACAAGGTGGACTGACAAGGTAGGAGTGTCTAATAGAGTGGACAGTGAGTGGACACAGTGTTTAAAAACTCCAGCAGCACTGCTGTGTCTGATCCACTCAGACCAGCGCAACAAACACTAACACACCACCACCACGTCAGTGTTACTGCAGTGCTGAGAAAGATCCACCACCCAAAATAAACCTGCTCTGTGAGGGTCCATGGGGGTCCTGACCACTGAAGAACAGGGTAAAAGGGGGCTAACAAAGTATGCAGAGAAACAGATGGACTACAGTCTGTAATTGTAGGAGTACAAAGTGCACCTATATAGTAAATGGAGCTGATAAAATGGACAATGAACGTAGAAATGAGGAAGTGGTCATAATGTTATGCCTGATCAGTGTACAAATATTATGATACACCTTTTAATGACACAAAGTTCTGTTTATGTTCTCATAAAACTAAACATGGTGAGACAAAGTTTGCAGCTTAAAAGCTTTCTTTCACTCAGTTGGTGTCAGCATCTCAGACCCTCAAAAAGCATGTGATCATACCTTTTTCAGGTGATCACGTTTTCACACATTTTTTTCACATATGAACTCAGTGTTTTTTCTAACAGTGAGGAGCACACTTCTGTACATGTAAGTGCACAACACACTGCAAAAAAACCCATAACATAAAATAGCCTGGGCAAACTTAAGCTACATTTTATATATAAATATTTTTTCCAATATGTAAAACTCAGCAAATAAATATAAAAAAATACACAAAATGTCATATTTAAGTGTATTCTCTATAAGGAAAATCAGCAAAACATGTAATTTGTGCAAGACTGTTCAAACTTTTGCATACAACTGTATGTCTGTCACAGCCACCTGAAAACAGTAACATTCTCTATTCATTACAAAAGTTAGGAGAAGCTTAAAAAATAAGCTAGGACACCAGTTTGGTTAGTTAGAACAGTATTTGCTAAATTCAGGATGTTTGTGTAATACTGTTTTCGTATCCGGAGTTAATGGATAAGATTTTAAAGTTAGAAACTTTTATTCTGTAATAGCTACTGTCCTAAATGCAGTCCTAACTGAAGTTATCATGATGTCAAAGTTAGGATGTTTCTCCTGTGGTGTAGAGTAAGGCTGATACACTATGCAGCAACAAATGAGCTACAGTAACTGTAAATCTACAAAGTGCACCTGTTTGGTAGGTGTTTCCAATAAAGAGGCCAATAAGCGTAGCTACAGGGCAGGTGAACAAAAAGATCATAATATTATTATAATAAAGTGCCCAGTGAGTGCATGTTATTACAAATTAAAAGTATTGAGAAATCACATTACTAAAGTAGAAGAGCAGATTAAAGGGCAGACATAGCCACATTTTTGCCTCTGCATTAAAGCGTTAACTCCAATCCTGTAAATGGCAGCAGGCTTATGGGTTGGGTTCTGCCTCAGGGTGGACGTAAAGCATCTGGGTTTGAGCTAAAGGTCTCTGAGGCTCATGCTGGGTCATCAGCGTGCATTAAAGAGCCTGTATCTGTGATATAGCAGACAAGCAGCAGGTCAGCCTCACCGTAATCATGCATAACGACGGGTCATCACAAAGCGCACTAACAGAGCCTGACCACTGTCCCCCGTGATTGGATCTTGATGAGAGGATTACAGCCTGGCCAAAGGCAATTTCCCTTTTCCAAAGCCCCACCATTACACAATTTACATCCTCCTGACAGCTCGTCTATCTGCTGCCTCACGCTCACCTGCAATCATACGGATTCTGCTTCTGCCTGAGAGAACAGGGCACCTTCAAAACAAAGCAAGAAATAGAGAAGGAGACTAGATGAGAATTTAAAGAGGCATTTCCACCTCTTTTTTACATTCAGGTGTCTTTAACTGGTGATCCTATGTCTGCTAGAAGCAATGCAACCTATGAACATATCCTGGAGGAGGTGTACACATACACGTTCAGAAATAAACGTATTAAACTGTCACTGGGGTCAGTACCCCTCTTGTCACTGGGGTGAGACCCTCAAGGTTACATCTCAGCACCTTTAGTCAGGGAATATAATTGTACCATAATCCACTGAAATTAGATTTTCTAAGTTGTATTGACTTCACACACCCCGTCTCATCTACAGGCTTTTTATTTTATTGTTCTGTTTTAAAACATTAGGTTACGAAAAGGTATACATATGCACTTTTTCACTGGGAAAAGCTTATTTAAGGTACACAACTGGACCTTAAAACCACTGTTGTATCTTCGAGGGCACATTTACATTGTTTGTACCTTGGTGATTGAAAAACATACCTGCACAGAACCTTTATTTCTAACAGTGTACGGCAAAAGTTTAAGGGCATTTTCACACGAGAGCTTTCTTCCAGACCCAAGATCACTTGCTGTGCAAGTTCGGTATGTTTGGTTGAGTGTGAAAGCTGTTTTCAAACTCTTAATGTGGTCTCCTGCATGTGTGGAAGCTATCCACTCCCAGCGCCATGTGTAGGGCTGTGTGATTAGTTTATTTTGTAACATGACTATTTTTTGCAGTATATACCATGTAGACTAGCCATATGATAGTCCCATGTTATCACTACTATGCATCAGTGTATGCTTAATAAAACCACACTTTCATAGAACTGGAGCAGGTTACTGTAATAAGCCAACCTTTGTGGAGTGAGCGTATGTCTCACGCTGTCCTGCACGGAAACCATCTCATACGAGAACACCTCGTTTTCAGGCACTCCTGACATTCAACAGTTGCTGCTCTTCGCCGGTTGAGTGTTTGTATCCAAGGAAAATAATAAAAAACAGCAAATGGATGAAGCTATGTCAGGGGTCAGCAACATGCGGCTCTTCTACTGCCCTGTTGTGGCTCCACAGCAGAATTCGATTTTTAGGTAAAAATAAAATAATCCTCCTTTGCAGTAAAATAAATCTCTGCTGATCCTTCAACACAGTTTAACAATAAATAGTCTTAAATGCTGGAGTTCATGTATAACTAATTTAGCCTTTAACCCTGAATGTTGGTGCGCAGACTGTTGGTCACCATAGCAACACTGACAACAATCTGGCCTAGCTAGTAGCTAATGAAAAGACAAAGAGAAAGATTTAAAATGAACATTGATAATTCGGAGATTAATGGACTTATTTGCATTTATAATCACTCCAGCTGATTTCCTGATATGTTTAATCTGCCATGAGAAACTGTCAAACAACAAAAAAAAGTAATGGAGCTGAAGTCTTGTTCTTGTTTGAATTTTCCTGTTCCCTGTGTCAGGCACCATTTAAGGTGGAACAGGAAAATTCTGACAAGAAGCTGGCGAATGAGAAGCTGACTTAAGCCTCATAAAAAGTTGAACATTGAGAGACATTTTACAAGAAACTTCTACTTAAGTTTTGTGCCAAAGATGCAAGAAAGGCAGCTATAGCTGAGCTCCTCCCCCCGCTCACTTTACACAGATTTGCTGCATGCAGATGCCCATTATATGCATTATCATATAATATACCATATATCCATTAACTTTTGGCAGTAACTGTGTCGATGTAATATATTTTACTCAACTGCAAAAATGTGCGGATTTAAATCAGTAGCTTTGTTGAATCAACACGTTACTTTTAGCACTGTGTCAGAGCACATATGGTCACTCTGCAGGGAATAAAAAGTGCCCTGAATTCTCTCTCGCACTGAAACTGAGTGTTAATTAGACGCTGAGTAGAGTTGAACACTATTACAGAGTAAAACATTACATTTTACATGCTATCCAAAACCATTAGTGAACCTACACATGTCTTCTGAGTTTTATATGGAATGGAATAAGTTTTTATATGGAAATAATATGTTTTCTTTGGGGACTATCTTGCCTTAAAGCCGCCTGCATGTATCCCTCCACCATAAATGGATTTTAAATTGTCAAAACTACCATAAAACAGTGTCTCAGTCATCAGGCAGTGTTTTCATAACCATTTCATGTAATAACTTTATGTGAGGGAGCATTTAGAGGTGGATGTCTGGGTCCTATCACCACCACTGTGAACAATTCTGACTTGGTAAGTGTCTCTAGAACAGAGCATTTCACACCAAATTCTGTATATATCTTAACCACTTAATTACACAGAATTTCTGAAAAACTGCTGGAATTCCTCTTTAATACCAAAATGTTCTTCAAAAGGAAGCATGAATTAAAATTAGGAATTGGGGTTCATGGGATTTTAGCATTGAGCTAAAGCACTCGTCTGTGATGAGTTTGTGATGCGAAATCCCAAATGTAATTGGCCCTGGATTACGGTTGCCATGGTGATGCACGTGGCCAGAAGTGATCAGAGACAAAAAATCCACAGTAAGATCAAACTAGGCTCGAAGCTTAAACACTAATTTGTGATATTACAAAAAACAATACATTTACACTGCCTATTCAGCCTAGAGCAGTTTAGCCCAGCCCACTGATTCTGAAATTACAAGGAATGTTTCAGACTGCTTTTTGAAAAAGACATGATACAGGACAGCCAATCTAAGCAAAGCTTATTTACATTTATGACTCTTAAAGGCCCTTTAAAGTTACAAAATTTACACTTCACTCCCCAAGCAAGACAGATTACATATAGAAACTACGCAAAACCAGCATCATTTCACTCGCCAAATAAGCAGCAAATCAGAACAGAGCTCATTTACATATAACAGTCTTAAATGCACAGTAACAAAAACAGCCTGTTTAATTTGTGATAAAGAGAGGTTGGAAAATATAAAGTGAAGAAAAATATATAAAATTATACATTATATATTATACACACACACACACACACACACATTTTCTAAGCCGCTTATCCTTCTGTGTTGCAGGGGGGCTGGAGCCTATCCCAGTGGTCATTGGGCAGAAGGCAGGAAACATCCTGGAAAGGTCGCCTGTCCATCGCAGGGCACATATGCATATGAGACGTTTTGGTACATAAACTCAAATGTTATAACTGGACTAATCGGATAAAATATGAAATGACATAATAATGTGTGATATTGGCTCTTTAAGACTGCACCTCAGAGCATCTATGGTGATACAGGACTGTTCAGTAAAACATACAGGCTGTCTGTGAGCAGCCATCGATTATGTGCTTCAGTCTCGGCGATGATCAGATAAAGCTGTCATGAGTCTAAACTCAGAAAGACTCGCTCCTGCAGCAGGTGATCGATGTGCGCTGATATCACGAAGTTCAACAGTGAAGGAGAAAAATATGACAGTTCATACATACAAAAGATTTTCTATACATGTGACTAGGTCACAGCTCATTCAGCTGCACATCTAGTTTCAGAGGCATCTGCATCTAGCAGATGGATCTCAGAGGATTCCACAGTAAAGCACTGTTCTCTATACTGCAGGAGACAAATGGCAACTGTACAAACACTCATACTTAACTCGATAATATAAACCATAGCGGATGTTGTGCTTTTAACAGCTGAAAATAACAGCGTTTTCATACTCAAATCGCAAAACATTGCTGGCTTTTACTGCATCAGTAGCCTCTTATGCTCCTTGGAACCACCGGTGGTTTCAAAACGCACTTTGTCATATTCTTCATAACATTCATATTTCATAAGCTACATTCAAAAAGTGGGTGTCATATGAGAGATGTAACTGTCTTCTTTCCAGTTAAATAGATGGGTAATGTAATTTTAAACCCTTATAATAAAAGAAGCTGAACTCACAATTTTTTTGTCTACTGAAAGTCGACCCATTTTTCCACAAATCTGGGCTATACACTATAAACAGATGGTGTCTCTTCCGTGATCTGCTCTGTAAAAATTATTTTCATAAAAAAATACAAAGAGCGTCTAAGATTTTTGGCTTTCGGCAGTAAATTGTTAGCATTTAGCAATATGTGTATGATCATAAAACACACTGTTAATTTGAGGGGAGCTTTTACAAAAATAAATAAATAAATAAAATAATAATTTCCATTTATTTCATGCAGTTACTGAATAATTTGCCTTATGATTTGGTCACGTAAATTCAGATGGACAAACCAAAATATACCCTGGAGCATAAGAGGTTAAACTTACTTTGCGTTCTTTAAATATGCAGCCCTGACACTGTGATTTATAGAACCATGTACAACACATTCTTCATCAATCTGAAGTTCTAAATAGAACCATTCCTTTTACTAAAGAAGCCTTGAAAACCATCTGTTTTAAGGCTGTAGCAGACATTGTGTTTCATTTTGGAGGAGAAAAAGTCCTCCAGGTTTAATTCTTACCACTCAGTAATGTGAACATTAGCAATGTTAGCGAGCACCCGGAACACCACAACTAACAGAGAGACACATCATCATATTTCTACATTAAAGTAAACTACTCACCACCTACCATGCTGAGCGGAAGGCATCTGTTTGGTTATTAAGCAAACCTGGGTGAAGATAATTTCCAGGATGGTACATATGGCAGTGAATTAATATTTAGCTTTGAGCTCAGAAATCCTAATCACAAATGTGAGTAAATCTGTCCTGCTGTTCAGTCCTGCATTCACTCTCCAGTTCAGTTTTACCCTCTTTTTGACCGGTTTTTGCATTGAAAGTGACATGTGAGTGAAGCTTTTCAGCAAAAGTTGAACATTTTTAATGTGATTGAGTGGAAACTAAGGTGAGACTGTTTGGTTGAATTATTGGTGCATTTAGGAAAGCAGCATTTATTCCAGGCAGAATCAGCCACTGTTGATAACATGACCAGAAGTCATTTGACGCTGGAATGTGATGTGTGACAAATGTGGAAGTGTAAGAACTGTCTATAAGCCTCAACACTCTTAAAAAACGATGGTTATTCAAGGGTTCTTTCGTAAAGAAAAACAGTGCTGAACACTCAAAGAACCTTTGCATGATTAAAGAGACGTCTGCATTGTGAAATGGCTCTTCAGATTGATGGAGAAAATGCTACAGATGGTTCTATATAGACCTATATATACCTTTTACAAAAAGTTTTCACTCTTCAGAACCTTTTCATGATTCAAAGCACCCTTTAATTAATTATCTGTTTGACATTTGAGAATGTTCAAAAATCTCATATCATAAATAAAAGAAAATGTAACAAGTACTCAAATTGAGACACGGCAAATTTCAAATTTTCCATTTGAAAAATAGAGTTTGGCGTGCAAGATTTTGAATTAACTTATCGAGGTCCAAACAAATCTCATAAATAAGTCATGCTCAGTGATTTTTTTTTTTATTTTTGTGATGTTTTATGTCTCTATCTGATTCTGCTTTTCTGAGTGTGGACAGAGCCGGTTTAAGGGGGGGTGACAACAAAGAGACATGGCAGAGACACGATTGGTCAGAGAGTTCACGTCACCAGTGAAAGTAAAAATCTAACAAAAGATGAACAAAATAATGTCGCATTTTCAACGTCTGAAAGAACACATTTGGTGTGCAAGATGTCACGTGGTTGAATTAACTGATTGTTGTCCGAAAAAATTGCGCAAATAAATTCAGTCTGTAAAGGCCTTTAGACTTACATTCAAATACCTCCAGCGCTAATATGTTAACGATCTGTATATTGACACACTGGACGGACTATAGTCTTCATCTTTAAAGCAGTTTAAAATCCCTGTTTCAGGAGCGTGATGTAATCAATCAACCTTTATTTAACCTCAGAGAACACTGATGGTGACAATGTTGTCGAGTTGATACAGGAAAAAAGGGATTGATAATGTGTAAGAATATATCAAATAAAGTAAATTTAATAAGAAAATCAGGTAAGTATAAAAAAGAAACATTAATCAAAAAATACATAAAACACTAGAAAATAACTAAAATGTAAAACTTAATAAAATCAAAAGAAGATAAATGAAACAAAAGGTGGATACGTTCAAAAAAAGTCATATAATCAGTAATCATAATTAAAACAAGAATAAGAATATGAATCATAAACAAATAAATAAATGGGGAATATATATGAATGAAATAATAGTGAAAATCAAGTAAAACAGCTGCAGGCATAGTGGAAAAGATTAGGAAAAGATGGTATTTTTGACTCAATTGGTCTCACTTTGCCTGAGCTCCCTCTCTGGTGTTATATGGGTTTATAAACTGTAAGAGAAGGTGTCATGCTGCTGTAACCCAGGTTAATGTGGACGGCAGTGGGGGTGAAAAGAAAAAAAAAAAAACGCTTCCAGCTCTAACACCACCTGGGCTCTATATTCACAGCTCAGATAATTGGACTTGGACTTAATTAAACTTCCCATTCTATTTATATCTGGAGGATGATGGGCTTTCCCCCCACCAGTGTCATAAATGCTAAGCAAAACTAGGCTAACCCTTGCTAACCCGTGCTAGCTCTTCTCTGCTGGTGGCCACTTTATACTGTGAGCGCTCCTCATGGATGAGAAGAAGAGTGACAGCTTCTTCAGGCTGTTCATGAGCTCAGGATGAAGAGAATTCAGTTTTCAGTGACTAAATTAAATTTAAATTAGCATGATAACAATTACACAGATACCCCATAAGCTAATTTCTGGACTTCTGAACTGCTTGTAATTATTAGATAATGCTGTATAGTGAACGTAGATGTACAGTGAGGACTGCCTTTAGATCAGAATGTTTTATAACTCAGTTAAGCTCAATCCTTATCTTGCTCTGGCATGTTGGGTGTAATTAGCTGAAACTCTTTTCGCTGGAGCGGCGGGTGGCGGCAGTAGGCGGAGAGTGGGAGGCCATGATCAGGAACAGTTTATTTCTGTCTCAGACCCACCACTGTCCTCCATAATTATTTGTTTGAGAACTGGCGCTAGTCTCTCGGTGATTAGCTCTAAATGTTTTTCATCAAACGCCTGCTCCCTGCTCAGAGCAGATTTCTGAGGCTGGACTGTGTGAACGCCGCACTATTGGAGGACTTTGCTAACCCTTTGTTTCAATGGACCAGTGGAGATGGTCTGTAGATGATGAACTTGTGTTTAATCACTTACACTGCAGATTTATTATTCAGTTCTTAATCTTAAGACCTATTATTCAGTATCTGCTATCATTAATATAATTACTCAGCATCTAAACGTGAATTACTCAGTATTTCCTATACATTACTCAGCCTCTGCTATGAATTATTCAATATCTGCTATTAATTATTCAGCTTCTACTGTGAATGACTCAATTACTACTATGAATTATTTAGTATCTACTATAAATTATTCAGTGACTACTATGAATTATTCTGCATCTGTTATGAATTATTCAGTATCTACTACTAATTATTTAGCATTTACTGAATTATTTAGCATCTACTACAAATTATTCAATATCTACTGTGAATTTTTCAATGAAGACCCTTGAGTTTAAGGGGCTAACCTGTATTTAATCTAATATCTATTTAATGAACTGTTTTCTACAGTTTCTCATTAGGTTGAATGAATAACTGGCTCTAAATGTAGGTACTATGATATAAACTGAGTCTGTTCTACAGTTTCTCATTAGGATGAATTACATTTTTACCAGCGTTCTGTAAAGCTTGTCTAACCTCGCAACGGTAGCTATGAAAGAGCATATTTGACAAAGCCTGGATTGGGCAGTTAGACCGGTTCAATAGTGTGCATGTCCACCAGCAAGCAATAGAGACAGTCTGATTTTGATTCAGGGGCGCTTCTGTACTGCTTACACTGCCAGAAACATTGAATGTCAGCTTTCAGTGGATAACAGATCAGGAGGCACCTCTGGGATGGAGGCATTTGCCCACCCACTCTCTCACCTTTCCCTTTGTCCATTTTATTCGCTCACATGGTGAGACGAGATTAGACAGGAGGGCCGTCTGTTCTCTCAAAGCTCCAATTCAGACAGGCAGTGTTCACAAATACTGTATCACGCAAGACAGACCTCTGGAGAGAGTCAAACACAGTACCTGTGCAAAAGTCAGAGACCACCTTTTACTTAATTACCAGTCAAAACTGGTGCAAGTTCTTCATTTTTTGCCTATATACATAAACACATACACAGTAATGGCCTAGCAACACCTTAGCAACGGCCTGGATACCATAGCAACTGCCTAGCAACACCACAGAAAAATGGACTGACCACCCAGAGTCCAGACCTCATCATCACTGAATATGTTTGGATTACTTCAGAAATGATCAACCAACTTCTAAGACTGAACTTTGGAGGTGTGTTTGCAGATTTCTTTGAGGAACTGAAAGTGAGTCTCCTGAAAAGAATGGAAACTGTAATAAAAGTAAAAAGTGACACACTGAACACTCAAACAGCTGAGATTAGATTTAGTTGGTGAGGCTTCTGTGTCATTTTATGTTAAATATGTTTTCTGCTTTTCTCTTGACAATGAAAAATGAGTAAAGTGACTGGAAATTAAGTAAATGAAAGGTGGTCCCTGACTTTTGCACAGGACTGTATATTGTATGTATGCTGTTCTGATTGGCTGCCGTGTACTGTGCCTTATTCAAAAGAGCACCCCGCTTCTAACGGTGTAGTAGTCATTTTTACCTTTCTTTATCCCTTCTACTCTTAAAAAAAGATGGTTCTTCAAAAGTTCTTTAGTAAAGGGAATGAATCTGTTTAGAACCATGAGTTCTGTACAGAGCCATTTCATGCTTAAATGGTTCTTTGCATGATGAAATGGTTCTTCTTTTTGGACAAAAAGTGTTTTATTGGTATGATGTCAAGCTTGTAACAACAGTGGAACACTTTTTGGTGCCATAAAGAGCCCTTTTCAAAACGTTCTATGTAGAACCACAACACAACACATTCTACATCGATCTGAAGAACCATTTCATCATGCAAAGAACCATTTAAGCATGAACTCATGGTTCTAAACACAACCACTGCCTTTACTAAGGAATCCTTGAAGAACCATCTTGACTAAGAGTGTAAAATTAAAGAAGCTGTTTATGTTACTGTGCCTTTAAGACCGATACATGTAAAAGAGCTCTTTTCCGATTGGCTGCCCTGTTTTATGCCTTAAATGAAAAAATCAGTGCAGGTTGAAACACTCTATAGGCCGAATAGGTAGATATATGCAAATATGTTTTTGTTACATCCTAAAAACAATGGGCTGTTGTGCGTGGCTGTATAGACCGGAGAGTGAGTGGTATGGTACTTACAATTTACAGCTTTATCATTTTTTACATACTATATTAAGCTCTTATATTTCAAAATTTTGTTTTCCATGATATGGGCCCTTTAATAGACTTCCTTTAATAGACGTTTTGGCCATTTTGAATGATGCACATTACAGGGAAGAAAGAAACACAGCTCATTCACAGATAAAGTCTGTTTAATTCTAAGGGATATGGAGTGGTTGAAAAGTAATCATATAAAAATACTGAACTGAATACGTGACTATTTAAACACAGAGCTGTTTCGGCCTATTACAATCTGTCCTCCATCGTTGGCTGAGTGAAGCCAGCCTGATTATGAGCAGTGGTACAAGCTGGGCTGCTGTTGTCTGTGTAAATATGTGCACCGAAGCTGTAGAACTTCATTACCTGCATGTCCTTTATCTTGTGTAAAGAAAGTCTCCGTGCTCTGTTCTCTGGAGCTGATATAATCGCTCTGTAATATGAAACATTCTATCCAGTTAAATACAATTCAACTGCAGACTAAGGCTTAGATCAATAGTGATGGCTTTAAGGTCAGGAATATTATTATATTATTCACTTTTTCCTGCACACTAAGAATCATGCATAATCATATTCTCAGGTTTCATTCCATATTCTCAGGGTTTATATATATATATATATATATATATATATATATAGCAGTGCGTTGCTATGACTGAGTCAGTACAAAATCTAGTAGCAGTAATCCTGAATAGTGAGGGGATAATTAACACCCTGGCAAATGCATATATGGGCCAAAATAATACCGGTAACCAAGAAAGTTTATTCACTGTTTCACTGTGGAAGAATGCAGTGACCCAGGCAATTATCGTTAATCAGGCAAACGTTAATGCAGACAGAAGCATGCCTTCCACCTCACAGGAGCACCCCACCTAAAATCTTCACCTGTTCACTTGAAATGCCCCAAGGCTATGGCGTGGGGTAGAACTAGCTAGCGTATATATTACAAACATAGTTTGGTGTTACGTTAGGTGCCCCCAGCCCTGGGATTAAAGGGGAACCCCAATACCATACACCATCTCTACAACCCCTCTTCCAACCCAGGAAGGTGACAGTACAGCACTCTAGGCTACTCATGGGTTGCTCCTGTGAGGTGGAAGGCATGCTTCTTTCTAGTAATATTTTGGCTCATACATCCATTCACCATGGTGTTAATTACCTCCTCACTGTTTAGGATTAGTGCTACAAGATTTCGTGCTGACTTAGTCATCGGGATAACATAACACCTCGAAAAAACAAGATGGCGCAAGTGCCTCGATGACGTATATATAAATATATATAAGTAATTTCCTAAACGGCACGCCATACCATAACATATATACATAAAAAGCACATACACAGTAATGGCCTAGCAACACCTTAGCAACGGCCTGGATACCATAGCAACTGCCTAGCAACACCACAGAAATAAAATAAAACCTGGATAAAAATGCTGACCAGAACTGGCTGGCTGTGTAATATCCTGATGAGCATTAGCATTAGCCCCCAATCCAAAACATTCAGTCTGCTTACCCACTAACCTAAACCAGCTAAACGAACAACCAATAAATGGATAGACAAATAAAGAAATGGACAGACAGAGACAGAAGCTCAATAGCTCAGTTATGCTTGTTGGGGTAGGTTTCGTTGGTGGTTAGCTTTCACTTGGCAACTTCATCTTCATCTGGAAGAGTAAAGAATTCACTAAACTGTTAGCTTCAGCTATAAGTGTTAGCAAACACTCAGTGGGGTTAATACTGCTTATAGCTGCAATTAGAAAGCTGGAAAACAGGAAAACCGTCAGTAAAATCAATTACATACTTGGGTGCAGTTGACATTTCAGCCTCAAACACAACAAGATTTTACTGTTACTGCTAACATTTCGTCTGTTAAGAGGATAGCAGGCCGCTGTTGGCCTGCTAACGACAAAGCAATTTACTTATTGAAAAGACTTCAAATTGATTCAAAAAAGAACATTCACAGTCAGAACTTTCCTAAAGGAAACACAGAATGGTTGCGCTGCTTAAATAGTTCCCACTTCCTGCTAGGTTGTTACTAGGCAGTTACTGTGGTATTCCAGGTGGTCATTAAGGTGTTGCTAGGCAGCTGCCATCGTGTATGGGGTGTTTATTTAGTCGTTGAAAATGAATGGGAGTCTACGTGAGGAACAAGGGATGAAAAGACAAGTAGTAGAGTAGTAGTAGAGGAGCGCAGGTCAGTATGGCTGTGGATTTGAGCTTGGGGACATGCCCTGAATGAGTACAAGTAGTTTGGTGGCTGTTGGGCAACCAAGTAATAGAGTTTGTGTGGTGGCAAAAATGAATGGGAGAAACGAGGGATGAGAAAAAAAGACAAACAGATGAGCGCAGGTCAAAACAATAGTGAATTCATGCTTGGGGGCCTGTCCTAAGATAGCATATGCGAAACGGTGTCTTTCGAACAGGCAGAAGATATAGATGTACGTGCAATTTTTCACCCCATTCATTCATATGGGAAAAATTCTGAATTTAACGAGGGTTGTACGAAAACTGTGCATCCGATCAAAAGCTGTATACCAGCCCGAATCACACAATCAGACCAGACAATCTGGAGCTGAAATGATGCACATATTTCAAAAACCGCAGGACGAGTTACGCAGCAAAAATCTGGCAGAAAAATAAGAATAAAAGAGAAGTACAGTAATATAAAATATAGAACTATGGGTACGAAGAATTAATGCGATGCGCAACCATAATAATACTGTTTCAGCTCTCAGTATGCTTGTGAGAAGATGCAGCACAAAATACACCCTGCATCACACGCTTGCAGTCTGTGTTTCACTAATTGTGTTTTTTTCCATGTTACATTAAAAGCAGGCTCTCAGGTGAGGAGGAGTTCAGCACACACATTAGTAGTAAACTCACAGGCTGCGCTGACGCCGGCTGCACCAGCGTTCCCTCACTCGGTGATTAAAGGCTCAGCGGTTGGTCGTGCTCAGGATTATACGGTCTGTTAAATGAATTTGTTGCAAATGTTCCTTCTGCGGTGTTCCAAAAGTAGCACAAAAGTGTTATAATAAACATACAACTGCTTATTCTGTCCAGATCATGTAAAAGCTGTGGTCTATTTTAAGATAAAGGGCTTTTCTTTAGATTAGCACACAGAAAGATGCAAAAAAATAGAATTACTGTTACAGTTATTATCATTCTATACTAAAAGGTAGGTGGTTCTAATAAAGTGGCCACTTAATAGAAGCAGCCAGTGAGTAAAATCACAAGGTAGGTGCTTCTAATAAACTGGCCAGAGAGTGAAAGTACAAGGTGGGTGTTTCTGATAAAGTGGCCAGTGAGTAAAAGTACAAGGTAGGTGCTTCTAATAAACTGGCCAGTGAGTAAAACCACAAGATAGATGTTTCTAATAAAGTGGCCAATGAGTAGACGTACAAGTTGGTGTTTCTAATAAAGTGGCCAGAGAGTAAAACCACAAGGGAAGGTGTTTCTAATAAAGTGACCAGAGTAAAATCACAAGGTGGGTGTTTCTTATAAAGTGACCAGTAAGTGGAAGCACAAGGTGAGTGTTTTTAATGAAGTGGCCAGTGAGTAATAGTACAGGGTGGGTGTTTCCAATAAAGTGGCCAGTCAGTGGAAGCACAAGGTAGTTGTTTCTAATACAGTGGCCAGTTACTGAAAGCTCAAGGTAGGTGTTTCTAATAAAGTGGCCAGTTAGTGGAAGCACAAGTTGGTGTTTTTAATAAAGAGGCCGGTGAGTAAAACCACAAGGTAGGAGTTTCTAATAAAGTGGCCAGTGAGTGGAAGCGCAAGCAGGTGTTTCTAATAAAGCAGCCAGTGAGTGGAAGCACAAGGGAGGTGTTTCTAATAAAGTGGCCAGTTAGTGGAAGTACAAGGTAGGTGTTTCTAATAAAGTGGCCAGTGAGTGGAAGCACAAGGTAGGTCTTTCTGATAACTGTGAGTGCTTAGGGCTGTTAGTCTGGTGTTTGATGATAACAGGTTATTTATAGCCTTTTTCCCAACTGGTTTAGGGATTGATTGGTTGATTTTTAGTCAAAGAATTTGGCTTTTTCATCGACTGAGAAAGCCTTCAGTCAAGGAGTCGGAGCTCTAACCGTCTGTTTTTGAAATCAGAACTCTCTCCTTCACAGCGCTGCAGTAAAAAAGTACATTCCTGCTGCAGCCTTCACCTGGAAATGGAGGATGAAAAGAGGACGTGTGTTAGATAATGTCCGCCGGTCACACACAAGTTGCTGAAGCGCTAACTAACATCGTCAATGTCAAGCTCCCTCAGGGAGAAATTCTTAAATATGATTTCTCCTTCTCCTCTCGCTCTCTCGCTCACCCTTGCCAGCTTAAGCACAAATACAGAGGATCATGTGAAGGACTCTGACAGAAACTGGAATAATTAGATACGCTGACATTCACCTCAGCAGAAAATACAGCCAAAGAACTATGGCTTAGTTTGACAAGGCATACTAGAGATGCTGAAATCCAAATAAGTTGCTGAACATTCTTCATTTTCTTCTTCTTAAAGGGCTCATGTCATAGAAAAACCAATGTTGCTCACTCTTTTAAAATAAAACAGTTTGGTGTAGTATGTTAGTTTCAAAATGTAGCATTCACTTCAGTCTCTACAGGCAATGCACCGAAACTAAACAGCAAAAGCCTATTCTGAACCGATCATTTCTGTGAAAGCCTATGGATTTTACAACCTCATTTCCAAAAAAGTTGAGATGCTGTGCAGAATGTAAACAAAAATTGGATGCAATGATGTACAAATCATTTAAACCATATTTTTAAAGGAAAATACTACAAACACAACAAATCAGTTGTTGAAACTGAGAGATTTTATTGTTTTTTGAAAAATATATGCCCATTTTGAATTTGACGGCACATTCCAAAAAAGTTGGGACGGGGGCATGTTTACCACAGTGTTTCATCACCTCTTCTTTTAACAACACTCTGTAAGTGTTTGTAAACTGAGTAGACCAACTGCTGTAGTTTTGAAAATGAAATGTTTTCTCATTCTTGTTTGATATATGATTTCCGCTGCTCACCAGTTTTGGGTCCTCTTCGTCATATTTTTTTATTTCATAATGCACCAAATGTTTTCAGTGATGACAGGTCTGGACTCCAGGCAGGCCAGTTTAACACCCAGACTCTTAATACGGAGCCATGCTGTTGTAATACATGCAAAATGTGGTTTGACATTGTCTTGCTGAAATTATCAAGGCCTTCCCTGAAAAAGACGTCATCTGGATGGCAGCATATGTTGCCAAAACAGGTATATATCGTTCAGCATTAATGGTGCCTAACAGGCTGAGTGGTCTTTAGCCCAGAGGACACAGTGACCATGATTTCCAAAAAGAATTTCAAATGTTGATTCGTCTGACCACAGGACACTTTTCCACTTCCCCTCAGTCCATTTTAAATGAGCTCGGGCCCAAAGAAGGTGGCGGTGTTTCTGGATCCTGTTTATATATGATTTCTTCTTTGCGTTTTGGAGTTTTAACTTGCATTTGTGGATGTGGCCACAAACTGTTTTCATAGACAGTGTTTTTCAGAAGTGTTTCTGAGCCCATGAAATAATTTCCACTACAGAATCATGTCTGTTTTTAATGCAGTGCTGCCTGAGGGCCCAAAGATCACGGCCGCAAATAGTGGTTTTCTGTCTGGTCCCTTGCATACAGAGATTTCTCCAGATTCTCTGAATCTTTTAATGTTATTATGTACCGTAGATGATGAAAAGCAAAGGTTTATTGCTATTTTATGTTGAAAAATGTTGTTCTTGAATTGTTGCACTATTTGATCGTGCAGTCTTTCACGGAGTGGTGAACCCTCCTCATCTTTCCTTCTGAAAGACTCAGCCTCTCTGGGATGATCTTTTTATTTTTAAGCATCACACAACTTTTGTTGCCCCCTTTTGTGTTGTTGGCATCAAATTCAAAATGGGCATATATTTAAAAACAATAAAATTTCTCAGTTTCAACATTTGATATGTTGTCTTTATACTATTTTAAATTAAATATAGGTGTTAAATAATATGCACATTTTGTTTTTATTTACATTTTGCGAAGCATCCCAACTTTTTTGGAAATGGGGTGGTATGTGTGTGTTTGTATATATATATATATATATATATATATATATATATACACACACACACTCACCATATAGACACCTAGTATTGGGACACCTACTCGTTACACCTACAGGAGCTTTTATGACATTTCATCCTAAATTCATAGGCATTAATATGTTGGTCCCCCTTTGCAGCTGTGTGTCTGTGGGAATTTGGTGCTTTCATCCAGAAGAGCATTTGCGAGGTCAGACACTGATGCTGTACGAGAGGGCCTGGCTCGCAATCTCCGTTCTAGTTCATCCCAAAGATGTTCGGTGGGGTTGAAGTCAGGGCTCTGTGAGGGCCAGTCAAGTTCTTCCAAACCAAACTCACCCAGCCATGCCTTTATGGACCTTGTTTGTGCACTGGGGCTCAGTCATGCTGGAACAGAAAAAGGTTCTTCCAAAACTATTCCCACAAAGCTGGAGGCATAGAATTGTCCAAAATGTCTTGGTCTGCTGAAGCATTAAGATTTTCCATGACTGGAACTAATGGGCTCTAGGCCCCTTAAAAACAACCCCATAGCATTATCCCTCCTCCACCAAACTTTACAGTTGGCACAATGCAGTCAGGCAGGTAATGTTCTCCAGACTCGTCCAACAGACTGCCAGATAGACAAGCGTGATTCGTCACTCCACAGAATACACCACTCCCCCTCACCCATCCCCTTTGGCATTGTGCATTTTGATCTTAGGCTTGTGTGCAGCTGCTCAGCCATAGAAACCCATTTCGTGAAGCTTCTAATGCGCAGTTTTTTTGCTGATGTTGCTTCCAGAGACAGTTTGGAACTGTTTAGTGAGTGATTCAACAGAGGATAGACACTGTGCGCTTCAGCACTCTGCGGCTCCACTCTGTTAGTTTGTGTGATCAACTGCTTCATGGCTGAGCTGTTGTTGCTCCTAGACAATTCCATTTCACAATAATAGCACTTACAGTTGACAGGGGCAGATCTAGCAGGACAGAAATTTGACAGATTGACTTGTGCAGAGGTGGCATCCTATGACAGTCACTGAGCTCTTCAGTTCAACCTATTCTACTGCCCGTGTCTGTCTATCGAAACTGCAAGGCTTAATTCTATCTACCTGTTAGCAATGGGTGTGGCTGAAACACCTGAACTCAATATTATTTAATTTAACATATTGAAAAAATGTAGCTTCTCAAGAAGTTTTTTTTTTTATATTATGTTGCATTTTTTTTCCAAAATGATAAATAAATAGTTATAACTATTAAATAAATATATACATATACATATATATATATATATATATATATATATATATATATATATATATATATATATATATATTAGCTCGTGAAAATGTCTCCAGGTATAGTGATGTTATATTTTTGCCACATTGTCCACTTACTAGTCATTGTGGGTTTTAATAAATAAAATACTGTATCTTATAATTGTATTTTTGCCTTTGCTGTAGCATTAAATTGGTACCGAGAACTGTCAGATTTCACTGATATTCTGCAGTGCAAAACGGTGGAAATACATTTAATGTGCATCATTAAAATGCAGTAATCCTAAGGCTGGAGGGTGGTGAAGGAGAGCATTATAATTTTAATTTTTCCCTGCTGGAGAGATTGTGAGGATTTTTCGGTCAGTGTGTGTCCCATGCTGGCTGCCCAAATCATTTAGGCCAATGTAAACTGATTGATTTCCCACAGACACCCGGTCCTGCATGGCTGCCAGCTTTCAGCTAATTAAAGAACAGTTTTCCTGCCACAGCGTCAACAAACAGCTTTAACAAACACACACACACCCACGTACACGCAATTTTATCTCATATATCAGTGTCAAAAATGTTAAGGTTTTGACATTATCTGTCACAGAATGATGGAGCAGGTGCACCAGGGGATCAGAGGTGCTCCACATGCTTCACTTTCTGCTTTATTTGGTACAAATGTTGGCACACACTGCATCCCAACTAGCCTAACTTGCTCTCTATGAAATGTAGCAAGCAAAAGCATGTAGTTTGTTAGACGATTTGAACAGACCATTCTTCTCAGAAAAGGAAAATGTTACAAATATGTTAAAATATTTATTCTATTTATATTCTGGGATATATTGATTTAAGCCACAGAACACAAGAGGGAGTGAAAAACATCATGGGTGTGATTTGGTCGCAAGTTTGAGCTTATGGTGATGTTATTCACTATAAAACACAACCTCCACTGTTCTACTGCTTTTATACAGCATGCACAATATGCATAATAAAGAAAAAAGTAAAGCAAAGAAGCGCCAAACATTGTATCAAATGTGCTTTAATATTGTCAATTCCTTCCACCAAAAAAGTACTTTCCTTTTGTGTTATGGACTCTATGATTAAAGTTAGTTTTATTTCAATCCCATTTCTTATTTTAACCCTTACTCCTTGTTTTCGAGTGTCTCCTTGCCCCTTAGAACTGAGTTACAAGTTGTAGTGGTTGAATTCTTCCCAATGAAATGGGACCCTCAAATAAAAAAGAGAATTACTTCATTAACAGCTGCTAGCGGTGCTCTGTAGGCGACCCTGTCAGTCTGCAGTGATAGAGGAGGAGGGTAAAATTCAGCAACCTCAATGCTGGGCTTTAGTTACATTTAGGGAATCATATGTCTTCAAAGAAGGGGGCAATTTTTTTTTACCACTAAGATATATGATGGTTATTGTAATTTCTAACTGAGAAAATATATATATATATATATATATATATATATATATATAATTTATTTAAATTTATTTGGGAAAGAATGACATTTTCAAGGTGGTTGAGATAAATAGGGGGACTGAAGCCCCCTAAACAGGGTCTAGAATCATCTCACCACTCAGCTGAATGAGATTAGTCCACCAACCAAAAACATCCAGCCAGCAGCATCCTGTGACCATTGAAGGACTAGAGGATGACCAGCACAAACTGTGCAGCAGCAGATGAGCTATCGTCTCTGACTTTACATCTACAAGGTGAACCAACAAGGTAGGAGTGTCTAACAGAGTGGAATGACAAACCACTGAAATAATAGCTGCTCTGTGGGGGTCCTGTCCTCTGAAGAACCAGGAACACAAAATATACAAAGAAAGCACCCATCAAATTACACATTTTGTTTATTTTCTAAATTTGGCATTTTTCTCCAATTTTTTGCTCAGTTTCTACTTATTTGCTTTAACATACAGGACAAAAATAAAGCATAAAAATTAGGGCTGCCCTTAACTCGATAATAAAGCATTATCTCACTTCAGTGCAGTACAAAAGAAAAAAAAAAAAAGAGTGCCATTACCGCAGGTCCTTTCTGACTCTATGAATCACTCGTAGTTCAAACTGCAGATTGAATGTGCGCCACTCAATCGCCTTTAAGTGCATCAGATTGTATTAGAATCACTTTATACTCCTTCAATCAGTGAATAATGAAGAACAGCATCTTGAACGTGAAGTTCCATTGTAAAACTTTGCCAGATGGCTTGTTTGACAAAACTCAGGCTGTGTGTAGTTCCTGTCAGGCTGAGTTTAGTTTTTACTGGAGTTCATCCAGCGTACGACACCACACACAAGCCAAGCACACATCTGACACCAACAGCGTTAGTGCTGCTAATATACGACAAACCGCAGTCAACAGTGTTTAGCAGAAAAGAATGGACGCCTCAAACAAGCAAATTAACAGTACACTCTTAAAAAAAGCTGTGTCTTTAAGGGTTCTTTAGTAAAGAAAATGGTTCTATATAGAACCATGAACACTGAAAGAACCCTTTGCATGCTTAAAAGGGTCCTTTGCATGGTGAAATTGTTCTTCAGATTGATGGAGAATGTGATGTAGATGGTTCTATGTAGAACCTCTTTGAGAAAGCGTTCTTCTATGGCTACACTCAAAGTTGTTTTTGTAGGGACTCTTTAGTAAAGAAAACAGATCTATATAGAACGATGAACACTCAAAGAACCATTTGCATGAAAGGATTTTTGCATCAAGAAGGTGTTCTTAAGAATGTGCTGTAGATGGTACACAAAGTCACATGATTAATTGTGAGTTTTTTTTTTAATTGTCTGACTTTTGCATATGACTGTATATGACAAGTAGAGCTGATAAAATGGACAAAGAGTGTAGATTCAAAGCAGGTGCATGTAATAAAGATGCCACTAAATGCATTAAAATATCTGTTTTGGTTAAAATGTGCTGTTTGCACTCACTTTAATGAAATTATTTAACTATTTGCACCAAATATTAGCCTGTTGATGAAAAACACAAATTTGTCAATCAGGAATTACAGTGAATTACACTGAGTTACACTGAATAGGTGACTACAGGAAAAACACAAGCTAAGCAATCAGCGTAAGTGAATGAGTTCCTGATTTCACAGTGATCATTATAATCAGTGCTCTTTCTCTTAATTACACATTTGTAAGCATAAACGCTGAGAAGAAAAGGTTTTGATGGAAGAGGCTGTTTCTAACGGGTTTTACACACAGCACTAATGAGGCTCGGTAGATTCATCCCAACGTACACGAGCGATTAAAACTGCGTATTTATGAATAAATGTGGCTATAAAGCGACAAAATCTGACCTACACCTGAGGCACAGTTACACAGTTTAATTGTCAGAATCTTTGTTTAAGCATATGAAACATAAGCTTCACAGAATAGTTAAGCAAAATGATCTATTATCTATAAAAAAGAAATAAAGCGAAAATAGTACAAATTTATCATTGTGCTACCATAAGTAGGCAAAGGAATATAACTGAGCAAGACAGCTTATCGTTGCCGTCAGACAAAAACCTTTTATCTACAAAATGATAATTTTACAGGAGATGGAAAAATCATTATTAACTTGTAATGGAAGTTAATGGAATTTTGAACTGTTTTTACTGATCGATTTATCATGAAATGTTCACACAATGCAAAGGGTAACTTTTCAAACAAAATGCAATGTCCATGCTTCTTTGAAAATAAATGTAATTAAATAAACACATCCTCCACACAGAACACAGTGCCAACACATTTTAAGGTACAATTACTGTTTATTTACTGAATTTAACATACTGGAAACATATTGGGAAAAACATGAAACACAAAATGTGGCCTGTGCAAAGTTATGTAATATTTGTGTTTGTGTATTTCTGTATGTTGAAAAATGGCATATTTAACATTCCTATTATTTTTGAGATCAATCTGACCCCAGTGAATATTTAATGTCTCTAAATAAATAATTGACTTCATTTTTTTGCTTCATGTTTTATGACTTATATCAGCACTTTACACACATTTGTTTTGGATGTTTTGGATGATACTGAGGTCACTATAACATGCAATTGTATAATCTTCAAGATGTTTTTCTCACATAACCACACCTGTAACACACCTAATCTAACATAACCACACCTTTAACATACCTAACCTAACATAACCACACGTGTAACATACCTAACCTAACATAACCACACCTGTAACATACCTAACATAACCACACCTGTAACATACTTAACCTAACATAACCACACCTGTAACACACCTAACCTAACATAACCACACCTGTAACACACCTAACCTAACATAACAACACTTGCAACATACCTAACATACAACCACTCCTGTAACACACCTAACATAACATAACCACACCTGTAACATACCTAACCTAACATAATGACATCTGTAACATACTTAACCTAACCACACCTGTAACATACTTAACCTAACATAACCACACTTGTAACATACCTAACATAACCACACGTCACACCTAACCTAACATAACCACACCTGTAACATACCTAACCTAACATAATGACATCTGTAACATACCTAACCTAACCACACCTGTAACATACTTAACCTAACATAACCACACCTGTAACACATCTAACCTAACATAATCACACCTGTAACATACCTAACCTAACATAACCATTCCTGTAACATAGCTGACCTAACATAACCACACTTGTAACACACCTAACCTAACATAACCACACCTGTAACATACCTAACATAACATAACCACACTTGTAACATACCTAACATAACAACCACTCCTGTAACACACTTAACATAACATAACCACACCTGTAACATACCTAACCTAACATAACCATTCCTGTAACATAGCTGACCTAACATAACCACACTTGTAACACACCTAACCTAACATAACCACACCTGTAACATACCTAACATAACATAACCACACTTGTAACATACCTAACATAACAACCACTCCTGTAACACACCTACCCTAACATAACCACACCTGTAACATGCCTAACCTAACATAACCACACATGTCACACCTAACCTAACATAACCACATCTGTAACACACCTAACCCTAACATAACCACACCTGTAACATACCTAACATAACCACACTTGTAACATACCTAACATAACAATCACACCTGTAACACACCTACCCTAACATAATCACACCTGTAACATACCTAACCTAACATAACCACACCTTTAACATACCTAACATAACCACACATGTCACACCTAACCTAACATAACCACACCTGTAACATACCTAACCTAACATAACCACATTTGTAACATACCTAACCTAACCACACCTGTAACACACCTAACCTAACATAACCACACCTATAACACACATAACCTAACATAACCACACCTGCGTTAGTGCGAGAACCACTGATAGTGACACAGGGTACGGTGAGGGAGTGATCTGCTCTGCTGTGTTATATATGCTACTATATTCTGTATTGTGTGTTGTACTATGTATAGGCTGGCCCCCTAAATCGAAGTGGGTTTGAAGAATTCTTTAAGGGGAAAACATAATTCCCATGATAACAAAATGGCCCCAGAGAAAAAAGATGTTTGTTAAATTCAGGATAACAGGAGGATTAAGTTTGTTCCCTCTAGATGATGTGTAACGAAACATGTAATTTGATTTCCAACTTTTGCAGACGCCTATATGTAGGCACCAAGACAGAAAATGATACTAATGAAGATTTTGATGTCTGCTGTGTACACCAGCGAGTCTTAATAAGTGTATATATACATATATGCGTGTGTGTGTGTTGTACCTGTGCAGGAGAAGTCGTCCACTCTGGTGAACCCGGGCAGGCAGTCACAGCGATGTCCACCCGGCAGGTTCACGCACACAGTGTTGGCCTGGCAGTAATGCATCTGAGTGGAACACTCGTCTATATCTGCACAAAGAAAGAGGATAAAAATATACCAATGGATTAATCTGAAGGAGACCATTCAACCGCACTAATTTTAGAACATAAGAATCATTCATAATAAGCTGTGTGTTCATTATTTGGGGCAAAAGAGCAAAATAAAATTCTCAGTCAACATAATTACAGTAATGATACATACACATAGATCAGTGGGGAGGTTTAGCTATTAGAGCTAGGCCTTCAGCTCAGGCCATAAAAGATGTTTCTATTAGCGCCCTTAAGGGATTTCCAATGATACGTTTAACCACTAGATCAAACACGGACATCAAAAACTTTCACAGTGACATGTCTAGAACCTCCAGAGGGACCTGAGTGACATTTTTGGTTCCAGTTCCTGAAGTCCTAACCAATGAGAGAGCAGCTCAACAGTATCTACCTACATACCAAAGTCAAAACAATCCTGATTGGACAATTTTCTGTTGAGTGTTTCAATAATTTAACCCTTTTTTCCCCCAACCAAACCTCAAAGGAATAATATGTAATACTGACAGCAAGCGTTTAAAATGGCTACTGCATTCCAAATGCAAAACTTTGGAGAGAGTTGTCTGCCCCCACCCGTCCCAGACTAAAAGCTCACACAGGTTGCCAGGTTGAGGACACCAAACATACACGAACGAGCACAAGGCGAGTGCAACAACAGACTTTGATAATGGCAAGTGATGATGATAAGTTGATCAGCTAATGTACACATTTGCAATGTTTTTATAGTTTAATTATAAACCAGCTCATGTGGATTTTTTATAACTCTGTCAGTGTTAGCTAGATGCATGGCTGGCTAGGTATGGTAGCCAAAGCTAAGCCTGTTATCGCAAAAACAAAAGCCCACTGCTCTGAAAATATATTTGCTGCCTTAAATGAAGCTGAAATCACCTTCTTTTTCACCAGCACCTTATTCTAATTTTCCCATTCCACCTTAAATAGTGCAGCCGTTACATTCTGGCTCCTCAGCCTACTAGCCAGCTTCTTGTTTTAATTTTCCTATTCCACCTTAAATGGTGCAGCAGTTACGTTCTTAGCCTATTTGCCAGCTTCTTGTTCTAATTTTCCTGTTCCACCTTAAATAGTGCAGCAGTAACATTTTGGCACCCCAGCCTATTCGCCAGCTTCTTGACCGAATTTTCCTGTTCATAAAATTCATAAAATCCACTACTGTGTTAATAGGTGTATTTTTACAAATGAAAAAAAAAAATTATGGTGAAAGCTGAGCACTCAAGATGAATTCTTTGATTCACTCCCTAATGAACTGTAATTGAATCAAAACATTGTGAGTAAATCCAGAAACGGTTCTCCAGTCCAGAAAAACAGTTCTTTGCACATGAGCTGTTCTAATGATATTAAAGTCGCCTCTACACAGTTTTCATAATAATAATTATTCATAATTGTTTATACAATAATTAATGATTCAGTATCTTTTTTATTAATTTATCTATTACTACCATCATGCATAATCTCAATAACTAAGAACCTAGTTCTTCAAAGAACCTTGTACATATGGTTCTACATAGCAACAAAAGGGGTTCAGTTTCTCTTACAAATTATAGCAGTTCATTTGGTACACTCTTAAAACTAAAGGTGCCAAAATGTGTTCTACGAATGCCATAGAATTACTACCTTTGGTTCCTGAGAACCACAAGAACCTCTCAGTGGAAGGTTCCTTAAGGAACCGTTTTGTAAATGAGATGTGAAGAAACTTTTCTAAGCACAAAAGGCACAGGTTCAAGTGTTCAAGATGAATCATTTGAATCATTTGATTCACTCCATAGTGAATCACAACTGAATCAGATCATAGTGAGTTCAGAGATTCCACTCCACACACAGATCAAACAGTTCCTGATCTAAAGAAATCGTTCATTACAGAGAACCTGCAGAACACAGATCTGCCCGAGTCACTGACGGATCACTCCGAGCTGTGAATGTGCTGAGATCAATGCAGGAGGCTGTGCTCAGTCACAAACAGCAGAAAATTACATCAGTTTCTAGCTGACATGATTCTCTGAGCACATTCAGATACAGTGCACAGCAGATTACACTCCGGTTCTGCTTTACATTTCACACCTACTTCTACAGTAACCTTTAAATGCATCAACAGGCAAATGAAATAAAGGCACCACCAACCGTGCCTGTAGTACACTGCAAATGTCACCAGAAAACCTGCCCAGCTGGAACACGGAACACACGTCTGCATCTTAAACATGGAAATACTCTTAAAATGGATTCATTACCCTTAAAAAAGGGGTCTTTAGTCTTAAAACGGTTGCTCACTCTATAAAGGGGAATCGTTAGTCTTAAAAAGGTTCTTTACTCTTAAAAAAGGGGGCTTTAGCCTTAAAGGTTCTTTACTCTTAAAAAATGGATATTTAGTCTTTAAAAAGGTTCTTTACTCTTAAAAAAGGGGTCTTTTGTTATAAAAAAGTGTTCTTTACTCTTAAAAAAGGGATATTTAGCCTTTAAAAAGGTTCCTTACTCTTAAAAAAGGGGTCTTTAGTAATAAAAAAAATGGTTCTTTACTCTAAAATAGGGGTCTTTAGTCTTAAAGGGTTCTTCAGTCTTAAAAAATGGGTCTTTAATGAAGAACATGCTAATATGTAGAACTACAACAACACAAAGAACGATTTAAATCCAGAAACGGTTCTCCAGTCCAGAAAAATAGTTCTTTGTACATGTGCTGTTCTAATTATAGTCGCCTCTATGCAGTTTTAATAATAATAATTATTATTCACAATTATTAATACAATAATTAATAGTTCCGTTTGTGTTCTTTTATTAGACCTATTACTACCATCACGCATAATCTAAATGACTGAGAACATAGTTCCTCAGGGAACCGTTTGCATATGGTTCTATGCAGCAACAAAAGAGGTTCTGCTTCTGTTACAAGGCATAGCAGTTTATAGGGTACACTAAAGGTGTCAAAATGTTTTCTATGGCATAAAAGAACCACCTTTGGTTCACCTTTCAGTGGATGGTTTCTTAAGGAACCATTTTGTAAATGGGATGCGAAGAAACTTTTCCGAGCACAAAAGGCAAGTGTTCTATGATGGCTTTTCAGCAACAAGCCAAGAACCATTTAGGAAGCTTATTTTTTACGAATGTGCTATCCACCTTATTTTAACCGCGGAAGTAATACTTCCCGTTTTGTGCAATGCTTCCGTTTGATTCACGAATTGTGTTATTTGTAGCTTAAATCTTGTGGAAGCACTTTGGAAAAGCACATCCACAGACAATTGCTGAGTGGGATGATGACGAGGTGGCTAGACATAACTTGCACAGACCTTTTTAACTATTTTGTGTTGTGCCTTGGGGTGGATGGATGTACAACTGAAAGTTTGTGAACCCTTAGAATTTTCTATATCTCTGCATAAATTTGACCTAAAACTTCATCAGATTTTCACACAAGTCCTAAAAGTAGTTGAAGAGAACCAAACTAAACAAATGAGACAAAAATATTAGACTCTTTTATTTATTGAGGAAAATAATCCAATATTACTTATTTGTGAGTGGCAAAGTGTGTGAACCTTTAGGATTAGCAGATAATTTGAAGGGGAAATTAGAGTCATTAGTTTTCAATCAATAGGATGGCAATCAGGTGTGAGTGACCACCCTGTTTTATTTAAAGAACAGGGATCTATCATAGTCTGATCTTCACAACACATGTTTGTGGAAGGGTAGCACGGCAGCAACAAAAGAGATTTCTGAGGACCTCAGAAGAAGAGATGTTGATGCTCATCAGGCTGGAAAAGGTTACCAAACCATCTCTAGAGAGTTTGGACTCCACCAATCCACAGTCAGACAGATTGTGTGCAAACGGAGGAAATTCAACATCATCGTTACACTCCCCAGGAGTGATCGACCAAAAAAGATCACACCAAGATCAAGGCATCTTATAGTCCGTAAGGTCACAAAGGAACCCAGGGTAACTAAGCAACTAAAGGCCTGTCTCACAGTGGCTTATGTTAATGTTCATGAGTCCACCATCAGGAGAACACTGTTGCAAGGAGAAAGCCGCTGCTCTCCAAAAAAGAACATTGATGCCCATTTTCTAAAGATCACATGGACAAGCCAGAAGGCTACTGGAACAATGTTTTGTGGACAGATGAGACCAAAATTTTTTAAAACTTTTTGTTTTAAATGAAAAGCATTATGTTTGGAGAAAGGAAAATACTACATTTCAGCATAAAAACCTTAGCCTGTCTGTAAAACATGGTGGTGGTAGCATCATAGTTTAGAGCTGTGGTGCTGCATGGGCCATGACACCTTGCCATCATTGATGGAGCAATGAACTCAATTGAACTGAATTATACCAGCAAATTCTAAAGGAAAATGTCAGGATATCTGTACATGAGCTGAAACTCAAGAGAACGTGAGTCATGCAGCAAGACAATGACCCTAAGCACAAAAGTTGTTCTACCAAAGAATGGTTCAAGAAGAATAAAGTTGCTTGTGTTTTGTACAGAGGTACGGTCTGAAATTCCACCAAGCCGATATGCAGGACTAGTCAACAGTTCCTGGAAACGTTTAGTTGCGGTTATTGCTGTACAAGGGGGTCACACCAGATACTGAAAGCAAAGGTTCACATACTTTTGCTACTCACAGATATGTAATATTGGATCATTTTCCTTAATAAATAAATGACCAAGTCCAATATTTTTGTCTCATTTGTCTCATCTATTATTCGGACTTGTGTGAAAATCTGATGAGGTTTTACGTCAAATGTATGTGGAAATATAAAAAAGGGTTCACAAACAAAAATTATACCTTGTCTCAGTTTTTCGCACTAAAGAATGTTATGTCCTAAACTAGTGTCTCTTAATCTTGCTCCTGGGCCCCACAGCACTTCACAATTTCATCCATTTTCTGCCTCAGCACACTCGATCCAGCTCATCAGCTAATTTTTAAGCCACTCATGAGCTGGATCAGGTGTGGTGAGGCAAACCCTTTTTTGCCAAAAGTGTTCGAATGTTACTGCCTGGACAGAAAAAAGATGGAAGAAAAAACCCTTTCAGATCATTTTATTGGACCAATGAGAAGTCATCAGTATTCTCTGGATGGAGAACCTTCTTGGACAATTTGATGTAGATCCAATGTCGTGGAAATTAAGTCCACAGGAGAAAAGTGGCACTAAGCAAAAGTGCTCGGCAATTACGGTCCACTCGAGCTGCCGGCCCAGACTCGGGACTGGAGTGCCCTTGAAAGGCGCTGAGGTGGTGAGCCATTACCGCTAATATCAAAGCAGCATTGAGGGCCAATAAAATTTCCATCGGGGTGATTACATTAGCCGAGAAGAGGAACATGCAGGTTAATGTGAACTTCTCTCTCTCAGACTTCAGAACCAAGGTCAGCTTCACAAAACAGTGAAGGTGGAGATAAGAACATTCGTTCTAGAATCGTCAGATCTGAGAGCGAAGCTGATGCAGAATAACAATGTGAGTGAAGCTGGGTTTGTTGTGGTTGGAAAAAAGGAAGAATGTCTCAAAGGCTAATGCTAATGTGGCAGAATCGATAGAAGATGAAAGCGTGAGTTATAAGCCAAAAGGTCGAAAATCTGCTTCTTGTTTAATTTATTATATTTCACAAATATTCACTAATTCTAGTGTGCTGTTTATCTGTTCTTTTTCATTAATTATGTGATTTCTGAATGCTGACATTGCTGTTGCTTATTTGATGTGTAAAGAAGTTGAAAATTCATAGATTTGTATTCAGCCCATGTCACAAAATCAATCGACCTTCATTTAAACTGGATGTACATTCAGCTTGACCCTCATTTAGAAAGTAGCCGAGCCAGAATAATCAGAGACTGAAAAAAAATTATTGTAAAACATATCAAAGGCTAAAAATAATAATCTTAATAGCAAATTTAGTAGGAAAAAAAACTATTAAATCACAGTTAAAATTGCAAAAATAAAATAACAATTAGCCGATCAAACAGGGATAAAAATAAATTTAAAAAATGAAATCAATAAAAGAACAGAAATTGTAAAACAATACCTCTGCAGTAACTAAAAAATACTAAGCATCTTTTAGAACAAGAATAGACACAAATAGGAATATAAAAGGAACAGCTTTAACAGACACTATCATATATCTGAGCTTGTTATGTATCAGTGTTACAGTGATTCTTTCAGTAAAGAGTTGTGACACAGAGCTGCTGCCGCTGTTTCACATTCTTAACAACTAACCTGAACCTGCTTAGACTATGACTCATATTCACAGTCAGTTATCTAGAACCTGCAAAAGCAATAGAGAGACTTTTTTCTGGTTCCACCCCCTATAAATCAAAGCTTTAGGTTAGTCTGCCACTTCCTGATTATGCTGGTAGTTAACCTAGCATGTAAGGCCTTCAGTCCAGCTCCTGAAGTCCTAACCAATGACAGTGCAGCTTGGCTGTATATACCTACATACCACAGAAAGAACAATTTTCTGATTGGATAATTTTCTGTTGAGCATTTCAAGATCTTAACCCTTAAAGCAAAACTTAAGTAATTGAATGAAATGTTCAATCCTTTCTGTTAATTACGTGATTTCTAAATGTGTCACTGCTGTTGTTTATTTGCAATGTAAAGAACACAACCTGAAGCTGAAAATTCATAGATTTTTTTATTCAGCTCATGTCAAACTACATTTTAGAAAAAAAAAAAACAGACAAAAATAGGAATATAAATCATATCAGGTGTGTTTTATTGTTCTTCTAAAGCTCTGTGCAACTTTTATACAGTGAGAGGAAACACAGCAGTTCACAGAAAGCTCTGATTCTCTAAAACTGATTTTAAAAACTGGACGCAGGGCGGCTGATTTAAACAAGTGGCGTTCTTTCTTTCCTTCTTTCTTTATTAATATCCCGGTCTTGTCAGGTTCATGTGGTTAAGACTTAAAGGGCTCATACCATGGATAACCTAATTTTCCTCCCTTTTTTGAGATGGAAGCATTTCATGGGGTATTTAAACACTGTTAAAGTGAATCATACACTCTCCAGTCCACATATGGTAACTATTTTGAACACATAGTTTTTGTGTTTAGGGATGGGAATTGTTAAGATTTTCTTCATACGATTGCTGTTGCGATTTTGCTCATCAGTCTGATTCTTTAACAATTCCCTATTGATTCCTGATCAGTTTTCTGTTGGGGAAATTATCATTTTACCAACTTTGCTTGTAGCACTGCTGACATCTTTCTTTATGAAATGAGTTGAAATGAAGCCATGCTTTGGAGTGCTTCTTCCTCTCCACAAACTTCCAGCAGCAGAGTTTTTGAAACAACATGGCAGCATCGACATACGGAACTGATAACTTCAGAAGCAAACGATGGTACTGCTTCTCGATTTCCATCCCCATCTGTGATATCACGAATACCAACAACAAGGAGTGTTTCAATCTCAAGAAAATCAGTCCTTATTTCAGCTTCTGGTACTTCAGGAGTAATAAATAAGCACACTCTTGAGTGCTGAAGATGGTTCTTTAAGGGTTCAGTAGTAAAGGAAATGGTTCTTCATAGAACCAGGAACACTCAAAGAACCCTTTTTATGATTAAATGGTTCGTTGCATCATGAAATGGTTCTTCAGATTGACAGAGAATGTGTTGTATATGGTTTTATATGGAATCTTTTTGAAAAGGGTTGCAACATGAACTCATGAAGTCAGCTTAAATATGAATCTTTGAGGCTTGGAAGACATTTAAATAACATACACTTTAGTTTTTATGTGAGTTTTACAGTTTCACAGACTGCGGCTCCTGCTGGAGAGCTCTTCCCTTTCGTGCAGGTGCATTAAATATGAGAGTGTGTCAGCAGTTAGCTGTAAGTGTTAATATTACAAAACTGAAAAAAAAATTACGCTGCCATCCAAACAGCACTAATGTAGCTGGAAAAAACTGTAGATATGTTATGACTCATTTGTTTCCAGTCAATTAGGCTACGTTTACACGTCAGGTAAAAGTGGCCCAAATCTGATTTTCTCACCAAATCCGATTTTTTGTTTGGTTGTTCACATTATCTTTTAAATGTGACCTGTATGCGACATCAGTCTGAACAGATCACGCTCCTAAACCGACCCGCATGCGCAAAAGAACAATGCTTCACGTGGCAGCTCATCCAAGGGTAAACAATCATGACGGAACAGCGAACGCCAGTCGCTCCCGCAGCTTTCAGTTTCGTCTTAGCCAGCATCACAGGAGCGATTATAAAGTTCCAATGACTGACAGCTGAGCTCATCACCCACTGTGTGTTTGAGTTCGCCGTAAAAGGGCACGTTATTCGGCCGCGGCCACTTCATTGGTTCGTGTCCTCGGACTCTTTAAACTGTTCTCTGACGCTGCAGCCTCGGTCTCCTCCGGTCGCGTTCGGCCGTTTCGTTCGAAACCTCTTCGAACACGGAGCGGTTGCGATGAGTCTCTTCTAATGTTTTGGTACAGAAACATCAGCCTAAATGTTTAAGAGCCTCAGCAGCGCGAAATTATGACGAATGTCGAGTTGGACTGACGTAAAAGTCGCATGAATTCCGATCTGGCTGTTCAGACTGAGTCGCATTGCCACAGATCGGACACGTATCGGATTTCAGTACCACATATGAAAGCGGAATTGAAAATGTCAGATTCAATGCGTTTTTTGCTGTTCACACTGCCACACAAATGACACGTGTGTCACATTTGAGGAAAAAGATCGAATTTGGGCCACTTTTACCTGCTGTGTAAACGTAGCCTTAGTATTGGCGACAGACGTTCGCACTAATATCTCTTAATCACTCATCAGTTTAAAGCAGTTAATCATCCTTTATAGTCTGCGTATCATGAGTGTTCAATCATTTCTAACTGGAGGTTTTGTTAGACATGTTTATTACACACAGAATATGGTGCAAAAGTGAGGTTTCCTGGAGATCAGTCATCGCACGCACAGCACAACTGCAGTTTAATGTGTCACTATGTTGAGAACACATGTATGCTAACTCAAAACACAACATCTCACGCTATTTTCCACTGGGCCTCCTGTACAGAATCTCATTCCTTTCTTTGCAGACGCTACATGATGTCAGCGCAATCTCAACTGCCAAATTCACAGTGACCCTGAACGTCATCCCTGCAGGACACTTAAGCTACCGAGAGAAATCCATATGTCACCCGCTGAAGGCTGACAACATTTCCACTCTGCAGCCGGCTGCCTTTTTTTCCCCCCATCTGATGCAGCAGGAGAAAGATCTCTAACAACTCAGATCTTCTAACTTGCTCTGGATAAGAACATCTGATAAACATACAGATCAGGGCTGCAACAAGAAGTAATACACCGAGCTGTACATTATTTGCCCATTAAAAAAATATTTTACATCTACTACATTCTTGCCAAAGACGCATATCTTTTTTCAGGGTACCTGACAAAATCAACAGGAAAAATGTGGATTTTTATTTTTGCGTGGATATGCAATCTACTTAAAGATCTATATATGTGCAAAGAACCGTTTAAGCATGAAATGGCTCTATATAGAAATGGCTCCATATAGAACTGGACTCACTTATGGTTTTATTATACATTTATTAAAGCTGTAAAGGACTCAAAAACATATGGGTATGAGGCAATCATATCACATACTCAATACGGTACTAAACAAAGATGATGCAATATGACTTGATGTGATAAAATACAACACAATAGCTAAGAAAAGTACACACCAAGAGAAAATAAATCAATATGTAACTCTCTATTATTAGATTTCCTATGTGGTCAGTGGAGAAACATCTTATGCTACATGTTCAGTGGTCTTCAACCTACTTCACCTTAAACCGATAGTTTGATGAACTTGTTTGGTGTCAGATGTTTGCTTCTGTTTACTCTTACCAAAAAGGGTTCTATGTAGTACCAAAAAAGGTTCTGTGAGTTACAGTAATGTAATTACATTTTCTTGTAATGGAGCAGTATAACAGTTTAAAGCATATCAGTTTAAATTCTTGTAATCTTATGAGTTGCTGACTTAATAAAAATGGTATTACTCTTACACTCTTAAAAGGCATGATCTTTATTTATTTTGTAAGTGTAAAGATGTCCCATCCTCTATAGAGAACACACAGTAAAATGTTATTTTTCTGCATATTTTATTACACAATTACTATTTATTTGCTGAATTTAACATATTATTAACTACTCTAAGTGATGTTAACTAGGTCCAGAAACAGTGGAAATAATAAGAATTGTCACATCATCCACTGAGGAGAAAAAGATCTCATACAGAAGATGAGTTCTCACAGGATCCAATGTTGGAAAGGTTAGCGTTAGCTCATTAGCTCCACTAAGGCAGCCTTCTTTACTCATCCAGCATGAAAACCTAGCAACTTCATTTGGCTAATTTTAAATAATTCTGATATATTTCAGTTTTTTAAACCTCCAGTGCTGTCATCTGCGAAGTAAGCCTACAGTTGTGTACTAATTTTACCCTTAGTCTGTACATTTCCTGATTTTGTTGGTTAACAGAATATTTGCTCAGTAACTGACAATAATACGAATATCAAAAGCTGCATCTCTAATGCTAACTGCAGCCCTAAATCATCAGATACTTGTCACAAAGCATGTGGAGATGTTCATGTAATCTTTAATAGACTTGATTATGTGGTTTCTCATACTGTATGACTCACTGTTATCTACAAACATGGACTAAAGGTCAGACAGAATTCAGGCCACTGTATAGTGAACACTGTTTTTAGCTATGGTCATGTACTTCTGTCCATGCTACAGTATTCCTAAAGGCACACATGCTTACTGTTGTGTCAGAAAACGTTTCTGGCTGTGTTTGTTTCTGTCTCTATGTGTTCTCTCAGGCCCTAACACATGCAATAATACCTGCTGTGAGAGAGTAAAGGGGCAGGGCAAGCAGAGCTCCGGTCATGTAGCTTTCGGGGCGTCTGCGGTGCCGTTTGGTGGTAGGTTTGGGGGAAGTGTGAGGAGGAAACTCATTACAGCAGGCACAGAATCAGAGCATCCTCTCACAGATCCCCCAGCGGAGGAGGAGCAGGACCCCGTGTTCCTGAAATAACTCGCTTCAGCATGACAACACAACCTCCCTCCGCACCAGACCAGACTCAGACTGAACTGACCCCGACGCCAGCCGTCTGGACCCCCGTCTGCACTTCATCATACAGGAAACACTTTGTCTTCCTGTCTAAAGCAGTGGCAGCGTAACCCCGTTTTCACCAAAATATGAATATTTACAGTGTAGGTAAGAGTTAGTATAGGGACACATATAATGCCCTAATAATACTTTTATTAATCCTTATTAAGCAAATAGCTGCTAAATACTTGACTGTGTATTAGTACTATATTAAGCAATAACTTATAATTACTAATTAAAGCCCCAAAGAACCAAAAACCTGTTTTCTTTCCAATTAAGAAAATCCTTCTATGGAAACACAGCATAAACGTAATGTACACCCGCCAAGTATTTTATTAGGAAGACCTCCTAGTATCAACACTCATTGTCCATTTTATCAGCTACTCTGACCATACAGGACCACTTGGTAGTTCTTCACCAGTGGTTTTGGATAGTTAAAAAAACGGCTATATTTGGGTCATTGACATGACGTGCAAGTCTGTGCAAGCAATACATACATGCTACATATCAATTTATTCAACGATTTCTCTTTTTTGTGAAACAGTTTTAGCGCATCCATATAAAATTCATTTTAGCTTCTTTTCCCTCCAAAAGTCTAAAAATATGAGGTGGTGCAACCATCCAATAATACATGTTCAGTATGCAAACTATCAAAAAAGGTAATTTAGTTATAAAATTCTAAATAATATTGTTTGGCATGATTTTATGTTTGAAAACTTGAAAAAAAAAAGTGCTCAACTCACTGAAAAGCTTTTGTCTGCAAGTTCTTACTTCCACAAATGTCTGGTGGCACAACCAAAAGCAAAGGACTTTTATTTTGACATGCTTTTACAAAATAGGGGCCAGGGTATTGCATCATAAGGATCCCAAGTGACCTTCATGTGCAAAGCCAGGGCCACAAATTTAGTAAAAATGTGACTGAGCCGTGGCTAGAACGATTCAGTTTACCATGTCAGGTGGTCTGACCTAAGGAGAACCATGAAAATGTGGAATTATTACAATATTTATTTATTTGACAAAATATAAGTATAAAGTCAACTTCAAGGCCAAAGTTTATATGAATGTCTAAGTAGATGCCTGTTTAATTTGAAATTTGTATGAAAAGTCAGGTGGCTCAACCAGTCAGTCAGACCAGCACAGTTTAATAACCAAACAGACAAAGCGTTGATAACACTCACTATATTTAAGACGGAAAATGCACAGATATAAATGCAAATATACATGCAGATATAAAAATGTACGTCATGTCCTTTTTCTGAAGATTTTTTAAAAACTGTCTTTCTGAAATTTGGGTCTAATTTGACCCATTTGCGTTGTAGTCATGGCGACCTCTGGTTCCTATCACCACCACTGTAAAGAAATCTGAACCATTTCATACCAAACCACCCTGAATCAGTGTTTACATCTTACATACTGAATCATGCAAAAAAAAATTAAAATAGCTAACTATAATGGCTAACTTGCTTATCGTTTTCAAGCTAATACTAAAGCAGGGGATGATGAGAAATGTCTATGTACAAATGGGCCGCTGGCTGCTATTGTACCCAGTGTCTGGAGCTTTATAGCATCCAAAGGAGCATTTCTGAGACACAATTATATATCCAATAAAACACCGGCTTCAGTAATCCACATCCCAACATATCCGCGCCCAGCAGCTGCAGGGCTGACGCTAATTCAGCCACAATCAATATTTGTTTCCTCTGGCGTGAGAGCTCCAGCAGCAGCCTCATCCTCACGTAAATCTAATTTTCAGACTTCACAGCTGCCTCTAATGAAGACATCCAGCACAGAGGCTTCATTAAACAGCATCTCCTCCATCCACTGTAATCTGTAATCAACCGTGGCCATAATTGCTGGAGCAGAGGAGGATTCTCTGAGGACAATGACACCCACTGATTGGTGATTGCTCTTCAGGGCAGGTGATGAAGGTCACATGTAAACATCCACTCAGAAAAAATGTTCTGGACTTTGATCCAAAACCTCTTTCCAGGGTAGTTAATGTAGTCCGGCATAAGAGGAGTCCAATCTTTTACTATATTTTTACTATTTCCTATATTACAGAACAACGAACCCTTTTTACACTTCCTTATTCAACACAACGGAAGTCAAACAGACAAATTAATATGAATAACTGGCTTTAAATGTAGGTATTGTGATATAAACTGAGTCTGTTCTGCAGTTTCTCATTAGATTGAATGAATAACTGGCTTTAAATGTAGGTATTGTGATATAAACTGAGTCTGTTCTACAGTTTCTCATTAGATTGAATGAATAACTGGCTTTAAATGTAGGTATTGTGATATAAACTGAGTCTGTTCTACAGTTTCTCATTAGGTTGAATGAATAACCGACTCTAGGAGGGCAGTAATAACTGTGTTATGAGATTGCGTCATAATGTAACAAAGAAAAAGGGCTGGAATTCCAACGAGGCGTTTCAGGCAGCTGAGAAAAATGGTTTCTGTGGGAGAGAGTTTTATCACTGAGGGAACACTGAGCTTTGGGACTTTGCAGAACGTTTACATGCACAAAAAGATAAAACACACTAAAGGAAAGAGAAAAACCGAGAAAAGCATAATAGGACCTCTTTAAGCTTTTAGGATACAGTCATACAAAGAAGCTTAAGGAGTTAAATTGCATTAGACATTTTTTTTTTCACGGGTCACGAGCAAATGATTTGTTCAGGCGAAATGAGAACTTTAGGCTGAAATATAAAGTTCCTGAGAGTCCTGTGTGATTTGGTCAGTTCAGATCTGGCCACTGGTGCACTGCTTCACAGCCAGAGTGAGCAGAACTAAAGCAGGACAAGACCACAGAGACAAACGAGGCCAAAACACTCATATATTTACTGTCTGTCTCCTGGCGTAACAGAGACACATACTAATAACCCTGTTCATACTGTTGTGTGGGTCACATCTGTGACTAGAACAAAAATATTAGCTTTAGTAAGTAAACTGACTAATTTTATGGCACCTAATTCCATGCCTATATCTATATACACTCACTGGTCACTTTATTAGGTAGTGAACTTGTACCTACATTCGTTGTCCACTTACCACATACACAATTCAAAAACGATTAACAGCTACAGAGAAAATGGGGCTACTAACAACCACCTGGAAGACCTGGTAGACACCAAAACTGCCCACATCAGATAAACAGCACTTAAAGCTTTCATCTTTGAGAGAGAGGAGAAAATCAAGCTGCTTCAGATCTGAAAACATCCACAGGTGTTTCTGTCCATCCTTCCACTGTAAGAAGACGACTCAGCACTATGGGTCTGAAAGGATGTGTGGCTGTCAAGAAGCCTCACTGAGAAAAAGAGATGGACACATCAAACAAAGAGGCTGAATAATGGACTGACCACCCCAGAGTCCAGACCTCAACATCACTGAATGTGTTTGGATTATTTCAGAAAATGATCAACCAACTTCTAAGACTGAACTTTTGAGAGGTGTCTGCAGATTTCTTCATTTCAGGTTGTTTCACTTCAGCTACTTTAAGCTTGTATAATCTCCAAAGAAAAGCACTGACCAATAGAACGTGACGCTCTGGAGCAGCCACACATGACCCTTAGGTCACCATGTCCAATGTCAAGTGTTGTTAGAGGGGTATAAAGCCCACCAGCACGGTGTTGTGGAACAGCAGAACTGCGTTCTCTGGAGTGATGGAGCTCCATCCAATACCTTTGGGATGAGTTGGAGTGACCCAGAACTGACCATTTAACATCAGTACCTGATCTCACTAATGTTCAATCAAATCCTCACAGCAATGTTCCAACATCCAGCCTTACCAGAAGAGTAGAGGCTGTTTCTGCAGCACAAACTCACTATTAACACCCTTCATTTCAGAAGAAACTCTAGGAGAGCAGTGAAGGGTTGCACCAGCTGTGTGCAAGTTCAAAGGTAGGCTAGTTGTAATGTACGTGTTTACTAAGTTCAGGTTTATGCATTACTAAATCAAAAACGGGTTGCACCACACCAATTAGTTTGCATGTAGGGGCTAGTAGATACTAAATATTTACACCCCCCCTTAAGCAGGTGTAAGTTGTGACGAAACCCACGGAAACCAAAATTTGGCTCGCTTGGAGCGCTTTGAGTGGGATGACAGGAATAACATTCGATATCTATGCTCAATTTCAGTTCCGGCGAGATCAAATTAGTTTTTCTGTCCACTTTCTTGGCTGATGCTGGTGCTGTTATGCAAAAACCGTTACTTTAGCTACACGTTCAGTCGTCGCGTGGGAACATCAAGGCAAATAATCACACACAAAAGACCAAAAAAATTACTTTTTTGGTTATCTAAGTTAAAATTTCTAAATGCTGTACACTGCGATTTCACTCACAGCTCTAATCAACTGGTTTAAACTCGAAGCTAAACACACACAGCTCCAGCTCAGTGAGACTCAGCAGCTGCACAAATGGCTAAACTGTTGTGTTGGTTAGCCAGAAACTGTTGTTTAAAATGCTGCATAGTTGGTTTCTCAAGGAAATATCAAAGAATAAACAGGCAATGGTTATACATAATTAGTTTAATTCAGTTTAACTTGTACACGTTGTTCTCTTCTAGGCTGAACATTTTGTTTTTCCACTGAAAAACTCGGCGCAAACTGCCATCATGCTTCCATGGGTGTGGGGTTTGCTGATTGGTTCTGAACATGTTACCCTCATGTTATGACACGACTTACAGATTTGCGGGGCAACCAAATTTAGTAAAAGGATAGTTTGAAACTAACTAGTGTAAACTAAAGACTTTACACACAAACTTCAGTATAAACTTATGCAAACCTGGTGCAACCCAGTCCAGTCCATAAACTTTTGGACATTTATGATTTAAATAAACACACACATACATACACACTGAAAAGAATCTGCCGTAAGTCTGCTGCACATTATGGGTTCATATCACATCCCCATTTATTTAACCCTATTCAAAGTAAGTGCAAACGAGTGAGGAGTTTAGTGAAGAAGCAGCGAATTCCCTCTTTTCAATCTTCAGCTCTCAGTTTCAGCAGCAGACTGTGAGCCTCAGCTTCATATTTCAGCTTTTCATTCAGGAACCGTAAAGGAAAACTAAGCGAAGATAAAAAAAAAAGCCTCATATTAAAGGAGTATATATTGGATTTAGAAAAGGTCTGAGTCTCTAAAGGACGTGGAGAGCTCTTATCGAAGCTTCTATAAAGCGATTTTGGCGCAGAAAAGTTTAACCGAACCGTCAAAGAAGAGCCCTTCTCAGAGATAAAGTGTGTAAATGATCTAAACTCACTCCCACTCCAGCCAGGAGCAGTTTACCATCCACACACAAACTCATATTCAACCCTATAAATCACAACCAATCCAGAGCGGAGAGCGTACTTTCTTGTGTCGCATCTATAAGCATTCAGCACTCGCCAACCTGGAGATAGGAAAAATATTACCTTTCATACGGCTTCCTCCACTTTCATATGGATTTTCTGTAATAGTGGAAACAGTTTTATCTGTAATGTAACTGACTTCACCAGCCATAAAAATGTCAACAGCAGAGGCAGCAAAACCTGCAATCTGAATATCACACTGAAACCACACTGCTGCTTAACCCTCAGACACTGCAGGTATTATCAAAAACACGCTGTTTAAAAGAATTATTTTATGAATCATAGTTCACTGAGAAAAGAGGAGAAACTGTGTGGAAAGTGCAGTTTCTACACTTTCAGTCCATTTCACATTAGTGTTTGTAGGAAGAAGAGGAGAAATTTCATTAGGATAAATCAAATGAAAGTATGTAATTAATCATGAAAATTGTGTAATTATATAAATTACAATAAAATAGCACTGCAAATGACAAGAAAGAAAGTTTATGAACAAAATTCAGATAAAGTCAGATAAAAATGCTTCAAAAGTTAAAGCAGTTGGTTGTTTTTGATGACTTATTAGAGTTTATATGATAATTCCAGGTAGTTGCTATGGTACTCCAGCTTGGTGGTTGTTAGGTGGTTGCTAAAGTGTTGCTAGGCTGTTGCTATGCTATCCCAAGTCGTTGCTAAGGTGTTGCTATGTGTTGGTATGCTATTCCAGGTGGTTGCTAAGGTGTTGCTAGGCACTGGTATGCTATTCCAGGTGGTTGCTAAGGTGTTGCTAGGCGTAGGTATGCTATTCCAGGTGGTCGCTAAGGTGTTGCTAAACGTTGGTATGCTATTCCACTTGGTTGCTAAGGTGTTGCTAGGCCATTGCTATGCAACCCCAGGTGGCTGCCAAGTGTTTATAAGGATGTTAATATGGTATCCTAAGTGGTTGCTTAAGTGTTGATAGACTTGTTATGGTATCGCAGGTGGTTGCTAATGCATGTATATGTGTGCTAGTATGCAAAAGAACAAGCAACCTATTAAGGAATAGGCTCTATGTTCCTGCAAAGTTTTGTGGTTCTAGATTAAAAGCTGTAGGGGGAGTAGCACTGCAATTTTTCTGACTCTAGAATAATAATAATCAGAAGACAATAAGTACTTTTTCAAGCCAACTTAATCATATCTCTAGACTTAGTTAAACAAGTCACTAAATACAGGGAACAGTGATTTTCTGGCACTATGTAAGAAATGCAATAAAGCGACTACGGGAGCGTCTTATTTTATTTTACTATATAATAGTCAGCCTTTCACAATAATTTTATTGTGAAGAATAAAGACAGACTTGTTCAACAAAACATGTTTTAATGTTCTAAACAGGGAGTAAACAGTAGAAAAGTTGTAAAATAGCAATTTCACAATCAGGCTGCATTACCCCCTCATTAATCTTCTTCATAACTGAGCCCTGTTAAAGGGACATTCCACCAATTTCTCAAAATTTCTCCATAATTCAGTGTGTGAGATGTAAACAAAGTGATTCAGAGTGGTTTGGTGTGAAATGGTTCAGATTTCTTTACAGCGGTGGTGATAGGAACCAGGGGTCACTATGACTACAACACAAATATAGACATTTTATTTACTATCCAAAACCACCAGTGAACCTACACGTGTCTACCATAATGATGATAAAATAGTGAAAAATGAGTCCCTCTACCATGAATGGGTTTTAAAAAAATTCGTTTTAGACCAAAACCTAGACGTCTGGTTCCTATCACCACCACTGTGAACAATTCTGACTCAGTAAGTTTCTCTAGAACAGAGCATTTCACATCAAACCACTCTGAATGTACATCTCAACCATTTAACTACACAGAGACTTTGAAAATTTGGTAGAATTTTCCTTTAAAAACCTCTCAATGCTTAATGAGAATAAAGGAAGTAAACCACAGCAGTGTTTCAGATAATGACCCTCAGTGGTCTGTATGAGTGCGGTGGGTTATCCATACAGGATATTAAACGGCTCTCGTTTACAGCCAGGCTTTCGGAGGAGAAACCTCAGTAAGATCCGTCTATTGGAAATCCTGATATATCCACTATAGCTGCGTGTGGCGTCTCTGCATATAAGCTGATGGATTATTCATCTCATGGAGCCGGGGCCGGCGCCGCGATGACTTCTGTTAAAGAAGCTCCTCCGAATGGAAATTCAATTTATGCAGCGAGACTTCACTCGCAGGAGGCTTTCAGCGAGAGAGACAGCGAACAGTGAATCAGCAGCGGCACGACAACAATCTACAACTAATGCAGCAGATTTAAACCACACATCAAATTGAATTCCATTCCCAGAAAATGAATTTACAGGAAAGGCAAAGCAGGAAAGTAAAAAGAAGCAGAACTGAACTAACCCAGAACACGGATACCGAGAACGCTGAAAGAACAAATACACTTACTGTCTGTCTGTTGGCATTACAGAGCCACAATATCTCACACCATAAAAGATTACAGTCGCGTGTCTGTACAGGAAACTAATGTGACACTGGAATAATGATTAGCATTAAATATTCATTTCTTTTATAATAAAACTTTCTAATGAAAAGTTTCTGTAACTACCCGTTAACTCACTTGTGCATGACTTTATGCATTCATTTTATACGTATGAAATTTTCTATAATATATAATTATATAATAATGTACGTTGTCTGACTAGAACGACAACAATTGCATTCACATGTTGGCAGTGGACCCAGACATTCCTTTATAATTAATGGAGCTTCAACAAATTCTGCCGCTCCACAGACCACAACTTTAAGCGGAATGGTCCACCAAAAGCTCAGTTTTCACAACTTTTGCTGCTGACTGCAATGGTAAACCTTTAGGTTTTTTATTTATTTATTTATTTTTATATTTATTTTTTTATTGGGAACTGTGGATGCAAAACGTCTCATGGTAGAATTGCAGAATATAGAAAGAAGCATTATTCAAATTACCCAGACTGTAATACACTACAGGAAGTGTAGGGGGCAAAATGACTTCTATTGTTTCATTTAAAAAGTGCTCTATAATGTTCATATGATCCACACAGTCATTCTGACAGACTGTAAGACATCTGTTTTACTTAACAGAGCTAACTCGGCACTACAAAAACACACAAAATGTAAAGATACAAGATACTATTTTAATCACACTGAGCAGGTAAACACTGTTCACACATGCAGTACAACTCTAAAAGGTCAGTTTTCTTGTTTTAAGCTTAAGGCTTAATTAATTTCTCACAGAACATCATGAATGTGTCATCTAACAGAAGGAACCATTACAGCTCTGTAGAATCATTGAGTTCAGTTACTGAAGTCAGCTGTAGCTCAAACAGTGACATCTATAATAATTCTGTCCAATATTAAATCACATAGCCTCTTAATTTTACAATATTTGTCTCTCCAGAAGGAAATATAAAATACATAAATAACCCTGTCCTGGAATTAATTACTCTTCATTAGTGTTTTATAACTGAGTTTTTGACAGAATCCACTATATATACATATATACATATATACATACATACATATATATATATATATACACAGCAGCAAAGAACTCACTTCTGTGTGGATAACACAGCTAGCGCTGCACTGATACAACAAGATCCTGAAAAATTGGAAAAATCTTCCCAGGTCAATAACTTATTGACTTTGTGTGATTAATTTTGCACCAGCCACACATTTCACTGCAGGGTTTAATAAAGAAATATTCACTTTATAACTTTTTTCCCCCACTCCACATTCAAAAACAACCCAAAACATGAACCTAGTTTTAGGTTATTCCCCATCTGCTCAAAAGATAGCTGGAATCCCTTATAATAACCATTCTTAATGATTTAATGGTCTTTTTGGTCATTCTGTGTCACTCTAAAGCATCTAACTAGGCCAATTAGCTACCTTACTTGCTAGACAGCTTATTGGCTGATATGAAACTGCACTGTTGTGCACACACAATGTCTAAATTTACACAGAATCATGTGTAGAGTCAAACAAATTTTTATTTTTCTCTGTTGAGTGTGAAAATATGAGCAAAAGCACTTGTTTTGTGGCCCAAGTATAAATGCTAACAGTGTTAGCCTCTTAACTAGCTTATGTTGCCATTCGTAGATCTCTCTATAAAAGAATTCTGAAAAAAGCATACTGTCCTAGTTCACATTGTGGTACACTTATTGGTCATGTAATAGTGCTGAATAACTCCATCTTCATCTTGAAGAGTGAAGAATTTGCGAAATCCTCATTAGCTTCAGCTGTGAGTATTAGCAAACACAGAGGATTCTCAGATCCTCTGCTTTAGAAAGCTGTGAAACATGAAAAATGTAATTAAAATCTAGTACATACTCGGGTACATTTGACATTACAGCCTGAAACACAACACTCACTGAGGTCATAAACGTATAAGAGGCGCATTTTAAACTTCTGTAAGTTGAGTTTAAAAGCACTTTAAAATATGACCGTTTAACACACTGTTACAACTAAGATCCCTAAAGTAAACTATCACAGAGCTCCATATCCCCCCATAGACATTCTCAACAGGACATTTTTAATGTTTTATTGACAGATTCATCAGAAATGTCTGTGTTTGATAGACTCTTTTCACTCATCATTTATTTTAAAGCAGATTTTTAGGTCATAAAACTCATTTGGGTCAAACAACAGAACTGCACTGAATTAACTGTGTTTGTATAGATTTATTAGACCTTTACGATTCTGTCACAACTCGACCCTCAGTCTGTAACAGCTAACCACTACTGTGGGGTGAGTTATAACATTCACTTGCACTGCTTTGGCTAAATTGTATTGTCTTCTTTTGAAAAAGAGATGTGTGGGTCACTTGAATAAAAGAAAATATTTTTATATATAATATTATAATATAACATATAATATATAATAAATGTATACTTTTAAAATGACTTTGGCTGTTTCCTGCTACAGCAGAATAAAAATTGCCACTATCTAGAACGTTACTAGTTCTACACTCTTAAAAAAAGGTGCTTCAAGGGTTTTTGTTAAAGACAATGATTCTGCATAAAACCTTTTCGAAAATGGCTCTATATAACTTTAAAAGGGGTTCTTTTCAATTGCTAGCATGTAGCAATAGCAGAACCCATTTTGGTGCTACACAGGACCCTATAAAACACATTCTACATCAATCTGAAGAACAATTTTACCATGCAGAGAACCTTTTAAGCATGCAAATGGATCTTTGAGTGCCCACACCAAGAAAAAAATTCTCATGTATGCTTGTTGATTGTGTATGTTCTTGTGCTGTTTTGGTGAATAAAGTGCTTTTTTCTGATTTTCTGCCCCAATTAAACTCATTACGTCATTACTAAAGTCTTTCCTGAGCTGTAGCAGGTGTTTGAACCAGCAGGGAAAATACCAAACCCTGTAGGGTGGAGGTGCTTCAGCACTGGGACATGGAAACTCTGGCATAGAGGAGCATGTTTACCTGATATTTGCTTATCATCTTTATTAAATCATCTTTTTTTATAAAAGTAATGAACATTCTTTTTTGTGAAGCTGCACCATGTAAGATTTGGGGATTTGGAGACCTCTCTGGTGGAAATGTGTAACTGCATAACAAGACAGGCTGTGAAACACTTTACAGACTGACCGAACTAAACCACATTCAGCTTCATCTGAAACACTGAAAAAGCTCAACCTGATGTTCACAGTTTTATGGCTCCATAATGTAGAAGGGAACTACTTTTTTGGCGGAAAGAGATGCCAAGATTAATGCACATTCGACACAATCATCGGAGAGGCTTTACTTTTTTTATTTTGCAGAAGGGACAGAGACAGAAAAAGGGAGCAGAGGGAGGGGAAGAGAAAGAGAGAGTAGTGAGAGAGACTAGAGTGGTAGGAGAAGGAAAGAAGGAAGGAGAGAGTACAGAGAGAGCAGAAGAGAGAGAAAGAAAGAGGGGAGAGAGAAAGAAAGAATAAAAAAAAGAGTACAGAGAGTAGAGGGAGAGAGAGGTAGAGAGAAAGAAAGAGGAGCGAGAAAGAGAAGGAAAGAGGAGAATGAGAGAAAGAAAGTGTAGGAGAGAAAGACAGAAAGAGAGGAGAGAGAAGGAGAGTGAGAGAGAATGGGAGAAAGAAAAAGAGAGAGGGAGAGAGAAGAGAGTGAGAGTGGAGAAAAAATAAAGAAAAAATAAGAAAGAGTACAGAGAGAGCAAAGAGAGAGGAAAGGAAACAGTACTGAGAGGAGAGAGAGTGGAGAGACAAAGAGAAAAAATAAAGAGAGTACAGAGAGAGAGTAGAGGAAGAGAGAAGGAGAGAGGAAAAAGAGAAAGAAAATGTACAAGGAGAAAAATTAGCAATATTATTATTATTATTATTATAATTATTATTAACAATAATAATACAATTTCAAATCTAATATCTCAGTACGATTTCTCTGTGTAATTTATAGTCCACTACACCCTCACTTTAATTAACTGTTTCTGTTTTTCTTCCAAGCGTCCAGGTGAAAATCATTTCACAGCGTGTACGATTATTCCATAATGCTGCATGTTGCTATTGCAGGAGGTCAAGCACCTCGGGCTCGTCCTGACAGGAGGAAATTGGTTTCCCGCAGCCAAACTGCAGACAGCAACAGAAAACTACAGGAGTTTTAGTGTTTCCAAGCAATTAGCTCGGAATAAACGGATAAAAATTCCAACCACAGCGCACATTAGAGCAGAAGCTTGACAGCAGTCATGTAGCAAACTAAAAACAATAATAATACAATAACAGAAATATCACAGAGGTCAGTCTGGGTATACAGGATACGCTGAGACGGCATCTACCTGCCTTGTACCTGCATTCAAGGGCCATTTTATTGGAAACACCCATCGTACAGGTGCACTTTGTAGGTTTACAGTTATAGATTGTAGCTCATTCATTAATAAAAAATAGGTTACAGACTCTACATTGTGGCCACTGGTGCACAAACAACTGTATACGATTGTGCCTAGAATTAAGTGTGTCACTGAGCACTTTATTAGGAACACCTCCTTGTTTCTACACTCATTGTCCATTTTATCAGCTCCACTGACCATACAGGAGCACTTTGTAGATATACAGTTACAGACTGTAGTCCATCTGTTTCTCTGCATACTTTGTTACCCTGTTCCTCAGTGGTCAGGACCCCACTGGTCAGGTATTATTTGGGTGGTGGGTCATTCTCAGCACTGCAGTGACACTGACATTTTGTTGGCGTATTAGTGTGTGTTGAACTGGTGCTGACATGCTTGGGCCTGTAAGACTAAGCGCAATGTGAGTGCAGCCCAGCAGGGGAGTAGGGGGTGGCGTCGGGGGTGGGATAGTGCTCAGGCAGGGTACAAGGTAACCGGGCACAGTGTAAGTACACCCTTAAAGCCACAGCGAGAGCCTAGAAAGCCGCAATAGATCACATGGCTTGTAATTTACACAGAGAAAGGCAGCCAGTTTTTCTGATAATCAGACAGATGCTAATGTTAAGTTACCTCAGCTAACGTTACTAGCCTAGCCACTTCCAGCTCGCAAACAGCCAGTCTGTGCAGAGGAAGTAAACAGATGCCAAGCATGATAAGTGACGCCAAATGCTTTATTTTATTAATTGCTTTCAAATTAACTCATATCATCTTAATTCTGTGCGAGTTATACTGGTTATCTTGGCTCTGGACTTGTGACTTGCTTGTAACCTAGTGACTTGTCCCGACCTCTGCCCCAAACTGTGGAATATGTTGCCGCAATCTCTCCGTGTCTGTCCCTCACTTTCCTCCTTCAAAGCTCAGCTTAAAACACACCTCATTTATCAGCACTTTCACTCTTCTTATCGCCGCTGGCTTTCTTTTTCCTTGTCTCCGTAAAGCAACCTCAGGCTTGAGAAAGGCACTACATAAATTGAACTTATTATTATTGTTATTATTTATTATTACTGACATTCTCCTTCCTTACACAAGTGGATTATATGTATTTAATCTCCTCAGAAATATCTCCTGAAAAATAAAACAGCATTCAACAGCAGAGGACTGTTTTACTTCTTTTACACAGTAATAGGAAACACGATTGTTTCAATTCTAGATACTGATACTATTTTCTGACCAACATGGACATGCACGCTCACCAACTACACTCCTAAAAAAAGGTGGCTCTTCAAGGGTTCCATACTAAATGACTAGACAATGGCTCTATATAGAACCATGAACATTCAAAGAACCATTTTGCATGCTTAAATGGTTCTCTGCATGGTGAAATGGTTCTTCAAACTGATGGAGAGTGTGTTGTATATGGTTCTATGCAGCACCAAAAAGGGTTCAACAAGATAACATAGGGTTAATATAAATGACCCTCCAGTGCTGTCCTGTGCCCCCCCCGCCACAAAAACACACACTGCTCTCTGCTCGTCACATCAAACACTCATGCTCTATTTAAACAAAATCTCTAATTAATCAGCCACTCAGAGATTCACCTGAGAGGACTAGAGCTTCAGAGCAGCCAAACCTGCCAGTGCAGACACGCCCTCCTTATCAGGAACATACCTCAGTACAGAATTATCTACATCCAAACACCACAGCGGCTCCATATGTGCACTTTTCTACACCGCAGATAAGAGCAGAAAACATGGCCTTCTGTGATAACATGCTCCAGCATGGCATACAGTGATTAATACACACTTAAATACATTTCTGATCAGCGTTCACACAATTAACATAATCAACATGATAAAGAAATGCAGTCGTAGGCAAAAGATCTTCCAAAGGAAAGTGAGTTAACACATCCTCTACAGGGAGCACACTTAAATATGACATTTCCTGCTTATTTTAGTGCACAGTTTCTGTTTATTCATGGAGTTCAATTATATATTGAAGGAAAACAGAAAAAAACATTGGCCCAGGCTATATTTTTTCTCCTGTGTGTTAAATGCATCAAATAAACTGCAATTGTGTATTAAAATGTGCATAAATGTGTCTCTGTAGAAGATGCATAACTTATTTACACTCAGAAAATCAACATGGAATTTGACCAGGGAAACAAACTTTTACATATAACTAAATATTTCTCAAAGGAAATGCAGTGCCTGCAAGGTAAGAAGAAAGAAAGAAAGACTATAAATGACTAGTTTATTAATAACAACTGACAGTCATGCTGTTTTTTCAGTTTTGTGGAACCAGACAAAAACATCACTCCAGTCCTTCTGTAAGTTCCAAATAACTGACTGTGTCCCGGTTAGTTGTTAGGAATGTAAAACAGCAGCGGCAGCTCTATGTCAGAATTATGTCTGTTACGAACTTTAAATAAAACACACAGAGTGATTTTTACAAGCTCCAAATGTTCATGTTTAATACTGAACAGCCAAAAACGCTTATGTGAATTACTGTTAGTTTAGTGCTAACATATCACTAAAATCCCATGTGTGTACTAGCAGAAATTAGCATTACTGAAGGTCTAACTCTAGTAGTCACAGTCCAGTACAGAACAGAACGTAATTCTGTTTACCACAGAGTGAGATAGAGGTCATTTTCAGAAGTGCCACTCATCTTTCCCATCGAGAAAAACAGCTTAGACCTGTTAGATTATAAAATGATGCACAACCTCAGGCCTAATATGATATTTTGTTCATATTGTGCAGCTCTACCACTCTGTCTTCTCTCTCCCTCCTCCATTATTCCTCTGTCTCTCGTTATTCTGACCTCTCGGTCGTCCCAGTCCACCATTCAGATGTTATCATGTGCTGAACAGAAAAAAAAACACATACTCCAGCACAGTGAACATGTAGAACTGATAAAAACCCCTCAGCTGCCTTCCAGCCTGACATTCAGCACTGAAGGACACTAATAGAAGACTCAGAATAAAACCACATACACAGAGATCAGGCATTAAAAACATAATTCGCACATTTTCCCCTTACATCGAGTATATTATACAACATCAGGAATGTCATAAGGCGTTTTAAGATGCCACACGCTGTACATTTATTATTTATTTCCCCATTCGAATCATAGAACAGAATGTTTTGAGAAAGTCATGAACCCTGGGATGCAGCTGTGTGTAAAAGTTTGAGCAGATTTCAATACACAGCGACTGTTTATTTGCTGAATGTTTATTGCCTGTGCATACGTTTACATTTTATAAAAATATAATGTACGTTAAAAATATATGTAATCTCAGTAACTAAATAGAAATTGTGCACTAAAAACCAGAGAAAAATGTCATATTTAACCACTTAAATGCCCAAATTTGTGTTACATACCATAACCTAAGAATTGTTTAACCAGTTTGCTTCAGAGTCCCAGTACACAAAGACAACAGAGAACAACAGACACTCAAAGAACCATTTGCATACTAGAGTTCTTTGCATGGTGAAATGGCTCTTCAGACTGATGGAGAACGTGTTGTCTATATAGCACCAAAAATAATTCCTCTTATTAGAAGCTTGACATCATAACTATAGGAGAACCTTTTTAATGCTATACAGAACGCTTTTCAAAATAGTTCCATACAGAATCATGTAAAACACATTCCCCATCAGTCTGAAGAACCATTTCACCATGCAAAGAACTCTTAGTATGCAAATGGTTCTTTGAGTTACCCACTGTCTTTACTAAAGAATCCTTGAAGAAGCATCTTTTTTAAGAGTGTAGTTACTGAATAAAAAGCCTTAGTATGTAATAAATTTGGGGTTTTAAGTTAAGTGTGTTCTTGATTAAAAGGAGCTGGTTTAAAAGGAGTTTATTTCCAGAAAGTTGGTAAAGGAAAATGTGAATTTGTCAGTGTTTCCATCAACTATGTTTATGCACAAATTTCTGAAGATGATGTCACTTGCCTGCATCATACAAAAATCATACCACTCCAATTTACCGTCACCCACCGAACCCCTGCGAAATGTTATTTTCATTCCCACTTTGTCAATACTTTTTCGAAAAATCTGTTTCCTACACTGTTTTCACGTTTCTCCATTAATAAACTAACTTTTCCACTCGTCAAGTATAAAAGCGCAAAACCTTTTTTTTTGGCAATATTAAGGATTTTTTAAATTACTAATTATCATATTCAGTGTTCTCAGTAGAGGATGTGTCAACTTAATGTCACTGCAAATTCCTGAAGATGATGTCCTACATCGTGCATCATTACAGAGATTTTAATAAGTTATGCATTCAAACTTTACTGTATTATACTTTACCAGTTTGCCGTTAAACAATATTGAAAATTAGCATCTATAAACATGGACAAAACTAGGTCACATGAAACACCAGCATCTACTGAATTTAGTCCATGTTTATAGATACAATGTCAGAAACCGCATAATCAAGTCTATTAGTGACACAAAACATCTCCACACACTTTGAGTTCATTAAGGCACCATGCTAATTGGTGGGCTGTAAACCTGTTAGCTAAATTAGCCTCTTAGGTCCAGTGCTAAAACTAAAAAAAGCAACAAACAAGACTTAACTACATTTGGGGTGGTGGGTGGGAACAGGAGGATCGGATATTTGGCCAAACTATTGATATAAAGCTCTTATGATTTTGGAGAGAGCCGCCAGTTGGTTTGTTAAAACACATCAACTGAATTATTCCCTATTTTGATTGATTAGCGATTTGATTGATTAAACCCAGCCAAGAGAGCTGCCCATCACATCACAATCCAACAAAGACAAGTCTGAGAAATTACACCAAATACATTTTCAAGAAACGGAGCCAGAACAGCTCACTTGTCATTTTATTGGACAACAACAGAAATATTTATTAGTCGCAGACACAGAACATCTGTCAGATCTGGAGAGGGGCGTAGAGGAGCCTAAAAACACGCTGTTTACTAAAGTCAAATACAGACTCAAGCAGAAAAAAAACTGGCTGCGTGAAAAACACGTCTGAGGTCCAGAAACTGACTAACGTATAGAGCTACTGTGGAACATCCAGCATCTATCAGCAGAGGTTTGTATGACTCTGTTCTTCTATTTTCTGAAATTTTTAAATAAAATAAAATGCTAGTGAGTAACAGTAAAGCAGAACAAGAGCTTAGGCCCTCTTGGGCGTGTGCCTGTACAAAACAGTAACCACATAAACAAGTCTATTAGAGATTAATAACTTCACAGCTTCACAATTCCATGTGGTTTGAGGTGATGATTTAGGCATGCAGTCATCACCTGTGGGGCTGTATGTAAACTTTTTGAGCAGGTAGCACTAGTGCAATAAAATTAGCAAGTGTTGTAGAATAATTACATTTTTTAAGCACTGATAAAAACTACATAAAATGCTTCTAAAAAGTATGAATCTCAAAAACTGCCATTGAGTGAACCCACACCAGCAGGAACACACTTGTCATAAATTTCAAAATGGGATGCGACAGAGTTTACTACCTAAAGGTAAGGCACAGTGTTATTTAATGTGATCTTTAACTTAATCTGTTAAGTCTAAACAGGCTAAAGACAGCAAAGACACCAGACACAGTAGGGGGCGCACAAGCTTCTGAATCTAAAGACATTTTTGATATTTTTTCAGCAAGCATATGGCAAAATCTAAAATCATTGTTGGCTTGCAAATTATTAAAAAATTTTTATTACCCCAAATTAAACAACTTGTGGGTATTTAGCACGCTTTGTTTACAAACATTTGCACAGTGTTCAATAGGCCTGTCAATTATTATATAATCACAGTTATTTGAGATGATAGCAATTGTTTAAGCTGACTACAATCTTTTTTGCACAGTCATTAGATTTCACTGTCATATTATGGTGCAACAAAAAGAATGTGAATTGTGTGAAAATGCATTCATTGAGACATCATGGTGCTTATAAAAAAACAAAAAAAAAAACAAACACATTCTACCCTCCACACTGGTGTACTAACATGTTTAGAGGGCAGCGCTGAGTAAAGTTTGCTTATTTGTTAGCTATGTAGCTAATTCTAATGCTTTTAGCATGTATGTTTTGACATATATTTTTTTTTGCCTTTTATTGTTTTTTTCAACCAGCTACTAAATGAACATCGCTAGTAAGTAAGATGGCTAATTGCAACATTTGGCCATGTTAGGCTTGTATTTTTATAGTTGCAAATAATGAGAGAGAAAATACTATTAAATCATTAATCATAAATATTTACATGACCATTAATCGTCAGCTAAAAATTCATGATTGTGACAGGCCTAGTGTTCAGATTACCTGATGGACTACAACTACCATAAACTTGATAACCTGTGTCACAACCCACATTATTATCGTCATCATCATTATTTTAATTAATTTTTTTTGACAATACATCAGGGATACATGGCATGACTTGTTAATGTAACTTTTACTTAAACTTTTGCTTTATTAGCAACTGGAGTTAGAACTAATAAAGCACACTTTAACCATTAAAAGATATCACTCATTTTGTTATACATTCAGTTTACACTACAGAATTATTTAAATGTCATTATGTAATCACATAGTTAATTACACGTGTATGGACTGGCTCGATTCTGCACAGCACTGTTTGATTTGATGTCATTCTGTAAAACAAGACTGAACAGACAATAGCTCTTCATTGAATTCAGATCATTATAAAAATATCTCCTCTTCTACTTAAAGACACTAAAGTGGTCTGGACTGAGAGTTTAAAATCTGTACTTTCCACACAGTTTCTCTTCTTGTTTAAGTGAACAATGAGACAAAAATAGTACATTGTAAGAAGAGATATTCAGGACCATGAAGGACTTTAGAAGGGTTAAAACAATACTAACGTGCTGTTACAGTGCGCACTTAGCCAAAAATAAGAAGAAATAAATAAATAAACAAGAAAAATCTAGACATACATAAGTACGTATGTTTAGCACATGAACCAGAAAAGTTATTTCTCATCTCTTGTGCACACAATAAAGTAGAATTACAGTTCTAATGAGAGATTATTCAAGTGACTCATCGTCGTACTTTTGGAATTAATATCATAATTGAGCTTTCAACTCAAACCACAAGCTTAGCAAATCTGCAGATTTGCAAAACGTCTGAAATGCAGCCATACACAGTACAATGACTGCTGCATAAATACAGCTACTTATACAGTGCCAAATTTTATGAGCTTACAATTATAAACAATTACAAACTTCCTATCTGCTTGAATAAAACACTGACTGGTAAACCAAATACTAGAACATGAACTAGACTATTTACAGACGTCTGCCACGTTAACTCCGGAAACAGCATGTCGGCCACTTTATAAGAAACACCCACATTGTGCTTCCATTAACTGGCCACTTTATTAGAAACACCCTGGTGGTTCCACTAACTGGCGCTTTATTAGAAACACCCTTGTGGTTCCACATAACTGGCCACTTTATTAGAAACACCTACCTTGTGCTTCCACTAACTGGCCATTTTATTAGAAACACCCTTGTGGTTCCACTCACTGGCCATTTTATTAGAAACATGACCTGACATTCAGAAATCTCTAAGAACTGACCCATCACGCCAGAAACCCTTCGTTCTTCATTCAGTCCACATCGGAGACAGATGTGAAATGGCGTGCAGAGAGTTTACAGCTGCTGAAGTTGCTGCAGCGGTTTTGGAAAGTAGTGATGAAGATAACGAAGCATTTTGATATGAAACATATGAGTATCATGTTATATGAAGAGCCTTTAAAGGAGAGTTTAAGAAGATACGAACAAATCGAGAGAAAGACCTCAGAGCCCAGAGTGATAAATTTTTTTAGACCTCAACAAAAGAAAAATACTACCATTTGCAATGTACAGAAACTCTTAAAAATACATTTTACTGGGTGGACTGTTCTACATATATACATATATATATATATATATATAAATAAATATATATATATAATATATATATATATATACATACATAAAATATACATGATGAGTTTTTCAGCCTGGTGTTTAGTTATATCGCCTCTACAGTGGACACCCTTTTAAATTCGGGGAGTGTGGTGGCACTGTGTGATTGGCCTCTTGACCAGTGTGTAAACAGAGTGTTTTGACCAGCAGAATCATACTGACCACAGGCCTCGGGGTCAACAACTAATTTTTCTCTTATTGCAGAGGTGCAGCGGACCAGGATGAAGATAAGAGCAGAAGTAAGACACAGAAAAATAAAGAGCAAGAAGTAAACTGGAGCATGAAGGAGCCACAGCATGACACGATTATAGAAGTTCAAAACAAGAGAGTGATATAGAGGAATAAATGTATAAAACGAGAGATTAATACAATAACATAAATACAAGGCAATATGAGACAGCAAAAATGAGGGGACAGAGTGAAAAACAAAGGAAAACATCACGCTAGAGTCTGGCAGAGAAAAGGAGGTTTGGGTAACGACCTGTGCCGTGGTGCGATGGCTAGAATCCGACTGCTGCGCTCCATCCGCCCACAAGGACAGAGAGAACAGAGGGATCAGACAGAGACGGATGAGTGCAGCTAATGTTCACCTTTACAGACAGAGGACAGAAACACAGTCGTCCAGCAGACATGCGGAGTTTATATCATATCATAATACCTACATTTAGAGCCAGTAATTCATTCAACCTACTGAGAAACTGCGAAACAGACTTAGTTTATATCACAATACCTACATTTAAAGCCAGTTATTCATTCAATAAGCGGTGTAGGCTACAACATTAACTTAGCTAGCAAGAAATGTTAAAACAGTCAAAGCCAGTGAAGATGCCTGAAAAAATAAATATTGCGACATATCATGTAATGTAAAAATTATAGTATCGCGATATTATTAAAATATATTATTATATTTTATATAATATTTTTGGCTTCGTTCACATGATGAAAATAATATTACTGAATTGATGAGTTATTGAGTTGAAAGTAACAAATACACTCAAAGATTATTTGTTCCACTTATATAGCTAAAATAAAATACACTGCTTTCAAATAAAAACAAATCGTTCTTTGCAAATTTGAGCAAAAAAGACATTGTGACTAATCAAGCTAATTGTTTAATCTATTGACAGCCCTAGTTTTAATACATCTGAAGTAAATACATTTCACTTCATATGTGAATGATTGCAAATGTACTTTAATGTTGCATGTTGCATGATTCCACCCCATCAGATGACAGAGATTTAATGAACTGCAAGACATTAAAACGCTACATTAGAACTGTAAGGAGGGAATATTTTGCATATTTTAGCACGCTAAAGCCCTAAAAACTCTCCTTTTCTCAGTTTCGGCTCTCGAGTGAAGACAGTAGGATGAGCGAAGCCGCAGTGATAAAGTAGGAAGATGTTAGTGAGGTAATTATCAGCCTATTATCTGCATATTAGATTGCATTGGAGATTCTGAATATTTAAAATCACATTATGAGCCCTTCAGTGACGAAGAGTGATTCTGAATAGCGAAGAGACGAAATTCACTACAGGACGTTTTATCTACTGATCTAGTCTGATCCCCCACAATTCCCTAATGCATCACAAGACAGAGGACTCAACTACAAAGTCGAAAGCAAGGGCCTGCAGCTGGATACACAGAAACAACTAAAGTTATTAAGTACAATTCTCAGAAAACAATTCTATTGTCTACAGAGCATCTCGTCTCCATCAGTCTCATAAATCACTGTGACTGCATCAGCATTAGAGCTTAAAGTTTTAGGTTGGCATTACATGGCAAGTTGGATGCAACTATTCACATGCAACAGAATTTGTGTAACTTGACAGCTTAGCTTAGTTACATGCAACAAATTCAGTTACTCCACTAGACAGTCAAATTAGGGCAGTCAAATTAGCCACTTTATTAGAAACACCTACCTTGTGCTTCCACTCACTGGCCACTTTATTAGAAACACATACCTTGTACTTCCACTAACAGGCACTTTATTAGAAACACCCAACTTGTGCTTCCACTCACTGGCCACTTTATAAGAAACACTCAGCTTGTGGTTCCACTGACTGGTACTCTGTGTTTTGTTTTTGCTGTAATATTGATATATAAGGCGATACAGTGGGGAAAAATGTTTCAATAAATCTCTAAGAGTATCTTCAGCTATGCTACTGTAGTTAGCGGTGTAAGCTTCAACATTAAAATAGCTCATATGTTTTGATACACCCTATCATTCTCATTATAAAGCATTTTACAGTCTTCGTATGACATAACCTCAGTCCCGTTTCAGGCTTGAATGCAAAGAAATTAATTCATCTCACACCAAAAACTTTGGCCAGTCCGTCAATCTCATGCCAAATAAGCTCTGAAAGTTTGCAGCCTCCTGTAATAAAATCCTCTAATGTTATTCTACCTTGTAAGTCAACATGGTTCTTTCTTTCCTGATGTTTTCCTGCAGGTTTTGTGCCAAATTTCATCTCCGGCAGAATCTGACTTCCCTACGTGTGCATGCACATCACGCAGGCATATGGACACTACACATTACACTCCCAATTTCAGTTATTTACACATAAAAAAATAGAAATCGCGAGTGTAATCTGTAGCATCCATATGCCAGCATGATGCATGTGCACACAAAAGTAAGTCGGATTCTGTGTCCTTCAGCTCATCAACAAATGCACATGTACTGCTGTCCATGAGCGGGCATTCACAGCGTGATCTGTATTTATAGCAATGTTAAAAAAGTGACTATACTCTGCAACTGCAGGGGGAGCCCAAGAGCAAAATATGCCAATTCTTGCACAATACTGCATTAAAAAAATGCCAATTTACAATTCACTGATGTTACCAAAGAAAATAGTCAGCTTAACTTTTGCTTTGTTACAGTCTTATTTTCTTTTAAATTTTCTTTTAAAACAATTATTCAATCACAAGCGAAAAAACTGAAGAGTGTAAACAAATGAAATTTTTACGAACAATCTTTTCACTAAAAAAAAAAACAACAGATTTATCTATCCATTTGAAAATTGTTTAATGATTGTATATGAAATTGTATATAATAAGAATTACAAGTAAGATGTGTACAATTAAGATCTGTTTCTTCATGTTTTCGCTTGTTTAAAGTACTTTTATCTAGTAAAAGTGTCTCAGAAATTTCAGAAATGAAGCTTAAAACAAATAAAATTATATGCTGGTAGAATAAGACACTTTCACTAGATAGGATTTTTTTTTTTGCAGTGATATGTAAGAAAGGCCTAAGGCAAATCTGATCCTATCCCAAGATTAAAGAAATATTTTTAAGGAAATATTATATAAACTTGGACTCGAACGGCTTGAGCTGAACTGCTACTTTCAAAAGTACATGAAGCAGCAAAGAGGCACAAGACTTACCACTTATAAAAACTCTACATACTAAACCTTGCAAATAAACAGAAATTGTGCATCAAAATTTGCAGAAGAAAATTCACAATTAAGTGTGTCTCCATAGAGGATGCGTTCACTTATTTTTACTTACAAATTCACCAAAACATGGATTTTTTTTTTTTTTTGAAATTAAGAAACAAAATCACATATAAGAAGATATTTCAGTGAGTCGTGCTCTCGGCTCCTGCTGAGCTCCTTCAGCACTCTGTCGGGGTCAGCAGACGACTGACTGCAACAACAGAGTGAAAATCAAAGTGATGTTTAAAGGTGAAGCTGTGATGAGATGATTCACAGCAGGAGCTTTCATCCCAGCCTTTAATCTCAGAGACCCCAAATGCCCCCCCGCCCCACTCTCCCCAATATATCACACGCTTCATAACACGCTTCCTCACACACTTCCTCTCTGTGGATCTCAACTTACAGGCTGGCAGTCAAAACTCCAAACTGACTTCAACAATCTTCATATAATTCCTTCAAAACTTCTAGGAGAACAAAACTGAATTTACTTAATTTAGATGTCCAATATTGAATTTACAAAACTCAATTTAACTTTTTAATATTCAATTTCCAAAACTGAACTTATTATAGAATTAACAAAACTCATTTTAACTTTTTAATATTTAATGTACAAAACTCAATTTTGCGTTCCAATATTTCATTTACTAAAGTTAAGCTAGCTTTCCAATTTTAAATTTAAGAAGCTTAATTTAGCTTTAAGATTTAATGTGCACAACTCATTCAGCTTTAATACTTAATTTATTAATCTCACTTTAGCTTACAACTGTTATTTTCACTTCAAGTATCTTTTTAATGTTTAATTAACTAATTTTATCTCTTCGGCGTTGAATTTATAAAACTCAACTTTGCTTTTTGATGTTTAATTTTACACATCTTAAGTCTCCAATACTGAATTTATAAATCTCAATTCATCATTTAAATGTTATTTACGCATCTTAACTCACATCTCCTGTGTTGAACATCTCAGATTTTGTCAGTACTGAATTTGAAGTCAGAAGAAAACTTTTTTTGCTCTACACTCGTAAAGATGGTTTAGTAAAGACAATAGTTCTATATACAACAATAAACACTCAAAGTACTCTTTGCCTATTAAATTAAAGAGTTCTTTGTATTGCAAAAGCGTTCTTTAGATTAATGGAAAATGTGTTGTATATGGTTCTATATGGAGCCTTTTTGAAAAGAGTTCTGTATAGCACCAAAAAGAGTTCTTCTATTGTAACAAGCTTGACATAACAATAAAAGAACCATTTTTGATGCTATGTAAGGAACCCTTTTAAGAAGGTTCTATACAGAAACATATACAACACATTTTCCAACAATTTGATGAACAAACATGCAACGTAAAGAACCCTTTAATCATGCAAAGAGTTCTTTAAATGTACATGGTTCTATATGGAACCATTTTCTTTACTAAAGAACCTTTGAATAATCATCTTTAAGAGCGAAGAGCAAAAAATGCTTTACCTAAATAATTTCGTCCTGTTTGTGTTTCCAAAGAAAAAGTTTGTCCTAGAACCCTTTTTGCCAGAACCTGAAAGCCAGAAAGCTTCAAAGAATATTCTCTCAAACTGTATGTCTGTTTATGTATTAGTCCAAACACACTGAAGGTCATATAATATCCATTTTTCTGAATGAGGTAAACCTGCTCAGCTATAGATTACACGTGACTGCCACATTATAATACATCTGCACTAAAAGCATGTGAATGAATGTACATGTAAATGCATGATAAATATGTTTTTCCACAAAATCAACGTGTATTTATATTTTTCTATTTTAAAAATGAGGTGACAGAGAAACGCCAGGCTTCCTAACACATTACGACTCCTACATTAGCAATTTTTAAATGTGAGCTTACAGTATTTAGCATATTTTAGCATATATTTAAACCCCCTACGATGGGAAAGCGCATCATAACAGAGATTGTTTACCGTTTGCAAATAAGTCTTTGTACTCTGAGCCGGGCCTGATGGTTTTTCTGCAGCTAAAGCGGAGCAGAGGTATCGCTCCCCAGACTCCTCCAGAGTTATTATTCCATTCCATGATGGAAATCACCTCATTTAGCCGGCGCGCGCGTCCTCATCTTTCAAAAGCTTCGGCAAAAGCAATCCTCCAGCAGGCCGTTTGAGGGGAGACATGCGGATAGTACAAACTCGCATCGTACCTTCATAGAACTTTCTTAGCACGGCTCTGATGCACTCCAAAGAACAAGAACAAGATTTATTACTTCAAGGCTAGATTACTGCAATGCCCTGCTGTCTGGATGTTCCAGCAAAAGCTTTAACAAGCTTCAGTTAGTCCAGAACGCTGCAGCCAGAGTCATTACAAGAACTAGAGAGTCTGACCACATCAGCCCAGTTTTATCAAACCTACACTGGTTACCAGTTAAATTTCGAACCGATTACAAATTTTTTTTACTGACATGTAAAGTTCTAAACAGACTCGCCCCTCAGTACCTGAATGAACTTCTTTATTACTATGAACCATCACACCTACTTAGATCACAGGGTGCTGGCTTACTATTAGTACCTAGAATTAACAATATTACATCAGTGGGTAGAGCCTTCTCATTCAAAGCCCCCCAGCTTTGGAATAATCTTCCAGTTAGTGTTTGGGACCCAGACACAGCCTCAGTCTTTAAGTCTAAACTAAAAACTTACTTGTTTAGTCGAGCCTTTGGTAATTAGTTTTTCCTGCTAGATAAAAGGGGCAGATCTAGGGGTTCATGAGAATAAGTAGTATTATGGTAAAATGGGATTATTGGTGCTGTTGTCCCGCTGCTCTCACACACACACTCAGGTTTGTTGACAGTAGAGCGGAGGGGCGGTGACATCTCAAAGAGCCTCAGGTCTCTGTTACCTTCACTCTCTCCCTTTTAGTGAGGCTGTAATAGCTCGACCTGCCGGAGTCTCTGTTGCTCTCTGTTAACACTGTATCTGAGTCTGTGTGTCTTCTTTGACAAGCTGAACAACTGCCCATCCTGTGGGTCTGATGCTGTTGCTTGATCTGCCCTGATTGGGTGCCCACTGCTCACCAGCCTTCTGGACCAGTTTGACCACCACAGAGCTTCCTGCTGTAGAACACTGTGTAAACCTCACCTACATGAACTGACCCTCCTGATGCTGCTGCTGCTGCACAGACTTGAACTATTTAAGCAGAGACAGTGCCTCACCTGCTTTTCCACTTTTCTGTATTTTGATATTTTATACTAATGTTAAAACCTAATTCTCTGTTCATTTTGCTCTTTTGTTATTGTTTTGCTATCCAGTGTGGATCAGAGGAGGATGTGTTCCTCTTTTGAGTCTGAGTTCCTCTCAAGGTTTCTTCCTCTTGCACTTAGGGAGTTTTTCCTGCCACTCATGGGAGCTCGGACCCAGATTTTTCGGTAAAGCTGCTTTGTGACAACGCCTGTTGTAAAAAAGTGCTATATAAATAAACTTTGACTTGAAGATGAAGTGGAAAAAAACATCATAAACTTATCCAAATTTTTCCTTACATCACTCTCGCAAGCAGCACAGTTTGTGCACCAAATCGTCGTTGCATGTGAGCGATTCATTATTTAAAATGAGTCTAATTGAATAGAAAAGAGCATCTGGCCTATCCTGCGGAGGATTCCGCCGAACCCTCTGCATAACGCGACATGACAGCGTTCACCTTAGATGATGAAGAGCGGAAGAAACTATCAGAAATGCTCATCAATATGAGATGAGTGTGGTGGAGGAGGGCTGGAACAGGCCCTGCTGGGAGAGACTGATGCTGGCTGCTGTTGTCTTTGTCCGTCACTCGCCGCTCTCGTAAATGCACGAGTGTTGGCATGTTGGAGGATTCGCTCAGGCAGGTTCTCCTCAATGGCTCAGATTTGAAAACACCAGATTCATGCATTTTTAAATGTTTTTAGCACTTTCCACCTCTCTGTTCCTTTCTTTTCTGCTACGCTGCCCATCAAGTGGTGCAATAGCTTGAAGGTGGGACTCAACAGCATCTTAGAATTGATAACAGATTATATTTATTTAATTTAAACAGGTCCCAGTAGAACATTCTCTCATTGAAGTTTGTATTCCCATGTGTGAATTTCACAGGTATGTCTCCAGATTTCAATTTTTTTATTTAATTATTTTATTTAACCATATTCTTATTTACGATGGTGGTCTGGCCTGGTGTTTGATTACTGAGTTCTAAAGAAAATTCACTCCTATACTATTTTAAACTCCTCTTGGTGTGTGTGTAATATAGCAGCATTAGAAGCAGATGAACAGCTCACTGTAGCCACGTTTACAAGCAGCCTGACAATCCGCTAATAATCCGACTAGACTATTCTGACTGAGGTGTATACATGGATGTGTTCCATTCCAATTGAGCTAATAGTCAGATTATTATAACATTATAAATGTTGAGGCCATTTGGAATACAATTTCTACCCGATTGAATGAGGTGGGTCCTGTAAATAGAAGAATAATAGCCGTGTAAATGCCTGTATCTGATTACATTCCCAATCGGAAAGTTTAAGTATGTTCTGCATGTGCATCACGTCATAGCGAAAGTTTATAATGTTCAACATGGCGGGGCAGAAACTGGTCTGCAGAGGAGGCGAAGTTAATGCTTTGACCTTTAAAAGACAGTGGTGGAACGGACGTCCGGCTAATGTGTCTCAGAACACAACGTCTTCCCCTCGGTCTATTTAATAAGTACATGTGAAGTATGTTTTCCTGACTCTGACATAATTTCAAAGTAATTAAAAACACAAGCACTGCTCACTTCTGCTCGTCTCACTCTGACTGGACTCATGCAAAGCTGGTTGTCATGGTAATGTCTACACTAAGCGGTTCTCTACGCATGTGCAACATTTTGGATCTGATTACTTGTAGTGTGCATGTAAATGGAGATTTTCCATCAGATTGTTGAGCAGAGTGAGCACATAAACACCTCAGTCTTAATCTATAATCAGAACGTATTCAATTGGATTGGCAAAAATCTTTGCAGGTGAATGTAACCAGTGAAAGCGAGCCAGGCTAAAGTACAGCCTTCACACAGGGGGGTTAGTTTAACACACTGTTACAACTAAGACCCCCAAAGTAAACTATCATAGTGCTTTATGTCCCCCATATACACTCACAACAGGACTTTGTCTTTAACATTTTATTCACAGATTCATCAGAAATAGAGTGTTTTACAGCCTTATTTCACTCATCAATTATTTTAACCCTCTGGAGACTGAGGGCATTTTCTTGATTTTGCACATCATCTTAAATTCACCTTTAAAGGCTCTTGCATTTGACAAGATACCCACATATTATATATCAAAATGTTCAGGACAATCTCAGCTCTCTCTATAATGACATAAAAGCAGAAAAAATGAAATCCGGTTTTAGAATTTCTTAACATCTCTTATGAAAACAGCTTTACTCACATGGACAAATTGTTTTGGTATGACAGTGTTAGGTTCTTTTTCACTCATAGGTTAGGTTTTTAGGTTCTATTTCACTCATTTACACTAAGAACTACTATACTGTAAGTTGGTTACATAGAATGGTATCAGAATCAGTATCAGCAGGTACTAAAAACCATGTACTTGTACTCATTATGAAAAAATGGTATTGCTGCACCTCTAATCATAACCACTGGACCATGTGGTTTAATAAGGTAAATACTTTAATTTAAAGCATTGACACCAGCGGCTGCAACACCAGGGGGCGTGCAAAGAGCATAAATGTTAGAGGTGGGAATCACCAAAGGCCCCACTATACAATATTATCACGATACTTAAGCAGAGAGGTTATAAATGATGAGACAGGCGCTGGTTAAAATATGAATGCTTGTAACGCTTGACATAGCGTCTGTTTATGGGGAAAGTCCTGCCCTTTAAGAAAAAGAGTGAATCAGCTCGCTGGCTAAGCCATGAGCAGAGGAGGGTCAATGATATTGTGGCGCAAGCGGGGAAAGCCCCCTCGCAGGCGCAGTAGCCAGAAGAATCCGAAAAATCTAATTTATTGAGCCAAATGCTACAAACTGTTTGAGGTTTTTGTCTGATTTTTTTTCAGGGATTTCAAATGTTTTTTAAATGGGAATTTGACCTTTAGGTTTGAGTATTTTGGTCTCTCCCCTTTCACACAGAGAGGAGTCTGGTCTTGCATGGCTGGGAATAACTGCACGGCGGCGTTGCAAGATGGCCACAGAACAGACTTTCCTATAAGAATTCACGATATGATATTACTGTGATTTTTAAAATATTGTGATATGCTGAGTACAAGATGGCCACAGAACAGACTTTCCTATAAGAAGTCACGATATGATATTACTGTGGTTTTTAAAATATTGTGATATGCTGAGTACTGCATTAACATATATTGCAATAAATAATTGCAATTTTTTACCTTTTCAGCTGCAAATGATGTCCCCAAGAAAAAACTGTCAACATATGTTTTAACTAATGAGATAAAGTTTTCAATCTGTTCATCTAATTTCAGTCATTTTTTATTGCAGCAAACTGGGACTGACTAACACTGTCATTAAAAGTTTACTTTAAAATTATATAATAAAATATTGATCTGATAGTCAAATATAAAATAGTGATCTGATCTCTCTGTGTTGTTTTTGTCAGATGCATTTTGTACGAGTTGTAAAGGATGTATTGTTTTCTTAGGAAGTCCAGTAAGAAGATCATTACAGTGATCAACTCTGCTTGTAACAAATCCATGAACAAGTTTCTCTGCATCACTCTGAGATTGACATCCATGTATCGATACAATATCGCCACGCAAAATATCGTGACACTATGCTGTATTGATTTTTTCCCTACCCCTAGAAAATGTATTGAAACGCTCACAAGTGTCTCAAAACTTTTGACAGGCAGTGCATATTTTATTTCTTCTCATGGAAACACAAAATAACTGAACAGGCCTGAAGGCAGGCAGTGTGTGTAGGGGTGGTTTTGGCGGGGGAACGAGGGATGAAGGGAAAAAGAAGAGAGCTACAACACTACAAACGTACAGTAAGCAGATTATTCTGCTAGTGGCCAAATTCAATCAAATTATCTGTGTATGTGAGCAGGAGTGGGTCAATAAGGCTACGCTGAACCCAACCGCCTGCAGACCACTATACATCATACGCTTCTGAACAAAGCTGAGGATTGATCGTACCGGGTCGGGTTGGTCTTTATATTGACCCGTCCACTTTCTTGCCCTCACTCAGTCACATATACCTCACCCACGCACAAACACATACACTTTACTCTTCCAGCAATCATCAGATTAGCCCATCGTAAACTACTGCTAAAGTGTGTTTTAAAGGCAAAAGCACATATTGAGCTATTGTCTTGTACAATGTGTTGGATTTAAGGGCTGGTAGCAAAGAAGAGTGCAGAGACAAAAGCAAAAAGGGTCTAAACACAAGGAAAACCATCCAGAGTCCCAAAGTAGAGGTGTAACATTAAACATATTTTAAGGCTCAGCCTGATTTTTGAATCTGAGGTCAACCTACAATTCAATTTAATTTTTGTTTAAAATGCTGTGAAATGTACAGAGCTCTTTATTATCTATTATTTATTAGAGCATAGAACAACACTAACAAAAGTTTGGAGTAGAATGTCCTTGTGCAATAGAGTGATCAGATAAAACTGCAGCTGAGCTAAAAACAACAAAACCCTTAAACACCACCATTTATCAACATGACACAAGAGCATAGTTAAAATATGTGCAAAATCTATGCCAAGTCTGATATTAAGCATCACTTCAGAGCTACTGTGTCAACTTTTTAAAAAAGTTTTTAAAGTTTAATCATGTCATCGTAGATGTCATATGCTGCCAAAGCAGATTATCTTCAGTAATTTAGCAGCATATTGTTATCATTAACGTTAATTGTTATGAAAGACGGTCCAATGTTTGATGTCATGACTTTAAATTAACATATGACAAACTATTATGACATTGTCCCATCTATTGACAATTAACAGTAATGATAACAAGATGTTGTTATATTGCCGGACAACCTGCTATGACATCTGCTGTGGCATATTTAGTGTTTATGGTTATGTCCGAAACAAAAACACAAATTCAGAAAAAAATCACTAGGAAGCTTATCCACCCCATTCCCAAATTCAAGGGGAATTTATTGGTTTCTTTGGATTTTAGAGGGTGTAATTTATGGCTATATAAAACTTCTTAAAGCAATGGTTTATCCCAAATTTACATAACTTTGTCATTTCTCCAAAAGTAGGATCAGGCAAGACTTATTCATAATCTCACTCATAATCAATCAAGTCTTATTCATAATCTCACACCGATATTTATGTATGTAAACTTCATTCTTACTTAAATTTTGTACTCCTGTTGTGACTGTGTTAGCCTGGTTTGTTTTTAGCTTAGAGTTAGCACGATACCCCCCCAGCATCCTGTATTAGTTTTGCACTGGAGGCTAACGTAGCTAACGGCTACTAATTAGCACAGTGATAACAGTATATCTAAATCATCTAAGTGTGTGGAGATCAGCATCTCTAATAAACTTGATTATGTGGTTTCTGACACTGTATGACTCACTGTTTTCTATAAACAGGGCCTAAAGTACATTAGCATAGCTAAACATAGTAGCAGCAGCCAAAACCTGAAGTCTTTAGTCTACATTTGTGTCCATTTTTATAGATTCATATCTATATTTACATCGCATTAGCCCACCTGAGCAAGTTTAATGGCATACTGTGGTGCTGGAATGTCATGTTTTTCCATGCTAATGCAGTACGAAGGCTATAAATGTGGTAGCTGCTATGCTAACAGACCCAGCAGTGCTCTTTTTGATGGAGCCTTTTCTCTACATTAAGCTGAGGTCTGGGGTGAAGTGCCCTCTCCTTAAATCCCTCCATCTGACTGTCCAACAGCATTATTGATCACAGGATGTCCACACCTAGCCTAGCAGCCTCATTTAGAGTGCTTTCATTGTTTCCAAATGAAAGACACTACAGTTTCCTCCAGTGGATTGAAACTGGGGCACACTGGCCCTTTTTTATTTGCCTCTTACAGGGCCTTTTAGCAGCAGCAGTTCTTTTCTTTCTCTCTGCTTCTGCTCCATTTTATTCTGCTCTCCATCTCCAGGTTTCTGGGGTTGGGTACAATGATGAAACGAAGCTGAGAATGGATATGGAGAGGCTAATTCTGAAACTCCAGTGCCGGAGCACGGAGAGGGCTTTGTTTAAGCATTAATGACATCCAGAATGGAGACTAGCATTCACAATAAGCACATTTTTACAATTCCGGTAAAGTGTGGCCCCATTTCAATGGCATATTATGAGCTTTTTACTTAAACCATTAAAAGAGACTTTAAGGTGCTCAGAGAAAAAGGTTAACAATTTACAAATTACAAGGTTTATATGAATTATTTCTAACACATCTATTTCTAACTGCTCTATTTAGCAACCTATATTTCCCTTTTTGGACTTCCTAAGAAAACAATAAACCCTTTACAACTCGTACAAAATGCAGCATATATAGAACCATCTGCATGTTTATTGTGTCCTTTCCATGGTGAAATGGCTCTTCAGATTGATATCTGATGAATATGTTGTATATGGTTCTGTATAGCACGTGTCTGCTATTGTTTACGACATAAAGCTTGTAACAATAGAAGAATGCTTTTTTGGTGCTATGTAGAACCATATCCAACACATTCTCCATCAACCTGAAGAACCATTTCACCATGCAAAGAACCATTTAAGCATGCAAATGGTTCTTTGAGTGTTCATGGTTCTGTACAGAACCACTGTCTTTACTAAAGAACCTTTAAAAAACTAAGAGGAGTTCACTAAAACATTTATTGATTTATTTATCTGTAAAGTGCTACACATTTGGTAGACATGAGTTATACGTTTTTTTACATCTATTTTTTCCCTTTTTGGTAAGCAATCGAAAGATTCAATGAGCTACCTGATTTACACATTAATTTGATCTTTTATACTGATTATTTCTATTCAATAAGTGGCGTAACTAAAGCAGAGTTTGTGCTGAATTGGAGAACATAGATGAGTTAATGATAATGTAATAAATTATAAAAATACAATCTCTAATATAAAGACACTGTCTTAATCTTATCGACGATTTAGCACTGTAACTGTGCATTAAAATGTGCAGAAGTGTGTTCTCTGTACAGGAACTTATTTACACTAAGAACATTAACAAAAACATGGAATTTACTTGGGGCGCTCAAATTTTTGCACACAACTGTTAAGAATGTTCAGACAATTTATCAGAACTGATATATGACGGACTAAACACAGACCAAAAGACACATTGTGACTATCAGAACAAAACCTTGTATCTCCAGTAACTATACAGAAGAATTCATTTAATGTATGTTAATGTAGCAAGATTTTATCCTAAGTCATTACTGGAGCATTTCTATTGGTCCATTTGTCATGAAATTTCAACACAGGGTAAAGAGCAGCTGGTGTTTTCAAATTATCAGTGTCTCTCTTTCAAAGTAGAGATACACCGATACCACTTTTTCACTTCCAATACAATACCCAATCCTTAAGTATTGGCCAATACTGAGTATCCATACCAACACTAACTCTACACTAACCTACAAGTTCTGAAATGTATACAATTATATATTTTTTTCCCAATTTTCTCCCCAATTGAGTCGTTTCCAACTCCAACCACTAGGTAGGACTCCCCCAATCACACGCTACCACCAGCGCTAGGAGGGCAAAGGCAAACACGGGCTTCCTTAGAGTCCTGTGAAGCTCCACCACATCTTTTCAAACTGCTGCTAATGAAGCGTCATTGGACAGCTGAACGTGCTCAGAGGAGAACGCTAACCATTAGTTCGGTTACATCTGCTAAGAGATGCCTGCGCTGACTAGCATCATGTTTGGGTGAAGGGGGGAGACAGGGGGCTGTTCTGCCCACTCAGAGAGCGAGGCCAACTGTGCTCTCTTGGACTCCCAGCCACAGATGGCCATAGCATCACCAGGGATCGAACTCGCAATCTCCTGATGACAGAGACAGTGCTTAGACGGTTGCGACACTCAGGAGTCCCAATTACATTTTTTTAAAAATTTAGGTTTATTTAGGTGAAATTTATGTTATCACAAATAAAACTAAAATACTTATTTACTTGTTGAATTATATATTAAATGCTTAAGTAAACCTATTTTTAGTTATTTACTACATTCTTAAAAAAGATGGTTGTTCAAAGATTCCTTAGTAGAGACAATGGCTCTATATAAAACCATGAACACTCAAATAACCATTTGCATGCATAAAGTTCTTTAAGCATTCATAAAAGGTTTTGATCCCACAGTGACTAAATGCTTTACTTTGTACATCTTAAAGCAACATTAAATAACAGTTTTGCTTCAAAATAAGAGCTTCAAAATCATTTTGATGCTACACTGACTTATAACAGTGAGAATGGCGTCTCTGTCATTGCCACTCTGGGCCGGAACGCCTGCTATAGCACTATGTAACTATGGAGGAGGAGTACTAGAACCTCTAACCAGAACAGCGTAATGCTTTACGGCACCACGTCACACACCAACAACTCCGCAGCTATAAGAAAAAGCAGCTTGGTATTCTCAGCATGGACATCATTGCAGAGGCTATGAAGAGACCAAAGAAGACGCTGTTGGAGAAAGAGAGGAAGTGAAAAAAAAGAGAGTGACCGAGCAAGGCCCAATCTCTCATTATCATTACTACCGCCTGCTTTCAAGTGTCAACTTGCCCACTTAGAACTGAGTTACAAGGGGTAGTGATTGAAATCTTCCCTCTAAAAATGGAACAACCGTCAAAAAAAAACAAACACAACTTCATTAACAGGCCACTAGCGGTGCTCTGTAGGCAACCCTGACAGTCTGCAGTGATAGCAGAGGGGGGTAAAGCTCAGCAACCTCACTACTGGGCTTTAGTTACATTTAGGGCATCATATGCCTTCAAAGGGGGGGATATATTATCGCCCACCTCTAATTCTTCAGTGATATGAAGCTGAAGTCAGCTATTCGCCAGCTTCTTGTTTGAATTTTCACATTCCACCTTAAATGGTGCAGCAGTTCTGAAACCTGAGGCACCAGAATGTAACTGTAACCATTTACAGTGGAACAGGAAATTTAGCTAGCTAGCTACCGAAACATCAGCACTACTAGTGACTTTATACGCTTGTGATGAAGAAATGGATCATAATACACCGAAACTACATTAAACTAAGATATACAATGCTAATCTTTAACAGAGAAAATTCTCACATGTGTGTTTCTTTGGTCTCTTGTGCAGCCATTTAGCCGTTTTTTCTTTTTTTCTCATAACACTCCGTTTGGAGTGTGCCTCTGAACAACCTCCATTTGTAGGGTCATGTAGCCCTAACACTTCACCCTACCCCTCTATCTCAACAAGAATCAAGATACCCTAGCCCTAGATGTAAACATGCAAAACGGAGAGGTAGGGCTAAGTCTTAGAGGCGAGGGCTGAAATGGAATTGGGCCTAAATTTTAGATTGGCTTTTACTCATTGGCAAGAGCTAAAAGAGATAAAAGGATGCAAGACAGATGCTAAGCAGCATTTCAGCAAACTAAAAGTTTCTGTTATTCGTTTTTTGTTATGTGCCACAATAAATAAAACTATGCAGAGTCATATTTGTGTAATATCCTGTAATATTACTCTTATCTTCTCAGTCAACATGATTCCTTCATTTCTGAAGATGTTCTGTATCCTTCAGCTTTTCAACAAATGCACATGTGCGGCTGTCCACGAGGGGGCGCTTAAATCGGGATTTGTATTTACGACAGTGGTGTAAAAGTTAATTACACTCCGTAACTGTAGGGGGCCCATGAGCAAAAAATACAAATTCTTACATAATGCTGCTCTAAAGTGCATTTTCTGACATTTATATAATTCAACTCAATAGCCACAGCGATAAATTTAAACTATTGGCAATTCCCGATACTATCATCAATCGGCTCAGGCCTAATGTTGAGCCTAGACAGCCTACAGAAGTTTAGCCCCGCCCACTCGTGCTGAAGTTATAAAGAGTGTTTCAATCTGGATAACCATTTAGACCAGAGTGCACTTACATATATCAGCCTTAAAAGCACAGCCTGTTTAAGTCTAACGCTGCATTTACACTGCTCCGGGACATCGACGCACCGCAACGTATCCCATTCGTTTTCTCGTGGAACAGCGTTGGTTCCGCCAGACGTGGCCGCACAGTGCATAATGGGTCCGGTGCGTCGAGTCTGGGGGATGTGGTGCGGCGAAAAGTTGAGCTGAGCTGAACTTTATGCAGATTAATCCAGCCAACGCGATGCGTCTATCCAATCAGAAGATAGCTGGCGTTTGCGCGATAAGTGTTCACAACGCAATGTATGAAACATTTGATCCGTATTAAAACATTCTGGTTTTAAACCTAGACATTTTTACAAATATATATATATATATATATATATATATATATATATATATATATATATATATATTTGCGATTAATAACATACTAAATTTGTTTTTTGATTATTAGAAAATCAGCACATTTATTGATTAAAATTTGATTTAGCAGGACATGAATTAATTGGATGACGCAGGGAACGTCTTTGTTAACGCCAACATGCAGCCAGCTGAAGAGGGGGAGTACTTTCACGTCCGTCGACGCTCCGGAGCAGTGTAAATGCAGAATAAGGTATTAAGAGTAGTCATGTAAAAATGAATTATGATTTATGTCCACATAAATAAACCATCACATACCTAAGTGGGAAAATAAGAGATAAATGTAAGACATCCTATAAATCACAGTCCTCCGTACAATATTCAGCATAGAGAAGAATTAGCCAGTCTCATCTGGCTGCTGAATTTAAGCTTTATGTTCCGCAAACAAAGCTTTATGTTCAACCAGATCTTCTAGCGCTTCAGGCAATGATAATGCTTCTGTGAGCTGCTTATTATGAGATTTTTCGCTTCTGCAAAAACAAAAGACCATAATTACAGAGTAATTACAATTTCAGTACAATTATAATTGTTAGAATGAGAAAGAAAAACAAAGCCTGTTAAGCTTTTCCGTTTCAGAAGACAAGAGGCGGATGAAACCTTAATCCAGATCATGGTTCCAGGATTAATAATTCAACATAACACGGTATGGAAGGACTGCAAGTGTAGTGTGATGCTGAAGCGTATACGATGCTAGACAAGCTGTTTGAGGAAAAAGCACAGCGTACATACTGCAGCTATTGTTTCTTTAAGGAGAACTCCACAGAAGAGATGGTACTTAAGCATAGGATCACTAGCAGAGAAGAAACAAAAGGTCTGCAGTAAGGCTGAACGTGCTTGAATGTGTGATAGAGGAGCAGGAGCATTCAAGCAGAAACACCAGTCAGCTCAAGGGCTCTCAAAAGCTCCCTGGTGGGCTTCCTCACACAGCCCCTCATTCTATATTTGGCATCCCAATAAATTTTCTAGAGACATTCCTCAAACCAGAGCTCCTCAGATGTTTCTCTTGGACTTACAGTCCATCCCCTGATTGGACTATGGTGAAATTAGCTATTGTGCTAGCTAGTATACTTGCTATGCAAACTATATGCTAGCCAACTGTTTCACAAGCCGATGTCTGATTCAGGCCTGCAGTTAGCAACACGCTAACTGGTGGGGTCTATGCTTCTATGATCTGCAGTAGCCTCGCAGCTGCAGTGTTAAAACTAAAGATGCAAATTTCAGACACAAACACGTCTTGACTTGATCGACTACATTGAGGTAATTTGGGGGGACGTTAGGGGGTTTGGAGGGTTTAATGTGATAGTTCAGCTAAAGACCAAAATTAAATGCAATATGTGCATTTAATCTGTAAGGGTCTCTCTCAGCGCTCTCTCTCTCTCAGTCTTCTCATAACGAAGCTGGAGCAGTGAGTCTTCACCGGAGAATCATTCGTCCTCCAACTGGCCTTAATGGAGATTCTGAAGGGGGGAAAAAAAACAAGCTCAGTGGCACAGAGGGGTCTCTCTCTCGCTCTCTCTCTGTCTGTTCTCTTTCACACACTCCCCACCCCACCCCTTTCTCTTGGTTTCTCTTTCCCTTCTCTTTCTCCCCTTTCTCTCTCTTCTCCTAGTCTAGCTCTCCCCTGCTTCTCTTCCCCTTTTTCCTCTCTCTCTCTCTTCCTCTATATTTCTCTCTTCTCTTTTTTCTCACTTTCTCTAGCCCTTCACTTTCTCCCTCTTTCTCTCTCTCATTCTCTTTATCCCTTTCTCTCCCCTCACCCCTTTCTCCTTCATTGTCTCTTTCTCTCCTTCTCTCTTCCCTTTCTCCCCTGTTCTTTATCCCTTTCTCTCCCCTCATCTCTTTCTCCTTCATTGTCTCTTTATCTCCACCTTTTTTCTCCTCTTCCCTCTTCGCTTCCTCCCAATTTTTCTTCCCCCTCTCTTTTTCTCCCCTTTTCTTTCTCCATTGTCTCTTTCTCTCCACCTCTTTCCCCCTTCCTGTTCCCTTTGTCCCTTTCTCTCCCCTTATCTCTTTCTCCTGCATTGTCTCTTTCTCTCCTTCTCTTTCCTTTCTCCCTCTCTCCCCCTCTTCTTTCTCCTCCATTGTCTCTTTCTGTCCACCTTTTCTTTCTCTTTCTCTCTCTTCCCTTTCTCCTTATTTCTTCTCCCCTCTTCTTTCTCCCTCTCTCTCCACCTCTTTCTCTTTCCCCATCTTCTTTCTCTCCTCATTTCTCTTCCCCTCTTTCTCTCCCCTCTCTTCTTTCTCCTTCATTGTCTCTTTCTGTCCACGTTTTCTTTCTCCCATTTTCTCTTCCCTTTCTCCCTCTCTATCTTCTTTCTTTACCCCTTCACTTTCTCCCTTTTTCTCTTCACCTCCTCTTTTTTCTCTTTCTCCCCCTTTTCTTTCATTCTCTCTTTCTCTCCACCTCTTCTTTCTCCCCTTCTTGCTCTCTCTCTACATTCCACTTTCACCACTCCAAACACACACCCCCCGTATAGCTGTAGTAGCCCACCTGGGACCCTTCACCTTTGTGAGTCGAGCCGTATTAACATTTCAGCAGGAAGCTGAGAGCTCTGCGTGTTCTGCAGGTGACCTCAGCAGCAGCTGTTTAAAGAACGCTGAGAACCAGAGAGGGAAACGCTCTCTTCATATTACATGCATCAAACTGAGCTGCAGCCTCTCTGTTCACCCTCTTCTCCACTTCTCTGTCTCAGCTCTGTTGGAAGGAGAGCGGCAGGAAGATGTTTATTTCAGGAGGTCTGTGTTTACTCTGAATCTCTCGTGTTTGAAGTTGTTGGCAGGGCCGTGCTCCTGCGGACTGATCCACCAGAGAAAATTTAAATATTTAAATATGGTTTTCAATTCAGAGCTATAAAAAGACGGAAGCTCTCCAGGTGATCGTAAGCGGCTCCTCAACAGTCTGCTGGTTCAGGCTCTGCTCTGCACGCCGCCTCACACTAGTTTATACTCTATAACTATGTCACAGCATACGATTGCCATGAATAATACAGTGAGTGTGTTTACATGCACTTAATAATCTGATAACTGCAGAAATCAGATTGTGTCAGTAACTGGTTCAGTGTGTTTCCACTTAATAATCTGATAACTGCAGAAATCAGATTGTGTCAGTAACTGGTTCAGTGTGTTTTTGTGCTCTTGAGTAATTAGATAATGGGGAAACTCCTGGTCTACATGAGTCAGGCAGTGATCAGATTTCTGCTTTACAACCAGCCAATAAACTCACAGAATAAGACGTGATGAAAACATGATGTAACGTCATGAGCAGCTTAAGATATCGACATATGTAGAACATGAAGAAAATTTTAATCCTTGATTCCGTCGAGCATGTAGTCGGTTTCAGCACTGCTCCAAAAGTGCTGTGCTGTGTCTCGCGGGTGCTGTGTTAAACTCTGTTCACTGTTTCTGGGACAGCGTTCTGTTTTCACACATGCACAGACTGACAGAAACGAAAGAAATCAGAGTGAGGGTTTACATGCACTGAAAAACCACATTACTGAGCCCAAATCCAGCCTCTTTTTTCCAGCCTCTATTCTTTCTTAATCAGATTTACAGACCTTAATCTGATCTAAGAAATGAGAGTGTGTTTACACAACCACTTAATCAGATAATTGCAGAAACCTGATGATGACCAGTTAATTTTACTTTTGTCAATAAATTCAGGACAAGATGTTTAAAGACACGGATTAATCGATTATTGCACTTTTTTTGAAGATACGACATCTGCACATACTGCAAAGCAACCTCGGTTTAGTCAGCTCTGACATTGAGACTATTTTTCTGTAATTTTGTAAGCAATTAGTAGTTTATTATTGAGCTAAGAGCATCAAGTACTTTGTTTCACTACTGCATTAGAGGTGCTGCTTAATGAGTTTGACCTCTGCAGATAGCGTTAGCACAGAGCTTTTTTCAGTCGTCGCAGCCCTACCTACAGCCTTTTTAATCATGCTCTTCACATATTAAAAATGCAACAAAAATATTGAGCAATCACTCAATGTGATTAATCACTTTTAGCACAGTCGTGTCTATGCTACTGTGGTGACTATGAGAGCCTGGTCTTCAGTTCAGGCAACAACGGGTGATGCTTTCACACCTACTTTGTTTGGTTTGGACTTTCAGACTTTTGTGTTTGGCCCAAAACAAAACATGAACATTAGTTCAGACTTTCAGGTGTGAAAACGCCCCATATCAAAACGTTTTTTGAAAAAAACGATAATGCTAATTTCTGCTAGAGCCCCTGTAGGATTCAAGTAGTACGTTAGCGCTAATCTAACAGCAATTCACATGAACTGTTTTTGGCTGCTCTCAATTAAACACAGATATTAAAAGCTTGTAATGTACATTGAAACATCAGTAAAGAGTTCTGGTACAGAGCTGCCACCACTGTTTTACATTCCTAACAACGAACTGAAAACTAACCTGCTTATACTACAGTTTGTATTAACAGTTAGTTGTCTAGAACTTCCAGAAGGACCAGAGTAATCCTTTTTTACTCATTGTAAATCAGAGTGTAATTGGTTGATTCTTATGTCACTTCCTAATCATGCAGATAGTTTATCTAACGTGTAAGGCCTTTAGTCCAGCTCCTAAAGTCCTAACCAATGAGAGAGCAGCTCAGCAGTACCTACCTAGACACAGCAGAGAGAACAATCCGGATTGTATGATTTTTCATTGGGCGTCTTTAGTTTCCTAACAATGATATAAAGAGTATTACTACAATACTTAGAGTTTAAATACAACATGATAATCCTGATGATACTATTAAATAAAAAATAGCTATAAATTACAGACATATGTTTTTATTTCACAGCAATTAATAGGTTTTCTCTGAAGAATTAGAAGGCCTTGAGGGTTCCCCACTGCTATGCTAACATAAACAAAAACTGTTGTTGTGGAACACAGACTCGTGCCCTTGTAAAATCAAGCATTAATTGTGTAGGTCATTGCAAATGTCCTTCTCTCTGCCACAGTTAAGCTTTCTTTGGCATTTTTACAAATAATATAGCACAAACTGCTTATGCTTTGACATTGTGAACACTGCTAACAGAGGCCAAAGCAACATCTCCTCCTCAAATAACCTGATGCTACAAGTAAAAACAACCTCAGAGTTGTCTGGCTCGCATCTTGATGAGCGCCGGAGGCTTATGGGAAGTTAACAAACCTAAAGCTATTAAACAGCAATGCTAATGAAATTAGCAGTGAGTAACATTACATGCAGCATATTAAATGACAACTCACAGTAAACAATATGCTAATGTCAGTTCAAACAAATCCTTGTGAATACAGTCAGGTACCGAATATTACTGATATGACCTGATTAACTTCAATTAACGCTGGAAACCGAAAACATGGGATTGTGGAACCGTTGTGTCATTTTTCGAGCATTTTCGAATCATGGAAGCACTAGCGCTGCCTTCATATTCTGTTTTGCTTTACTCCCTGTGTGGTGGTGGAGGCTCATCAGAATCGTAAATCCAGCTCCATTCCTCAGAATCAAAGAGGCAGGAGACGACACGCTCTTCCGTTTGAATACTGTGATGGGCTTGAAGGTGGATTAAAACAAATATCAAAACAGCTACATGTAAATCAAGGAAGCGAGCATGTAGACATCAACGAGCCTTCAGATCAGAGAGCACGCAGACAAGATTATTTAGAGGATGTCTTGTTTATTTGGGTTGTTTTCGTCTCCGCCCCTCAGTCTCCTTTCTCTCTGGGTGAAATAAAAACAGCAGCGCAGTTATTTTGGCTCATGAGAAACGCCACCCCGCTGAGTTCTGAGCTCTGGGACCGGCTGGAGTTAACTCTTCGCAGCCGCAGTTAGCGTCAGTGCTAACAATGTCGTGCTGCAGTTTTATATGAATGATTTCTGGATCGCAGTTCGTCGAAACAAGTCGAGAAATTGTGTAGAAAGTGCAAATTCTAATCGTTCAGTCTAGACCACATTAGTGTCTGTAAGCAGAAGCTGAAATATTTTGTCATGATTTGAATTTGATGAAAAGTTGTGTGTACTGTCTTGTTTTTGCAAAAAAAATCCTTTAGGCACTAACCATACATTATTAGATCCACCTACCTTGTACCTACATTCAATGGCTCAAATAATAATCAGCTTCAGTGTGTGAAATCAAGCGCAAGCCTACATGTATGTTATTAACATGTCGTTTACATGAACCACACCCTAATTCATGCAGATGTTTCGCTAGTGAGCCAATAAAGCAACAACATTTGACGACTCATGAGCCAATAGCTGTGCAGGTAGGTGTAGTTTGAAGTCGAATGTACTGCTCCCCCTACTGACCAAACTTTATAGTGTTAAAATTGTGACTACTGGAAAGAATGATATGTGAAATAAACAAAACGTTTTAGTTTATAACATATAAAATGTGCTGAAAACCTGTTTAACTGAAAACTACACAGAATCCTCAACAACTAAATCTAAAAGCTGTTTGAGTGTTCAGTGTGTCACTCTTCACCTTTATTGTGTCAGAAACACCTGTGGATGTTTTCAGATCTGAAGCAGCTTGATTTTCTCCTCTCTCTAAAAGATGAAAGCTTTAAGTGCTGTTTATCTGATGGGGGCAGTTTTGGTGTCAACCAGGTCTTCCAGGTGGTTGGTAGGAGGCCCATTTTCTCTGTAGCTTTTAATCACTTTTTTGAACTCCAGTTTATTTTATCTTATCTCTAATCTCTTTAGAAATATCTCCTAAAAATAACATGAGAATGACCCACCACCCTCATTATGCCTGCTTGTGGATGTCCTGAGCACTGATGAACAAATTATGCAAAGAAACAAAGAAACGGTCTGTAACTGCAGAACTACAAAGTGCTCCTACATGGTCAGTGGAGCTGATAAAATGGACAATGAGTGTAGATACAAGGAGGTGGAACTAACAAAGTGGACAGCGGCTGCATATTTGCCGTGTTTTTGTCATCTCTTGAAAATCACAAGTGCAGACAAACATGTCCATAATGTAATTCATTGTGTGATTACTTAATTCATTGCATAATTATAGATTTACATTTAAATAGTACAGCAAAAATAACAGTAAGTATTGACTTATGAGAGTTAAGCAGCTGAGAGGAGGAAGAACTGAGTCTGATTCAGCTTATTTGAGATTTTCATGCAGATAAGAAAGACAGTGATGGAGGGAGAGAGAAGGAGAGAGGGAGGGACAGAAGGAGAGATGTGGATTTAACGAGCAGACAGTCTAGGCATTGTTTTTTTTTCACGATTAATAGTGCGATAGCTCCCTCAGTAATAGTTTTAGTGCATGCCAAGGCCTGGTGGGCAGAGGGTGAAAACCGCAGAGTGACCGCCGTTCATGCGGCTGCCTGATAAGAAAGCGGTTAACCTTCTGCCAGTCACCGAGAGAGAGCCAAGACTCTCAGCCTTCTCCAAGGCTAACGCTAGCAGCAAAGACTAGCATATTTTCTCTTATCACTCATTCTCCCCTGAAGTCATGTTTAAAAGGTAGATTTAATTAAATGGGATTTATTTGAATTTGTGTTTGTGATGCTCTTTCACACTTGGTAGATTTGGCCAAGACAAATTTCTCAAATAAGTTTTATTAGTTTTGAGGTTCTTATTTAAACATACACACTTAAAAAGACAGTTCTTTAAGGGTATATATATATTCTGTATTCTGTATAGAACGACAAACACTCAAAGAAACCTTTGTATGATTAAATGGTGCTTTGTATCTTGAAATGATTCTTTAGATTAGTGGAGAATGTGTTGTATTAGGGTTCTATTCAGAACTATGAACACTAGAACCACTTGCATGCTTAAAGTGTTCTTTATATCTTGAAATGGTTCTTCAGATTGATGAAGAATGTGCTGTATATGGTTCTATGCAGCACCAAAAAGAGCTGTTCTACTGTGACAAGCTTGACATCGTAACAACAACATAACCCTTTTTGGTGCTGTATAGAACTCTTGCCAAAGGTTTGATATAGAAACATATACAACACATTTTCCACCACCCTGAAAACCAAGCATGCAAATGGTTTGTTGTGTCTTGATGGTTCTATATAGAAACACTGCTTTTACTAAAGAACCCTTGGAGAACCATCTTTAAGAGTGTACCGAGAGAGGTTCATTAGCTTGAACAGTGAAACAGGGCGTTTCAGCCACTGTAAAGACTTTTGAGTGTTTGATTTTTCTTATGCACATTATTCAAAATAAATTAAACAGAGTATAATATTCAGAGCTGAATTTGGACAATGAAAAATAGAAATCATGTTTTGTTTTAACTACAGAAGCAGACTGATGTCAACACTGTGGCTCATTTTTCATAATTAAAGTTGAAAGGATCGTTCCAACACTGTTCTTGCCCATTAACATGCACTAATATGGCATAAGGTACAGCACCAAGACAGGGCTAATGACAGCAACACCCCACTGACACAGAGACTCAGCACACTATTACAGACAATTATTATCTCTAATGCCGTCAACACAACATGGCAATTTCTCCTTATGTGACCCACCAAACATTTCCATACGTTTAGCGTAATTATGATGGAGTATGTCAGTTTGTGGGGTGAGTTTATTCATGATGACACAACCTGCCCGGCCTCACAACACCTAGATAAGTCAAGGTTTAAGGCTTTACAGTAGAGCAGTGGTGTCAAAATCAACCTCTAAAAGGGCAGTGTTAAAAAATCTCAAGAAATCTGTGGGCCAGCTTGCTATTTCATTTCATAAAACATTTTGCCACGATCCCAAACGGCTATTGTTTGTGCAAAATATGCCAAAACTACAATGCCAAAAATAGGTACTGAGTACTTGAATGATTCAAACATAATACATAATTACATAAAAATAAAGTACTTTATATGCAACAATAAACTACATTAGCTGCAGAGAACTGTTAAATGTCTTTAAATGTCCCCAGTGTACAGTAGGTTTTTTAAAACTGCCCATTTGCTTGAACTAGACACCTGGCTTTTGTAGTGCTGTCCCACAGATCTTAATGCATACATTACATTGCAGTGTATGCTGGGAACTGTAGTGCAGCTCATAGGGAAATGGGCTAATATTAATAGAAGATTAAAATAATTTTGCAGGCTGAATAGGACTGGCCATGGGCCTGACCTGTCCCATGGGCCTTGTGTTTGACACATAGGCAGTGGAGCATCTGTCAAAAATCATATCAGGCAAAACAAGGGCTAAAACCTCACCTGTCTCAAACTACTGATAATTTACTTGTTGGGGAGATGCATCCAAAAGATCACAGACTCAAAGTTCATTGATTTTCTCTCTCAAAGATGAAAGCTTTATGTGCTGTTTATCTGATGGGGGCAGTTTTGGTGTTTACCAGGTCTTCCAGGTGGTTGTTAGAAGCCCTATTTTCTCTGTAGCTTTTAATCAGTTTTTTAAGTCAGTTTTGGAAAGTGGATCATCTTACATCTAATCTAATCTCCTTAGAAATAAAATATATGGCTTTTGCATGGAAAATATCACAGCATTCCACAGAGTTGTAAAGTCAGAAGCTGATCACTGATGGAGGACTAGACCAAAGGTGTCCAAAGTGCGGCACACAGACTGATTAAAATCAGCCTATGTCTTCTGCTGAGTATATTATAAACGGCCTGCCAGCTGGTATGCTGTGATTCTTCTTCTCACCTGATGGTGGCAGCAGTGCAGTGAGATTATAAAGTGTAAAGTGCCGCACTGCGTTAACAAAGTTAGCTAAAGTTTAAGAGCCTTTCTTCTCTGACTGACCTGCAGCTTCATTTACTGACCACATTTAGACCAGACTGCAGCCAAAAAGCTCAAACTAACACTGAGAACCAGAGATTTTGAAATTTGAACTTTTTTATCGAGAGCCGCAGCAAATGAGCCTCATATTTCATAAGACTGTAATGAATTTAATATCAACAGACATGAAACACAGCATGAAAATTACGGTAATATTCAGGAGAGAAACTAAAGCAGCTGCAGCTTAATCTGCTTTTCTCGTTTATTAAAGTGATTTCTGAATGAGGTCGCTGCATTTATCTGATATGTAAAAACATGATCAAAATTTAAATTGAAACTGTTAATTCATATATATATATATATATATATATATATATATATATATATATATATACACATATATATGTATATATATATATATATATTTATATCTCACAAATCAATAATCATGAATCCAAAATAAGGCGTTAATGATCTGAATTCCAGTATGAATCTAAGATGTAACCAATTTAAATTCCAGTAAGAATCTAACATAAGCTGTTACTGATTAAGATTGCAGTATGAATCCAAAATAAGCCATTCATATTTTGAATTCCAGTATTAATCCAAGATGCAAACAATCTGAATTCCAGTATGAATCTAATACAAGATTCAAACCATTTGAAATCCAGTATGAATCTAATATACTATATTTTTGAACAATTAAACACTTGAATAGGAATATAATTAATACATTAGACACATTTTATTGTTACACTTAATTTAATTATTTGTAATAAACATTTACCAATCCAAACTGGTCTGAGCACTCCAACAATAAATGAAGCCTTGTGCATCTTTTACACAGTGATAGGAAATAGGGCAGCTCACGATTCAATGCGCTAATATTTTAAATCATTTGTAAATAATATTTTGGCCCTCAGATATTTTGACATGAAACAATCTGGCCCTCTTTGATAAAAGTTTGGACACCCCTGGATGAGACGATGGCGAACAAAAACCGTGCGTTAACAGATGGGCTACAGTCTCTACCTCTGCACCAACAAGCAGGAGCTACGAGAGAGGGGTTTCTGATAAAGTGGCCAATGAGCATATAGAGAAATTGCTGTAATGCTGCAGTGAAATACTGAGCTTCCTCTGCCTCTGTGTTAGTGAATGATCTAGTTTCCAGTAAATACAGCTTTTCTGCTCCACAGAGTATAGAAAGAGCCTAATGTAGAGCAATAAAAACCACTTGTGTTGAATTATGAATGATAAGCAGCGCTCACACTCTCTGTAAACTGTGGAGCAGCACAGCAAGCACTTCATTCAGTGCAGCGAACAGAAGCTGTAAGAAAATGTAGCATGAGAGCAGAACAAATGGCACAAAGAGACAAAAACACTTTCAATCCAGGAAAGTCACATTACAGAAGTAGGGCTAAACGCAGGGTAACTACAATACAATCCAAAAAAAATTAATAAAAATAGCTATATCGGTCTGATTGATCGGCCATCATTTCAGACAGATGTGCATGTTGGGTCTTATTGAGTCCATGCTGGAGTCTATATATTGTGCTTTCAGTTTTACAGCCTCATTCACATTATATTGGCTGAAGTCTTGGTCAGTCACGGCCTTAGCCTCAGTCAGAATGAGCGTCCGGTCACAGTTACGGCCTCGGCTAGTATTTCAGCAGCTGCTACAGTTCATGATTTTTCATGATAAGATCACAGCGCTGCCCCATGCTCTGTTCAGCTCATAAAAAAAGACATGCTCTATCATTTTTCTTAAAAAAAGATACCTATTCTTTGCAAAATGGTCCAAAATACAATGACATCTTAAAATTTAATCACAATTAAATCCACTTCACTTTGGTATAATTCACAGTCATTTTTAAAGCAGACAATATATAAATGTGACTAGAATGTAGAAAATAAAGACAATCCCAACCTTTGTTTTTAGCAGTGATGTTTGTACTAAGAAGTACAATGTTTGAGTAAGACCAAAGCACATGCTTTATTGGATATTAATAAAATTGATTACATTTGGAATGTACCGAGATTTTAGAAAATAGAGATACAAAATGGAAATCGTATCTTTACTTACTGCCATTACAAAACCTTTCCATTCACAGCTTTGTATCCTCCCTTTTTTTTCAGAAAATATAATACAATTATGTGCAAGTAAAAAAATGGTCAGTTAAGGCATTCACTCTACATTCTGATGAAGCTTATTTTGTCCACTCATGCAGCCACCATGCAATGCACTGCTTTAAAAATGGAATCAATCCTTCTTTATGGTAAAATCAAGGCGGGCAAAAAAAGACAAACGTGATTAATAATGGTTAATCATGAATTTAAAATAAGCTGTTAATGATCTGAATTCCAGTATGAATCTAACATAAGCTGATTGCGGTATGAATCCAAAATATGCTGTTACTGATTTGGATTGCAGTATGAATCAAATACAAGATGCAAACTATTTGAATTCCAGTGTGAACCTATCATAAGCTTTTACTGATTTGAATTCCAGTAAGGATCTAATATAAGGTGCAAACAATCTGAATTCCAATATGAATCTAAGATGCAAACAATTTGAATTCCAGTAAGGATCTAATATAAGGTGCAAACAATCTGAATTCCAGTATGAATCTAAGATGCAAACAATTTGAATTCCAGTAAGGATCTAATATAAGGTGCAAACAATCTGAATTCCAATATGAATCTATGATGCAAGCAATTTGAATTCCAGTATGAATCTTACATAAGCTGTTACTGATTTGGATTGCAGTATCAATACAAAATAAGCTGTTAATGATTTGAATTCCAATATGAATCTAAGATGCAAACAACTTGAATTCCAGTATGAATCTAATATAAGACACAAACAATCTGAATTCCAGTATGAATCGTACATAAGCTGCTACTGATTTGGATTGCAGTATGAATCTAAAATAAAAGATTTGAATTCCACCAACCTAACAGAGATCAAACACAAGCTGTTAGTCATCTGTATTCTAGTATGTTCAGGTTCTGTGTTCAAAATGATGTTTTTGAATTAAAGAGTGACAAATACATTCTGATGAAGCTTATTCATACTCGTACAGCTGTAACACAACATATTACAGCTGCAATTGCTTTATAAACGGAAACAATCTTTCTTTAGGGTCAAATATGGGCAAATAAGACAAATGTAATTAATCATGGTTAATCATTCTAATTGTTTAACAGCCCTAGTTTTTCCTCCTTCATGTTTTAATCAGTTTGATGGTCTTCCTCTGTATCTCGCGCCAGTTTAAAACTCTTTTTGATCTGGGTTTGTCCTCTGTGTTCTGAAACTCCAGTCTGACTCTTGGTCTCAACGGTTCTGGTGACAGGACTTTGACTTTGTTCCAGACAATAGCTCTTTTAATCATTAATTCTTTCATTTTTAAAGAGGGAGACTGTAAAAATGTTCCTTCAAAAGGAAAGGCTGCAAAATATCAGCATTATCCAAGCAGTGTGCTACTTTTTACTGCTCCTCACAAAGCTACAGCTTGTGGTTTGCAGGAGAACATCAATTTGCCTTGGATTGAAAAGAGATTCCATTCAGAACCACAACAAATCCAGCAGTAAAGTGCAGCATGGAAATTGAATGGAGTAACACACCCACTGAGAACATAACGTCTTCCAGAATGGAGAAATGAGGCCTATAAACTATGCAGGAACAGCAACAACGAATAGTAGACCTGAGACTCTTTACTGAGAGAAACACAGTTGTGATTTACACAAACACTGCAGCTTGTGCTGAACTAGATATTCACCTCACATAAAATAATAAAAAGCCTGTGAAGGAAAACAGTCAATACACTTGTGAGCTATCAAACCACAAACTGAAATTAGACCACAGCAACTGTGACAAATAAAACAGCTGCAGCTCTTGTGAAATGTCCATTCTGAGATGGCAAATGATTTTCACAGTTTCCCTCTAAGATTACTAAAGTGTTCTAAAGAGGAAAATCCTTCATGTAGGATAAGAATCCAAGAGTGCAGCCAACACTACCGCAGTTACAACAGCAGCAACAGCAACAAGATCAACAAAAACAAAAACAGCAAGAGCAGCATCTGCAATGTCAACAGCAGCATCACTTCCTCAGTGGACTGAAGGGCTCAATTATAAACACCATGAAGCTTTTAGTTTTACTTTTTAAGTGACATAATCTCACTGTTGTCATCACACCTATTTTTAAATAACAAAGCTAAAATGTGTAGACTTTTATCACGAATTAATATCCTCCATCTTTCATCCTATTGCTACTCTGAATCTAAACCTTTCCAAATCTAAAATAAGCGATTCATTTGGATTCCAGTATGAATCCAAAATGAGTCGTTAGTGATTTGAATTCCATTATTGATCTATTATAAGATGCAAACAAGTTGAATTACACTATGCACGCAGCATAACTAACAGTATTCCTGTGGTTTCTTTTTGAGACAAATAATTAGAATTTCAGTATGAATCTAACGTAAGCTGCAAACAATTGGAATTCCAGTATGAGTCTAACAAAAGCTGCTAATGATTTCGATTTCAGTGTGAATCTAAAATAAACTTAATCATTTGAATTCCAGTAAGAATCTAGAGTAAGCTTTTAATGATCTGAATCCCAGTGTTACATGCAGTCATGTTAGTTTTAGCTTCCCTCACTAGCTTTAGCTCCCCTCGCTAGCTTTGACCCTGATCGGACAGCCTGTGTGTTACTATTTGAGGAAGTTTCGATGCATTAGCTACACTACAGCACAGTTGAAAAGGAGGCTCTTATGCCTTTGTTGGCTTTTCAGTATTTTAGAGTTTTGAGTTTGGGCTCCTTTCCAATAGTGGATTGTTTTAACTCCTTGTGCAATTAGACAGTTTAAATGGGTTAGGAGTTACTGTTTCCCAGATTTAACTTTGACATTGTTCATAAGAAAAACAATGAGAATGTGGTAGCTAATATGCCCTCTCATGTATAAAATGTTTGAGCTTGTGTGTTGAAAACAGATGTGTGTTACGACCCTTATATCTGCTTTTGCTGCCTTGCACTCTTGTCTTTTTCTTTTTCGTGTTCTACCTATCCTTTTACTAGGACAGTAAGACTTCTGATTGGCTGCAGCACTCTAGCAGTATTCCTCTGGTTTTGTTTGGACATATTTGATGTCTTGCAACAGCTATAACTGATTTTTAAATAAGTTTCAAATGCTTTCTCACAATGTACATGTTGGCATTTCACCACCAGGGGGCATGCAGGATAAGGCTACAGCAAAAATAAATGTTAATCCTAATAAACAGTGAACAGTGTCTGCAGGGACCGGGCCACCAGGTCTTCTTTGACCTCATGTTATTCAGCTCTATGAGTAATTTCAGTTCGGCTGCAGATCCAAGCGTGTCGAACAATTCAGTGACTTTTCCAAACCCGGCTTTCTTCAGGTCGCGGCGAAACATTTCGATTGTACTGTGGCGGTAAAAGTGAATTCCAGTCACGCCTGCGTTCACTTTGGCCACCGAGCTGCGCCGATAGAGTCTGGATGAGCACGAACCACATTTATCTTCATTTACATATGCTCATTTCCTCTCTACAATATCTCTCTACACCAACGTGGAGAGCTCAGCCTCGCCGGAACTCAGCTAATTTGATTCATTACCACTGTTACATAGCAATGGCCCCCTCACTGAGACCCCCGCCAAGAGCTTATACAACACAGCGGGGTGGGGGGGTGTAGGATAGAGAGAGAAAGAGAAGGAGAGAGAATAGAGTGAGAGAGAGAGAGAGAGAGAGAGAGAGAGAGAGAGAGAGAGAGAAGGAAAGAGAGAGGGGCTATGGAGAAAGAGAGAGAGAGGGAGAGAAGGAGAGAGAAAGACAAAGGGAGAGAATAGAGTGAGAGAGAGAGAGAAAAGGAAAGAGAGAGGAGCTGGGGTGAAAGAGAGAGCAGGGTAAAAGCGAGAAGAAAGAAAGAAAGAAAGAAAGAAAGAAAGAAGAGAGGGCAGCAGAGAGAAAAAGAAAGAGATGGAAAGAGAGAGGGGTGAGAATAGAGAGACAGAGAGAAAGACAGAGAGAAAGATAGAGAGAGGGGAGAGGATAGAAACAGAGTGAGAGAGAGGGGATAGAGAGAGGGAGGGAGAGAGAGAAAGAGAGGGGATAGAGAGAGAGGGAGAGAGAGAAAGATAGAGAGAAGATAGAGAGAGGGAGAGAATGAAAGAGAGGCGATAGAGAGAGAGGGAGAGAGAGAAAGATAGAGAGGGAGAGAGAGAAAGATAGAGAGGGGATATAGAGGGGAAGGGAGAGAAAGAGAGGGGAGAGAGAGAGGGAGAGAGCAAGAGAGAGGATAGAGAAAGGGTAAGAAAAAGAAAGGGGATAGAGTGAGGGAAGGGAGAGAGAGAAAGAGAGGGGATAGAGAGAGAGTGAGAGAGAGAAAGATAGAGAGGGAGAGAAAGAAAGATAGAGAGGGCATATAGAGAGGAAGGGAGAGAAAGAGAGGGGAGAGAGAGAGGGAGAGAGCAAGAGAGAGGATAGAGAGAGGGAGGGTGAGAAAAAGAAAGAGGGATAGAGTGAGGGAGGGAGAGAAAGAGAGAGAGGGGATAGAGAGAGGAAGGAAGAGAAAGAGAGAGAGGGGATAGAGTGAGGGAGGGAGAGAGAAAGAGAAAGGGGATAGAGAGAGCACAGAGAGGCAGGGAAAGAAAGAGAGAGAGAGGATAGAGTGACGGAGGGAGAGGAAGTGAGAGAGAAAGAGGGGATAGAGTGAGGGAGGGAGAGAAAGAGAGGGGATAGAGAGAGGGAGAGAGAGCGAGAGAGGGATGGATGTGTCTGTCTTGCTTTAATGAAGATGCTTTTCCCACACGACCTTTTCACAGAGCTGTAGATGTCAGAGCTCAGGCAGAGGAGTTCTCTCCCTCTCTCTCTAAAGAGACCCGAGCGGAGAACTAAAGAACCCTGCGGAACCTCTTACGCTAAAACAACAGACAGAAGAGTGCAAAGTGAAACCTTTTAGGAAAAGAATCAAGTGTAAAAAAATTTGGATGAGTATTTTGCAGAAATTCCTGACTTATATTAAGCACTCTCAGTTCTCACGGTTCTACTTGTTCTTAAAATAATGGTGTCAGAGGGTTCTTCATGCATTGCCTTCAATTGACAGTTTTTTAAAGAAAATGAGGAGTGTGAATGTAATGTAAAAGTCCTTCACCAATTTAAGGATTCCTCCTAAATCATTCATAAAATGTGGAGGTTCTGTACCTTTTAGATTGTATGTTCTATATAGGTTCTCTGTATGGTGAAATGGCTCTTCATATTGATGGAGAATGTGTTCTGAATAGCACCAAAAATGTTTCTGGTATTGTCACGATGTCAAGCTTGTAACAATAGAAGAACCTTTTTTGGCGCTATACAGAACCATTTTCAAAAAGGTTCTCTATGTATAACAATATGCAACACATTCTACATCAATCTGAAGAACCATGTCTCCAATGCATTGCAAAGAATCATTTAAGCAGGCATATTGTTAAATACAGAACTCACAGTTCTAAACAGAATCACTGTGTTTACTAAAGAACCCCTGAAGAACACTCTTTATAAATGTATATCCTAAAAAAAGGAAAAACACACATTTGGTTGCCTGAAGAACAACTCAATGGTTCCACAGAGAACAGTTTTTGAAAATGAGATCTAAAAGATCTTAAAGTTTACAGATCATAAAACACTGTAAATGATTTATGTTCTATTATAAATGGTTCTATATTAAAATCTTGGTTTTAAATAGAACCACTCACATCACTAAAGAACCCTTGAAAAACCATCTTTAACTGTGTAGTAAAGCTGGAATACTAAAGAATCTTTAAAGAACATCTTGAACAGTGTGTATAATCAACATCATGGTTCTAAATATACCCACTCTCATTGCTAAAAATCCTTGAAGAACCATTTTTAAGTGTGTATTACTGCTGTAATACTAAAGAGCCCTTCAAGAACCTCTTGAACAGTGTATATAATCAACACTACTCATTTTCTCAGACTGTGCTTTTGGCCCTGAAACGAGTTAATTTCTTACTATAGTGAGAAAAAGCAACAGAACCAACTCTTACAGAACATTCTAACATTGTGCTGGTTAATAAAGCGATGCTCAGAATTTCACATTACAGGAAAAAAACGGCACAAAAGGAAACAGCTGCTTATGCAAGAGCCTCCTAATCTGAGAGCGTGCAAAGGGAAAATGAAACTGTCACTCAGCTGTCACTTCATGACAGAGCTTAATTTTTGTTTTCTTAAAATTGTTGCTTCTGCAAACAGGAAAAAAAAAATGAAAAAAAGAAAGCTCAACTTTCTGTTTTATGTTCTAAATCCACATTCCGGAAAGACTGATTTATACATTTTCATGAGCTCTTATTGAGAAAACACTGCTCATGTGTGACAGTCAGAAGAACATTTGGAAATTTAAATGGGCTGAAAGTGTGCGCAGTTACACCACAATGACAAAAAATGTCAAATACAGGGCTGTAGTTTTGACCTACAGCACACACAAAACTCAGAGACTAACATTTATTAATTTTCCAATCCATGTTACTGATTTTTTCAGAAGATATCTGAAAAAAAGCTCTTGCTAATGCTGTGGGTTGCCATATATATGTGTGTGTGTGTGTGTGTGTGTGTGTGTGTGTGTGTGTGCCACAACCTAAAGGAAAAGTCTGGCATTTTCCAAGTGAATCTCTATCTACTGCATCTGTACCACACTGTAAATTAAACAAGAAAAACACTTTCAAAAAGTGCTTAACACCTTAGTAACATGTTACATGCTACAATTTTTAATGCTGTTAATGCATTTTCCTGGTTTGAACCATCTAGAGCTACAGGCTGAAGCCCAGCCACAGCACACTGTTGCTGTAATCGACTCTGTGATTGCAGTCCTCTTGTTCAAGTACAGTTTTTAAAAGGTGAGTTCCACTGAAAACTCTTTGTAAGTTTTTTCCAGCTACTGCAGTGATGTAAATATATCACTGTAGTATGTCGTGTGTGAAGTATTATTTACAAGCAAAACAGCACTGATGCAGAAATACAGGAATATCGGTAATGTCAACACCTCCCTAGCGCCAACTAGAGCCCTGGAGAGTCAAGACAGGCTGATGCTGGAGAGCCAGCTTTCTAGCACTGCCTAGTGCCCCAGATATTAACAACAAACGTATGCTCAGCTCACTAGTGCCACCTAGTGACCTGGAGAGCACCGACAGATGCACTAACGCTGCCCTCATGGCCAGGCCTGTACAGCGAGAGGACTCACGTAACTTGGGGGCAGAACTGTAGTTTCTAGCTCAGGCGTCAGTGCTCCTCCCCATAATGAAGAACACTGGGATATGATTTGGGGGTGGAACACAGCTTCCAAAAGAGAGAGAGGGCAGAGTAAGGACAGAGGCAGCAGAGCAAACATGCAGACAACTCACTGAGCTTAAAAAGTTTAAAAGCATTAATAGGGCCAGGAATGAAAAGTGAAAATGTTGATGGTTGTGGAATTCAGCAGCTACCCATTGTCTTCTATTATGAATATGTTTTGAATCAATGAGTTTTCCAGGTTTTTTCAAGGAAACAAGCTGAAATTGTCTGTGGTAATTAACATTGTGCTACAGATGCAGTAAATAGAGCTTATGTTGAAAAGATGCCGTAGTTCTCCTTTAATAATGAATAGGTTGAGCTATAGAGGAGGAGTTTTGCGTGTGGAGGTAAAGCGATGTGGGGTGATATTACTGCGCTGTGATGGAGGATGTTACACCTCACAGTGTAGTGAAGACATTATGAGAATGGTTTTATGGGAATGTGTTCCTGTGGCCTAACAGCCTTTTTCAAGGTGTTTACCATCACGCTCACTGCCACATTACAGGCTTTTCTCCTGCTTTACAAAGCCACAGTAAAGTGCTTCATGCTGCAGCGAAGCTGCCTCACTCTGTCAAAGTGCACATTTCCGTTTCCTAACGCGTCCATCACAGAGAATGTTTGCTGTTTTTTTAGTTTAGCGCTGGAGCTAAGAGACTATGTCGCTAACAAGTAACGAAAAAACTAATATCTCTCCAACTAGCATGGTGCTATCTACATAACTAAATCACAAACTTGCCTAAAACTGTAGAGTTAACTGACCATAAAGTTTCACTTAGACTGTAGTCCATCTGTTTCTCTGTATACTTTGTTACCCTGTTCTTCAATGGTCAGGACCTCCACAGGACCTCCACAGGACCCCCACAGAGCAGGTATAATTTGGGTGGTGGATCATTCTCAGCACTGCAGTAACACTGACGTGGTGGTGGTGTGTTAGTGTGTGTTGCGCTGGTGCCAGTGGATCAGACACAGCAGTGCTGCTGGAGTTTTTAAAATGCCTCAGTGTCGCTGCTGGACCGAGAACCAAAAACATCCAGCTAACAACATCCTGTGACCACTGATGAAGGACTAGAGAATGACCAACATCTGTGCAGCAGCAGATGAGCTATTGTCTCTGACTTTACATCTACAAGGTGGACCAACAAGGTAGGAGGGTCTAGAGTGGACAGTGAGTGGACACAGCGTTTAAAAACTCCAGCAGCACTGCTGTGTCTGATCCACTCGCACCAGCGCAACACACATTAACACACCACCACGACCACATCAGTGTCACTGCAGTGCTGAGAATGATCCACCACCCAAATAATACCTGCCCTGTGGGGGTCCTGACCATTGAAGAACAGGGTAACAAAGTACGCAGAGAAACAGATGGACTACAGTCTGTAACTGTAGAACTACAAAGTGAAACTATATGGTCAGTGGAGCTGATAAAATGGACAATGAGTGTAGAAACAAGGAGATGAACCTAATGAAGTGCTCAGTGAGTGTGTTCGTATGTAGAAGACGTGTTAACTTAGAAAATCAACAAAACATTTTATCAGTGGTGTTCAGACCTTTGCATACAGCCGTATTTTTGTCTATTTTTATATATTTGGGGTAAGGGGAACATGGAAATTTGATTTGTATTTATTTTTCTCTATGTACAGATTTGTATATTGTTATGTATTTGCAGTACAAATAAAATGAGCTAGTAATGTTGGGTATGCAGGTAACTGTGTAAAACTAATGAATCCATTTGTTCAAAATGCTATTTCTTTGTGCGGGTGCACTGCAGAGGAAAACAGCACTGGCGAATTTTTCAAAATTAGTGTCAGCAAGCAGTCTGTCAGTAAATTAGGCTTTTATTTTGAAATATGCACTGCTGGGTTGAGCTGTACTTCATGTGTGAGGTTTAACAAGGTTATCAAAAAAATCAGAGGCCTGAAGTTTATCGACTGGAACAACAGCTCACAGAAACAGATGGAGGAATATATATATATATATATATATATATATATACGCACACACACACCGATCAGGAATAACATTATGACCACCTCCTTGTTTCTATGCTCACTGTCCATTTTATAAGCTCCACTTACTATATAGGTGCACTTTGTAGTTCTACAGTTCTATTCTCAGTCCACCAACCAAAACTATTGTCAGGGTCCACGGGGGTCCTGACCACTGAAGAACAGGGTAAAAGGGGGCTAACAAAGTATGCAGAGAAGCAGATGGACTACAGTCTGTAATTGTAGAACTACAAAGTGCACCTATATAGTAAGTGGAGCTGATAAAATGGACAATGAGCGTAGAAACAAGGAGGTGGTCATAATGTTATACATGATCGCTGTATATATACATGAGGTGTGTGTGTGTGTGTGTGTGTGTGTGTATGTGTGTGTGTGTTTTTGTTTAGTTCAAACGTGATACTGTACATCAATCCAAACCTCAAAATAAGCCTGTGTTAATAAAGTTAGTAAGTTACCGTTGATAAACTAAATATGTTACTATTAACCTTTTCTATATTACTGAAAGTGTGCCAGTACAGGTACATCAACTTCACTTCCAGGTTTTTATATATCATTTTTACGCATCAAATCGTCCGGCAATACAGTGATACAATACACCATTTGAAAGCTTGAAATCTCAGGATTCGATTCCCACAAACCATTTTATAAGCTGTTATTCACAGCAGTTACAATCGTCTCATTTGCAACATTAGTGCTGAATGAGCAAAAGCCAGCAAACCTGTGTGTCCTCACTTTCAAAGCTTTCCCGCTCTCCACAGAGACAATATAATCCAAAACACGGGGTCTGATAACACAGCAAGAGTCGGAGATCAGTTTAGAGATCTATGAGTCAGGAGGAAATAAACTCCTCCTTCTAGACTCTGTTACTCTGCCTCAGTCATTCATACAGTTATTATTAATCTTGACAGTGTTTCCTTTCAAATGAGACCAAAATCATAACTGTAGCCCAAAGTGTGTGGGAACAGCCCCCACTTTACTTTAAGTATGCCATTTCAGGCCAAAATGGGGCCACAGTTAACTGGTTAACTTACATGGCCAGGGTTTGCTCTAATTGGACCATTTTGTTTTCTCTTAAAATAACACTAAACGGAATCTTATGTAGACATTAATCAAACAGAAAACAGAAAATACACTGTTTACTTAATTAATGCATTTTAACTGTTAGTTTCAGCCAGTGATACACATTGTAGTTAAAGGGAACTCCATCAATTTTACAAATTTCTGAATAATTGAACAGTAATATGTAAACAGAGTCGTTCAGATTGGTTTGGTGTGAAACGCTCCGTTCTAGAGAAACTTACCAAGCCAGAATTGTTCACAGTGGTGGTGATAGGAACCAGACGGCCACCTCTAAAAGCTCCCTCACAGAAAGTTATTACATGAACTGTTGTGAATACACTGCCTAATATCTGAGACACTGTTTTTGAGAAGATTTGAGAACATTTTGGCCTTAAAATCCATTCATGGTGGAGAGATACATGCAAGCTGTTATAAGGTAAAATAGTCCCCAGAGAAAACATATTATTTCAGGTTTTCCACTATTTTTCCATCATCAACATTCCATATAAAACTCAATATAAAAGACACGTGTAGGTTCACTGGTGGGTTTGGACAGTAAATAAAATGTCCATATTTGTGCTGTAGTCGTGGCGACCCCTGGTTCCTATCACCACCACTGTAAAGAAATCGGAACCATTTCACACCAAACCACTCTGAATCACTCTGTTTAGACCTCACACATTGAATTTTGCGGCAATTTTGAAATTTTTTTGGAATTTCCCATTTAACTGCAGTGTTTTTATCTACCAGTACCCTCAAAATTAAAAATTAATATTAATATCGGTACAATAGCTAAGACAATCTGTCACATTAATTATGCTGTTACAGTTTACTACTTGCTGAAAATTTATAGTCAATCTGCTGAGGTCTGCTCACTTAAATACCTATTTCCTGAACTGTTTATTTCAGTATTTAGTGTCCTGTACTGCACCCTGTTGTCCAGTTGCACTGTGTAGGCCAGGGGTCACAACCTAAATGTTAAGAAAAGCCATTCTGTCCTTTCAACAAAAATAAAACCACCTTGGGAGCCAGAACATTTTAGGCTGATTTTATTGAAGTTATGTTTCACCATCTTGGCTGTAAATTTGTATATGTGCTACTTAATATCCTAGTACAGACTAAAAAATATAAATGAAAACACAGACTTACTGTGCTCTGCTTTAAGCTTTAGCTCAGCTATGGCTGCTTTTCTCGCATCTCCAGCAGGAAACTTTTCCACAAAAGTAAAACTCTGTCTTGTAAAATTCTTGTAAAATGTCTCTCAACGTTTGACTTTTTACAAGGCTGAAGTCGCTTCTCATTCGCCAGATTCTTGTTTTAATTTTCCCGTTCCACCTTAAATGGGTGTTGGGTGTTGCAGAATGTAACCACTGCACCATTTAAGGTAGAATGGGCAAATTTGAACAAGAAGGTGGCGAATGAGAAACTAACTTCACCTTTATGACTTTTTAGTGTTTGTCAGTTTCTCATTGCAGATTAAACATATCAGGAAACCAGCTGGAGTGATTATAAATGCAAATAAGTCCATTCATCTCCAAATTATCAATGTTCATCTTAAATCTTTCTCTTTGCCTTTTCGTTCGCTAGGTGAGAATGTGGTCTGCATTGCTATGGTGACCAGCAGTCGTTGCCTTTCAGGGTTAAAGGCTGAATTAGCAGTTTTGCATTAACTCCAGTGTTTAAGACCATTTACTGTTAAAACTGAATGATCAGCAGAGCTTTATTTTACTGTAAATTGTTTTATTTTTACCTCAAAATCTAATTCTGCTGTGGAGCCGCAACGGGGTAGTAAAAGAGCCGCATGCTACTCCAGAGCCACATGTTGCCGACCCCTGGTGTAGGCCTTGCGCACACTGTCCAATATCTTCAACATCACTGTGTGCTCCTGTGAACTCCCAGGCCCTGGAGGAGTGCTATTTCACTCCGCTGTATAATGTTTATATGGATGGGATGACAAAGTTCTTCAAACTATCCGTGCTTTTCTTCTCTGAGTGTGATTGTAAACCAGTTGAAGCAGAATCAGACTATACAGTCCTGTGAATAGCAGCGATCAAAAGGCATTCCTTTTACAAAGGCAAGATCTGACTGTAAAACCACAGCGATTCAGATGGGACTAAAACGATCTCAGCACCGCTGAGTTAAGCGAAAAAATAGCAGGTATTTTGGCCTGTAATTTTCTCAGGGGAGGAAGCAGAAAGGCCAATTTGGACAGAGTATCATCTGTAAAAAAGAAACTGACCCCAGGGCTGAATGTAGATTTAATTAGACATAATTAGAAATAATAATAATAATAATAATAATAAACTACAACTACATTGATTTTTATTCAATGTTTCGCAAAGTGCACTGCACTAACATTTTACTCTGTGTTCCCTGGGACTTTAATACAATATTCTGAGATTCTCTGTTTTACTTTTGTTAATTTTGCACAACTGTTGTATTAAATGGAGAACAATGGAGGTTGTGTGTTATGATGAATAATATAATGTCTGTGACAATCTACCATACTCACCATCAGCTCGTACCTGCAACCCAATCAGAGCCATGATGTTATCTACAATAACGCATGACCTCCAGTGTTCTACCGATAAATGTATACATCGTGGCTGTCAGAACAAAATCTTGTATCTCAAAAAAGACTTTGCAGGAGAAATGAAAACACGTTCTTAAATTTCAATGGCTGTGTTTACACGCAAAGTTTTTTGCCAACCCGATTGAATACATTCTGATTATAGATTAAGACTCAGGTGTTTATGTGCTCACTCTACTCAACAACCTGATGAAAAATCTCCACTTACATGCACACTACAAGTAATCCAGTCCAAAATGATGCACATGCGTAGAGTACCAATTAGTGTAGATGTTACCATGTCAACCAGTATCACGTGAGTCCAGTCAGAATGAGACGAGCAACAGTGAGCAGTGCTTTAAAATTATGTCAGACTCAGGAAAACATACTTCACATGCACTTATTAAAGAGACGAGAGGAAGACATCGTGTTCTGGGACATATAAGCTGGACACCCGTCCCACCGCCGTCTTTTAAAGTTGAAAACAAACTTTGTCTCCTCTGCAGACCAGTTTCTGCTCCTGCCATGTTGAATGTTACAAAGTTTCACTATGACGTGACGCACACACGCAGAACATACTTAAACTTTCCGATCGGAAATGTAATCAGATACAGGCGTTTACTCGGCTATTATTCTCCTATTTAACTGATAATTTAAGGACTACCCGCCTCTCTTTATTTTTTAATTCTGCATTATAAAAAATTGAGAATGGAGATACAAGGCATATTACACACACACACACACACACACACACACACACACACACACACACACACATATATATATAAATATATATGTGTATATATACACACACACACTCATATATATGTATAGGACAAAGTTTCTGAATAAATGCAAAAACTAATCAAATTTATCTAATCATATTTAATTAGTTTTGATTATTGATAAATATTGAACATATCCATAAAAAGCTTCACAATTTTCTCTAAGCAGCCCAAAAATTCACCTCAAAATCTGTTTCTCCTGTAATTTTTTCAACACCACCCCAGCAAACAGCCAAGGGAATGAACAAAACCCAAAAAACCTACATTAGCTTCTTCCAGCTAGCGTGAGTTAAACCGTAAACCATGCTGTGCTTTAGTGGTGCAGCACCGTTAGCGTGTTAGCTCCATTTGACTCCCCTGGCTCCTCTGACAACTTTCTGCAGCTCTAGTGAAGATGTACCAAACCAAATTGGGCTTAATAGCACTGTCTCACTTCCAGAGCATGCTACGCTAGCTGTCTAAACTAGCGGGAGAGACTCCTGGGCTTTTGGTCTTATCACTGCCTTCTGTAATTCGCAGGGAAATGAACATTCTCTCTATCTTAACTGTCTGTCAGTTAGAGCTTAGCTGCTAGCGTGTATGCTAAGCCTTATTGAGGAGCCTCTGAAATGTTAAGTGTTGACATGACCAATCAATGGCAAATGGCGCTAGCAGCAGGATTAGCGCCGCCGCTGCCGAGGTGCTGAGCTTCGATTTGTCGCTTCGCTCTTTTTCTCATTCAACCAAATGACACATAATCCTGCAGGTTGGCTGGCCAATCATTTTTGACGAATTTAGCGGCAGATATGGTGCCCGTTAATTTCAGCCAGAAGACAGGACACGGTCAGAACGGCTGACATGAATTCTGTAGCACTCAGGATGGTCGTTTTGACAAGATAAGAATGAAAGATAATAGCTTTTTCCAATTGGGTGATACTGCAGTGGTTAGAGAGTACTGATCAGACAGACAGACAGAAAGACAGATGGAAAGACACACACACACACACACACACACACACACACACACACACACACACAAACACACATCATCTAAACCGCCTATCCTTCTGGGTCGCGGTGGGGTGTTGGAGCCTATCCCATCTGTCATTGGGCGGAAGGCAGGATACACCCTGGACAGGTCGCCAGTCCATCGCAGGGCAGACAGACAGACAGACAAACACATTCACACACACACTCACACCTAGGGGCAATTTAGCATCTCCAGTCAGCCTGACTGCATGTCTTTAGACTGTGGGAGGAAACCGGAGTACCCGGAGGAAACCCACGCAGACACAGGGAGAACATGCAAACTCCACACAGAAATGACCCTGGTGGCCCGGCCGGGAAGCGAACCCAGGCCATTCTTGCTGTGAGGCGACAGTGCCCCCCCCACAAGGAAAAAACAAAAACGACAAAAATGGAGCTAGACTAGATAGACAGACTAGATAGACAGATAGATATACAGATAAACAGATAGACAGACAGACACACACAGTCAAAAAGATTAACAGGTGGATGGATGAATAGATGGACAGACAGGTGAATGAAAAGAAACAGACAAACTTACTGAAAGAGATACAAATAAATTGGTAGATAAACAGATTGATAGATTCTTCATTGTTCTAAAGTTAATTAGTTTTCATATGTTTGCTGAAAAAATACATAAATCCTAAATCAAAAGAACAACAAAACCCCACCCATAAAGCAGAGCTCCTGATTATAGAACTGTTTCTGCTTGTTTTTTGACTAATTTATCTTTCTTGCTAACACTGCTGCAGTTTCAGAATGTATAGCGCATCTCTGAACATTTCAATAATCAATTCATGAACCACATTTTCACACAGAGCTCTGCAGCTTTCACACAGCTCTCCTATACACAGAATACAGATAACACAAGCACATTACAGAAACACAGACCCCTCCTTGTCTGCTTTCCACAATAACTCATTCCTTTTCTATTTCATGAACTTATTAGCATTTTGCGCATTTCTGCATAAGTTTGACAGAAAGAGAACCGAATAAAGCAAATACCACAAAGAATTATATAGTTTTCATCCATTTATTGAGCAATATTATACATTTTGGTTGGCAAAAGTATGTGAATCTCTAGAATTATGTAGGTGATAATGAGGGTCAGGAGGTTCAATCAATTTGATAAGAATCAGGTGTGTCTATTTAAAAAAAAACAACGTTTAACAGACTCTCATCTTTACTACACATACTTGTAAAAGTACGCCATGTCTCAGTCAAATAAGATTTCTGAGGACCTCGGAAAAACATCTACCAATGCTCAATAGGCTGGAAGAGATTCCAAATCCGTTTCTGAAGGTTTTGGACTTCAATGATTCACTGTCAGACAGACAGAGAACATACATACATACATACATACATCATCTAAACCGCTTATCCTTCTGGGTCGCAGTCAGACAGTGAACAAATAGAGGAAATTCAACAGCATCGAGAGTGTTTACATGTACTTCCAATCCAATCATTATCAGATTTCTGCATTTATCTGATTATTAAGCGGTCATGTAAACAGCACACTCTGATTTTTCAGATCAGATTAAGGTCTACAAATCTGATTAAGAAATCTGATATAAGGCTGCATTTGAGCTCAGTAATGGGGTTTCTCAGTGCATGTAAACCCTCACTCTGATTTCTTTCTATTCTCTTATTCTGCACATGTGTGAAAACAGAGCACTGTACCGGAAACAGCGAGCAGCGTTTAATACAGCAACAGAACACATTTATATCACAATACCTACATTTAGAGTGAGTTACACTACACTCATAAAAAACATGGTTCTTCAAGCGTTCTTTACTAAAGAAACCAGGGAACCATGAACCATCAAAGAATCCTTTGCATAATTAAAGGGTTCTTTACATGGTGAAATGGTTCTTCAGGTTGATGGAGAATGTGCTGAAGATGGTTCTATATAGAATCTTTTTGAAATGGACTCTATACACCACCAAAATGGGTTCTTCTACTGTTACGATGTCAGGTTTGTAACTATAAAAGAAACCTTTTTGGAGCTATATAGAACTCTTTTCAAAAAGATTCTATATAGAACCATTTTCTTTACTAAAGAACCCTTGAAGAACCATCTTTTTAAAGAGTGTAGTAAATGGAGTATAACACGGTACACTCTCAGAAATAAAGGTACTAAACTGTCACTGGGGTGGTCCCCTCAAGGGTGCATCTCAGTATCTTTAGTCAGGCAACATAACTGTACCGCAATCCATTGAAATGATATTTTCTAAGTTGTATTAACTCCACACACCCCTTCTCGTTTCCAGGCTTTTTTTTACAGTTCTGTTTTAAAAAGTTAGGTTATGAAAAGGTACAAATATGTACTTTTCACCTGGAAAAAACGTATTTAAGCTTTACAATTGGACCTTAAAACCACTGTTGTACCTTTGAGGGCACATTTACATTGTCTGACCTTGATGAATGAAAAATGTACCTGCACAGAACCTTTATTTCTAACAGTGTAGACTCTAGTAATGTGTTTACTTTCCAGTTTTGATTCTGAAGCAGCCAGAAAAAGAACATCATTTTTCATATCGGACGTGATGGAAGAAAGTTGTTAAGTAAGCTCTCTTTCCAGTAACTAAAGCAGTGTTAGTTACAAGCAGTTACAGATAGCCATCTCAGCTCAGGTTTTCTATTTCTGCTGAGTGTCTACAGAAGGAGTTCAGTTTGGATTTGATGCTGTTCAGAAGTCAAAATAGATTTGAAGATCTATATAAAGATATGTACACATCTATAGCAGGTAAGCCTCGCCCAATCACATTGAAGTTATAAAGAGTGTTTTAGCCCCGACTGCTTTTTAAACAAGGCACGGTCAATCAGAACAGAGCTCTTTTACATACACCAATCTTAAAGGCACAGTAATAAAGAGCCTGTTTATTTCTCAGGTATAAGAGAATTCTGACCATTTGTCGCACATAAAACTCAAACCCCACAGGTGAAATGTACTAAAACACAAGAAAAATGTTGGTCATCAGCTCTTTAAACCCAACAGTGTTCATTAACAAGGTCGAAGACTCAAAGACTATTTTCCTACGAAACAGTGGACTACCGCTATAAATATAGTCCTATAACCAGCAGTAAGGTGTATGTTTAAGTATCACCATGCACATTTAATCATATTCTGACTATACTCTGCTATGTTTAGACGTTCAGATCCACGCAGGTGAAACACAGTGTAATCCTGTCAGAGTAAAGGGGCTGCATGGCGGGTCCTCTGAATTAAAAACATTAAAATAGAGAAAAAGAAAAAAAACCTGCAGCCTGAAGGCACTGTTCATTTTCATAAGAAATTACCTTGGTGAAGCTGTTCTATTTTTCAACGCATTAGTGGAGCCCAGAAGGCATGCGTGCTAGGAAATAGAGTTTAGAACCTCTGTATGGAGACGAAAACCTGAGTAGGATGTTAAAATCATACAGAAAACGATGGAAAGATGAAGCAGCATGGCTTTCTTTCTACAGAATAGTTGTGGCTGTGAATTATATTCGACAAAATGCTCAGCTAAATGAACAAAAACAGCCTGGTTTATCCACAAAACCCAAAAGGGCCAGATTTACACCTTCTGCGCTTCCTGCAGAACTCTTTCCTGAAAAACTCTTTCTGCACACATTTGATGTATTTATGCTGTTCTCTTACACACAACCACACACACACACACACACCGTCCTCCTGGTATTATATAGCTCAATCTGACATTTTTGTCTAAATTAAGTTATTTACACATACTTACTCTGTGACAAATTCTTAATATTATGTAAGGTGTTTTTGAGTTGTCTGCATTTTTGGACTCTTAATCTAGAAAATAAAGAGGTTCCAAAGTCAAAGTCTATAAGGTTCTATCTGCAAGCCAATCAGCACTTCGTTTACATACAAGAGGACCAATCAGGTTCTGCTTCTTTGTCATGTCACCTCTCTGCTCAGCAACTGCATGAAAACATGTTGCTGAAACTCTGCCTGTCTTCTTACAGTTCTTTGAAAGGTATTATGGTCTCAAATTTTATAAATATTAATTTTAAAGGTGATTAAATAGTCAACATTTGAACTGATTACAACATAAACATTAATTTAATTAATTTATCCATCTTTTCCTTGTTTTCTTTCTCCCAAATTAAGTCATTTTGGCTCATTAGAGTCACATTTCTGATACAAAACTAAACCTCACACTGCCTTTACACTGACCTGCTGGGGCAGTTTATTACAGTAGCTAGTTTCTGTTTAACCAAAGGAAACTTAAACTAACAGTTCCTAAAACTGACCCTGCACTGGACAAAATACTTAGCACTGACATTTTTCCTTATCTGCAATGCTTTACTAAATAAAGATGATTTATCCTAAAATGAGAAATGTGTTATAAAAAAAAATAAATTATAAAAATAAGTGTCATAAAAATGTCACAGAAAGCATTAAACTTAATGTCCTGATACATGTAGACACTGTTACAGCACTGATTGTGTTTTAAACCAAAGTACGAGTAAACTGTTTGTGTTCCTTGAAAATCGTTGCTCCTTTTCATGTTTTGTCAGATAGAACCTTATAACTCCAAGTAGAAAGTGAGTTCTAAGGATTAGAAGATCCTCTCTGCCTTTACCAGCTATATATATATATATATATATATATATATATATATATATATATATATATATATATACACAGGCACACACACATTTATAAGGGCTGTAAGATGTTGACATAAAATGTGATGTTCAATAAAGCTGTCGGATAATAATTATAAAAAACATGCGTCTCTAACTGGATGTGACGCAAGTACAGACTTTTATTTTGGGATATGTAAAAACAAAAATCTTACTAACCTATCCTTTACGCAAACAGCAAAACACAGAATTATAAAAACACAAAACACTAAATTACAAAAACACAATTCACTACTGTGAAGAAATAAAATACTAACAGCTGCTTAGTGAAATGAACGTGATAATATAAACATGACAAACGTTTCATGCAGTGTTGCACATACATTTTACTTTAGAATTATTCTTTCTGAAAGAGGTTTATTATACATGAAATATCTTCTGAATATTTAAAAACTATTGAAATCATTTTAAATGTCAACTCATGAGTATAATTTTGGACCTGCAGGATCCAGGATCATCATCCAATAATTAACTGCCCTGGGAAACACAGACTTTCAGAAAAGTTTGACTAAAACACTGCAGACTCGTAGACAATCCAAAACATACTCAGCTTTTTCAGAATTACTCAGTCAATAGTCTTTCCACAGATTTGTTCCTTTAAAACTATTGTTGCTGAGTTCTACAGAATGCTAGTAAAAATCCCATTCAACATAATGACTGCAGTACAGGACAGGTTTATATCACAAAATCTACAATTAGAGCCAGTTATTCATTCAACCTAATGAGAAACTGTAGAACAGACTCAGCTTATATTACAATACCTACATTTACAGCCAGTTATTCATTCAACCTAACGAGAAACTGCAGAACAGACTCAGTTTATATCACAATACCTACATTTAGAGCCAGTTATTCATTCAACTTAATGAGAAACTGCAGAACAGACTCAGTTTATATCACAATACCTACATTTAGAGCCAGTTATTCATTGAACCTAACGAGAAACTGCAGAACAGACTCAGTTTATATCATAATACCTACATTTAGAGTCATTGATTCATTCAACCTAATGAGACACTGTAGAACAATCACTCACATTCAGTCACTCCCAATCACTCACAACAAAAATGATGCATCCACAACCATCGACTATTGCACCTCCTGCAAACTCACAACAGAAACTGCAGTTTTACTAACCAGCAATATGGAATGAGCCACAGCAGTAGATGGAGTGAACTGTGCCAACGCCAATGAGCTCTCTTTCCAGCAACACAAGCAGGGCTAGTTACAGATAGCCCATCTAAACTAGGGTTTTCTGTTTCTGCTGAGTTTAAAAGTCCCAAACTTTAAATTCTAGAAATCTTCCACGGTAGATGAAGGGGTGTGGTCATGCCAATCAGTGTTGATATAGCCACACCCCCTTCAGCTATAGCAGTCCAAATGAATGCTGGGAGATGTAGGAATCAAGCATTATAGGTTCTTGAACAAAAAAGCTTAATATTTTCAGAAGTATACACACTTAAAATGATGATTCAAGGGTTCTTTAGTAAAGAAAATGGTTCTATATAGAACTATGAACATTCAAAGCACCCTTTCCAACGAATAAAGGGGTGCATCATGAAAGGGTTCTTCAGATTGATGGAAAATGTGCTGTAGATGGATATTCTACTGTTATTGTTGTTGATGTCAGGCTTGTTACAATAGAAGAACCCTTTTTGGTGCTATTTAGAACCATGCTCTTTACTAATGAACTCTTGAAGAACCATCTTTTTTAAGTGTGTAGCACAAAAGTTCATGTTTTTTGTTCTGAAAGTTTATTAGGGGGTTGAAAAACTGGTCCTGTGCCATATATACATGCTGTGTATATTGCTACATTGGTTCATACTATATATGTTTATTACATTTATTGAGCTGACTATATAATTCCAACGGGCTGACAGGAAATGACCCTGTGGTGTACACCCACACTTTCTCACTGTAACGTAAATACTGAACTCATAGTGTTTCTGTGTTGTGTGTTTGTTTCTAATCAACTGTGTGTGTTGGAAATTTTTGCGTCGGTGCCGAGCTGAGCACCAACGACTTCACAAAGCAAACAACAGCCAAGGGAGAGAAAGAGCTGATTACGGATGGCAGAGTCTCTGTGGACCCGGCAAAGCCGCGCCGAAGCCCCAGGACACCATCACATACACCCCGCAATTCAAGAGGCCAATGAAGCGCGCCTGCTAAGCTACTTGATCAAATAACTCCATTATTGCCGGCAGTCATGTGACTAACGCACTCTCTCTGTCTCTTTTACACAAACAGACTCCCTCTCTGGAGTAGATGAAGAAGCCCCAGTGTTTCCTACCTTCGCAGTAAGTGGAGTCCCCGTGGATCGACGCGTAGCCGCTCTTGCACTCACACTCTGCTTTGTTATTCCGGTTTTTGCAAACAGAGTTTTCTCCACAGAGCATTCCCTCTGCACAGAAATCATGACCTAGAACAGGAACACAGGGAGATGGAGGAATCATTTCACATCATTCAGCCTGGAAAGCCAAAGGCAGAATCAAAATTAGAAACAGAACTACAATCAGAACCAGAAACAGAATTTAAAAACATAACTATACATGAAATCAGCATTACAATTAGAACTAGAACTATAAATGAAATCAGAATTAGAATCAAAATTACAATTAGAATCAGAAATAGAATCAGAATTAGAAAGAGAACTATAAATGGAATCAGCATTATTCAGAATTAGAACTATAAATGAAATCAGAATTAGAATCAGAATTACAATTAGAATCAGAAATAGAATCAGAATTAGAAACAGAACTATAAATGAAATCAGAATTATAATCACAATTAGAATCAGAACTAGAAATGAAATCAGGATTAAAATTAGAATTAAAATCATAAATATAAATCAGAATTAGAAATAAAATCAGAATAAGAAATAGACTTATAATTAGAATGAGAATCAGTAATATAATCAGAACTAGAAACAAAATCAGCATCAAAATTAGAAATGGAATTAAAATTATAACCAGACCTGCATTTAGAATTGAAATTAGAAATAGAATGAGAATTTAAGTTAGAAATGGAATTAAAATTGGAATCAAAAATATAATCAGAATTAGAAAAAAAAATCTGAATTAAAATTAGAATTAAAAGTAGAATCAGATTTACATTCAGAATCAGAATCAGAAGTGAATAAACAACATGAAAAAGTGAAATGTTTGCATCAAAACCAACTTTATCCAACAATTTTGTGGGGAATTTCACAGTGTTGTTCAAGCCATGAGAGAAGCAAATAAACCGGCAGAATGCCTTTAAGTGCAAAACGTCATCCTTCTTACAAAACATTCAAACGGTGAGACCGGGCAGGCGGGTCTCCAAGCGAAAGCAGTCTGGAGACTTTCACCGCCTCACTCAGGAGCTGAAACTCAATGAAACCTTTATAATTCTGATGTCTGTAACTCTGAGCTGCTTTTGGAGATCAATGCCATCCGTGAGGAAGCAGATAAGAAACTGACCCTTTGTTTGAAAGTTCTGGCTGTGCCAGAGAGTTACTCACAATTATTTTTTTTATTTGAATTATTTTTTAATTTAATTTATAGATGTCTGAATAAATTGCATGAATATTGCGCTTGGTGTACAAAAAACAAACATTTTGCTGTTGGATCCAATTTGACAGCTCTCTAGCTAAATATTACTTTATAATTAGAATATCTATTAGAATATCTATTGCTTTTGACATTATGCCACTATGTACCTTGTAAGAATGATTACTGCACCCGTAAAGTATATACAGATGTATAAAATATATAAAGAACACAGTAAATGTAGTGTATCTGTAGGTCTGATAGAAACTGAAGATGACTGAATGCTTACAGCAGCTGTTCCAAACACAAGCCATTCATCAGCCTTCATCATCCACTATATAAACACCTATTTGCAGAGCGCATGGCTAATAGATTCTGTTCCAGTACTAACTGACACTACTCCGTGCCTGTGTGTAAGTGGACGTTTTCTGACAGGAACCCGTCACATTTGGACAGATTTACAGGCTGAGCATGGTCAGAATGGGGAAAGCATGACAGCCTGGCTGAGCCCATCATCAATCTTGCTAAAAACATTATTCTCTTTACTGCAGATAACTGACAGCTTATACAACCCGCGTCAGTCTGGAGGAGCTACATTCATCCAAAATTAGTATTTATGTCCATAAAGAATCACAGAGGCAAATGGCTAATGTTTGCAAATGCTTTATTTAGATGAACGATTTGTATATTCTTTGTATAAGTTTATAATTAACTCATTTAAATCATTTTTTTTATTTATATAAGCGGCTGAGATGTAAACAGAGTCGTTCAGAGTGGTTTGGTATGAAATGCTCTGTTCTAGAGAAACTTACAGAGTCAGAACTGTTTACAGTGGTAGTGATAGGATCCAGATGTCCACCTCTAAAAGCTCCCTCACAGAAAGTTATTACATGAAATGGTTATGAATACACAGTGATGACTGAGATATTGTTTTACGATAGTTTTGAGAAGAAAATCAATTTATGGTTGAGGAAACACACATGGAGCTGTGAGGCAAAATAGTCCCCAAAGAAAACTTATTATTTCAGATTTTACACTACTCTCCCATCATCAACATTCCATATAAAAGTCAGAAGACATGTACAGGTTCACTGGTGGTTTTGGATTAATAAATAAAATGTCTATATTTGTGTTGTAGTCATGGTGACCCCTGGTTCCTATCACCACCACTGTAAAGAAATCTGAGTCTCTACAGTCATTTACAAATATAACATACAATGTGTGTCCAAAAGTTTCCAGACAGTCCTTCAAATGAGTGAATTCAGCTACTGTAAGGTCGCTCACTGCTGACAAAGCTTGTATAATCTCCATAGAAAAGCACTGACCAATAAAATGGGACGCTCTGGAGCAGCCGCACATGATCCTTAGGTCACCATGTCCAATGCCAAGTGTGGGCTATAGGGGTATAAAGCCCCCCAGTACTGGGCTGTGGAGCAGTGGAACTGTGTTCTCCAACCAATACCTTTGGGATGAGTTGGAGTGATCCAGAACTGACCATCTAACATCAGTACCTGACCTCACTAATGCTCAATCAAATCTTCACATAATATTAAATGTATATTTTATAAAACTGTATTATCATTATTATCACTATTATCATTATTATTACAGACAATAATCATTCCTTTAAACTGAGTGAGCTTTGCTTCCAGCATAACCCCAACTTTAACCTCAACCCAAAATGCAATGCTGACACTAACCCTGGTCCTGACTCTGATTATAAATAAAACTCTCTTTCTTTTTTTGGTTATTTTAACTGTGTTTCTCTTAGCTGGGTGAAAACAGTCTGATATTTCTCTCCATCCTTCACTCTGGGGATTCAGCCTGGCATTAAGAGAACAGCAGACACTACGCATATGGGCACTGCCAGTGTGCTAGCTGCTACATTACAGCCTTACTGAATCCCAACGGCAGGAGAGCAACATCTTCTCGACCAAGAAAAAACTTCAAAGCAGATGCAATCATTCTCTTTAAAACTCAGCTGTGTATTTCAGTCCTCATATAACCGATAATGCAGAGCATCAACACTATCTTCATTAGCGTCAGTCACTTTTTCCTGTCTTCTGCTTCACATACACTCAAAAATAAACACAAATATTTCTTACATATTTTCACTTTTGGTTCACTAGTGAACCTTTCAAACTTTCAGAGGACAGTTATTTAAAGAACCAAGTTTGTAAATGAGATGCCCATTCAGCCTAAAGAAGTTCAGCCCCACCCATTCAGCATACAGCAGTTTAACCCTGCACATTCTGTCTACAGCATTTAGCCCCACCCATTCAGCCGACAGCAGTTTAGCCCCGCCCATTCATGCTAGGGTAGTTTAGCCTCGCCCATTCAGCCTACAGCAGTTTAGCCCCACCCATTCAACCTACCACAGATTAGCCCCGCCCATTCAGCCTACCCCACCCATTCAGCCTACAGCAGTTTAGCCACCCCGACATGTGAATGACAGAGTTATTCAGAGTGGCTTGGTGTAAAACGCTCTGTTCAAGAGAAACTTACCGAGTCAGAATTGTTCACAGTGGTGGTGACAGGAACCAGACATCCACCTCTAAAAGCTCCCTCACAGAAAGTTATTACATGAAATGGCTATGAATACACTGCCTGACGTCTGAGACACTGTTTTATGACAGTTTTGAGAACTTAAAATTCATTCATGGTGGAGGGATACATAATATGCAGGGTGTTGTGAGGCAAAACAGTCCCCAAAGGAAAAAAAAATGCAGATTCTCCACTATTTTCCCCATCATCAACATTCCATATAAAACTCAGAAGACACGTGTAGGTTCACTGGTGGTTTTGGATAGTAAATAAAATGTCTATATTTGTGTTGTAGTCATGGTGACCCCTGATTCCCATCACCACCACTGTAAAGAAATCTGAACCATTTCACACCAAACCACTCTGAATCACTCTGTTTACATCTCACACTCAGTTATGCAGAAATTAGTGGAATTTCCCTTTATTTTAATGGGACAGTATGATTGTTTTTGGCATATTGAAACCACACAAATGTTGTAAATTGATTTCAGGGAAAAAAATTAAATCCAAGAATAATCTAGAATGTGGGATCTGTAGGGGAAAAACAACAGAAAAGTGATAATTTGCTTAAATGTGGTTCAAGTGATATTGATGGTTTGTCTTGGTAGATTTATGCATTTTAAAAGACACTAAAGCACAAATTTCTCCAAAACTCATTGTTAAGCATCCACCCACGTATGAGACACCACTGAGATTTCAGTGAAGTTGGAATAAAATCAGCTTAAATCACAAAAACACATCCTGCGTCAGCACATCTGCTCCGATCTGCTTTAGCTTTTCACCTTCACGCATATTAATGAGCACAAGGCCCATGTTTTCCTGTAAACTTTATTCAAGTCTGCTGCTCTGAGACGCTCTTATCAGCAAAAGCAAAACATGGCGGGCATTGTCCCTGAGCGAGGCAGTGCGGGTGAGGGTGTAATAAAAGGACGACATGAAAGCAGAACCTCAGGATGAAGAACTGAGCAAATACAGACCAACATCTGACTGAGCGCTCAAAGAAAACGGTAAGAAACAACTTAGCCGTTCATCTGCCGGTTCAATGCAGCCATAAATACACATGCAAATACATACGTAGTGTAAATGTGCTCACACGCGCAGACGGCTCTTTGAAATGTCTCCGAATCTGACTGTAAGCAAACCGCAGAACATGAAGGCTGCTCTGCCCTGCTCAGGAGGAGATAAGGCCAAGATGGTTGCAGCATTTTTGAGCTTGGTTTCTGATGGACAAATGAAAAGCATTTTCATCCTCAGATACAGGCTAAATGTCAAAAAGGAGCTTACCACAGCTTCTGGTGCTGAAATCAGAGAAAAAAGATAAAAGATGCTTTTCATCTACTGGCATCATATTATTTTAAGTTTCAGATGCACATATTAAAGAATATTCACTTTCAAATGTCTGATGTTAATAAATACATTTTGTTTCCAAAGCATAATATTTATTTACAAACACTTTCAAATGCAAAATGCTAGTTACTTTTCAAAAGTGCAGCGTTAAACAATGTGACAATTCAAATGTACAATGTTAAGTTATATTGACTTTGAAAAGTTCAATGTCAAATTATATTGATTTTTAAATGTACAAAGTTAAATTATATTGACTTTTAAATAAATCAATGTCGAATTGTTACATTTTGAATGTGCAGTGTGAATTATGTTAAATTAGGTTAATTTAATGTAATTTATTCAGTGTTAAATTCAAACATACAATATTAAGTTACAATTATACAATATTTAATTATAATGACTTATAATGTTAAAATACATTCAGCATTAAATGTACAATATTAAGTTTCAAATATTTGATATTAAATTATTACTTTGAAATGTGCAGTGTAAAAATATGCTGTTTTAAATGTACAATATTAAATTATTTAAGATTTCAAATATACAATATTAAACTATAATCACTTTAAAATGTGCAGTGTTAAAATATTTTCAGTTTCAAATGCACAATGTTGAACTCTTAAGTTTCAAATATTAAATTGCGTTACGTTTAAAATGCACAATATTAAGTTAAATTAAGATTCAAATGTACAGTGTTAAAATGTCAAGTTGCAAATGTGTCACGTACTACATTCAATCATGTTTACATTAAATTTACATTAAGCAATCACAAACAGTCTTCTGTGGTAGACTTTCACAGTTAATGTTAAACTTATATGACTCTATGCTGAGTGTCCAGTTTATTACATCCACCTGCCTTGTAGCTACACTGATTGGCCTTTTTATTGAAAACATCTTACATACAGGTGTATTTTGTAGGTCTACAATTACACACTGCAGCTCATCTGTTACTGTGCAGTTTATCACCATCTACACCATTCAACAGTTAGGAGACCACCACAGGACCACCACTAACCATATTTTACTGAAATAACCTGCATCTGACATTCTTTTAACTTATTATTTGAATCAAATTGGTTTGGTACTTTAACCCTTCAGAACTGGCCATCTCGCTGGCGAGATGGAATACCATGCTATATTTCAAGCGTAACTGTTCCTCAGTGTTTTTTCACCTTGAAACTAGAAGGAAAGCCCTAAAATACAAGCCCAGGTGTGTCGTTTGCTTCCTAAGTAAACCTACAGTGTAAATTTACAGAAAACATGTACATCTTTGCTATGCACTTGCCACAAACCTTGTTTAATCTTTTTGTTAATCAAGTTTAAATCCACTGTCTGTATTTATGACATGTCATGTGATATGTAGTCCACACATACTGCATCTGACTGGCTCTGGTTAGTGAATCACAGTGTGCGACTTGAAAATTTGAATGTTGAGATGGGCACCGCTGGAAAACAGGTGTGTAGATCAGCTTTGGTTAGGTTGCATCAGTCAGTTAGAGTTTCTGATTCAGAGCAAGTGGTTGTGAGACTGACTCTAGGTAAGTTTATGGCCCAATCCCATTTTTTACTTATTATTATTTATTTATTATATACAAGGCTCTAGAATTGCTGTCCCACCACAGAACGACACACAGTGGGGGAACACTTCAGATCCCAAATCATGTCATCCAGAAGACATGACTGATTTTGGCATTATGATGCAGATGATTCAGACGGTGTTAAAGAATACACACACACACACATATATATATATATATATATATATATATATATATATATATATATATAAACTGACCCCTTTCTTGTGTGGAGTTTATAAAGCACTTATTTGTAACTGTGGACTGAAACTACCAAGAAAACCTTCATATATAAGCAATGTTCAATAACAACACAGAAGGACACTGTCCAGAACAAACGACAGAACCTGAAAACATGAAGTAAAGACTTCAAATAACATGTATTTCAGGTCAGAGGGTTTTGTGCAGTTTTTTGTAGAAAATATTTTTGTTGTGACATCATGACTTAGATTTTTTTAAAATAAAAAACAAGCCCGATTTTGTGCTAAGGTGGCTAATTCACGAATATAGTGTTATATATCTCCATATTCAGCACAACCTCAGCTAATGAAATGTCATTCAGTAAATATTTCTACACAGCATATTCATGAATTAGCCCATAAAACCACAGTAGCACAAAAAAATGAGCTTGCTTTATGTATTTAGGATGTCTTTCGATTTCATGACTTCAATAAAAAACAAATCTTGTTTTGTGCTACAGTGGTTTATGGGCTAATTCATGAATACATTGTGTAAAAATATTTACTAAATGACATTTTATTAGCTGAGGTTATGCTGAATATAGAACACTTTGTGGTTCTGTAACAAACAACAAAAATATGCAATGGCAGAAGTGTCTCAATGTAGGTCTTAAAGGATTAAATAAAAATATAAATTAATTTTTTACAAAGTATGATAAAGAACCACATGCAATACAATAACTTGAGGACTATTTCTGAGTATTGCTGAGTTATGCTGATCTAAAAAACAGTGGTGCATCATTATACGCTCATATCACATTTTTTTTATTAGCTATACCGATACAATAAAAATCTACATCTGCAAATCGACTTTGCCACAAAAATTATCTCAAAAAAAAGAAGAAAGTGGACAAACAAAAGTCGATGAATTCTGCAGCACAGCCGAGATTAGAGGAATCAGTCACAGAGGAAAGGTAAGAGACGTGAGGGTGTTGTGGAGATGCTGGAACAGGTGGCTCTGTCTGGCGGGACAGGACTGTGTGTGTTCAGCAGGATGCTTGTCATAAGCAGAGCATATAGGGGACAGTTATGCATGAGGAGGAAAAGAAAAAAAAGAAGAAACACTCACCTCTGCAGACGTTGCAACACCTGTTCTCTGGGAGAATCTGCTCTTTCACTGTGCAGTTGAGAATTGGGCAGCTTTCTGTCACTGGAAGCATCAGACCGTTCTGTTTGGAGAGAGACACATACGACAGAGCGGATGCTGAATAAGCATTTTACACATTGGCTGATCAAAACTGGAATAAACAGAATGTATAGGCTGATTAACAGCAGGGAAAACATCAAAACTCTGATTTAATCACAACAAATCATGACATTATTCACAGTAACACGCCACCCCCAGTGTTCTATTGCTTTTATAAAACAGTTTCACAAAGTAAAGCAAACAAGTCCTGAACACTGTTTCAAATATTAATTTTAACCCTTAGAGGTCAAGTTATTACATTTGCTTTGCTAACATAATTACATAATTTCTTTATCACATAAAAAAACTACATTTACAAATATTGTAGATATTATTATTAAGTTGTGCAATATTTCCTCTGAAATACCTGTTTATACCTGTACACATTGCACTGATTGCACTGTCCAGATCCACTGCATACATATAGAGCCCTGTCAATGTTTCTGTTTATTTATTTATTTTTTGCTGCTGGTTCCTCTAAAAGCTACCAAGCAAACTTTTGTTGTATAACTACAATGACAATAAAGTCTTCCATTCAATTTTCACATTTGACTCTCCAGCCTTTTTCCCTTTGTTTTGATGTCAAAAAATCACAAAACATGACAAATCTGCCATTACAATGCAAATAATTAGAGGTAAAATAATTAATCTAAATTCCCAGCATGCTTTTATTAGTGCCAGCTAAAACTGAGACCTCTACGGTTAATACTGGCCATTTCTTCTGCCAAAAAATTAGATGCTTTATCCAAATAAGATTTTAACACATCATCATGTTGGTTTTAAATTAGGTTCTGAAAAGTCCCGGGCAGCCAGAGCCACATGTATCAAAATATAACAAATGTGGTCATTTTTCTTATTATTTCCCACAGAAGAGAACATCCTGTGCTATAAAACACATTTAATCAGCCTTCATATTGATCCATATCCACCTTCAGACCTTTTATAGATATAAAGCACTTCAGCAGTGACATCATGCGCGGTCAGATGAAAAACCAGACACTAATGCTCACCTCAGAACATTTATCGCCCATAAAAGTCAAAACAAAAACAAGCTCTGCAAGCCAAAGACTCATTTAAAGTTAAACCACCAACATAGCTTGATCAATACACTGTAACGTTAAAGCGATAGTTCAGAAAATTATCAAAGATACACAAAGTTGTCCTGCCTCACCACAAAAGTTGACAAGCTTCTTTACAAGGCTAAGGTTAACAAGTAATGAACTTATATCCCACCAATTAGCATAGCGCTATATATATATATATATATATATATATATATATATATATATATATATGTATTTCATTCATCAAGGTACAACCAATGTAAATGTTCCCTCAAAGGTACCACAGTGGTTTTAAGGTCCAATTGCTCACCTTAGTAAGTTTTTCCAGGTGATAAGTACATATTTATACCTTTTTATAACCGAATGTTTTAAACAGAACAATAAAATAAAAAGCCTGGAGACAGGACGGGGTGTGTGGAGTCAATACAACTTAGAATATATAATTTCAATGGATTATGGTACAATTGTGTTCCCTGACTAAAGGTACTGAGATGTACCCTTGAGGGAACCACCCCAGTGACCAGAGGGGTACTGCCCCAGTGACAGTTTACTATCTTTATTTCCAAGGGTACCTTTATTATTAATCCAAAACTTGTGGTCTGATAACACGGCAAGAGTCAGGGATCAGTTCAGAGATCTAAGAGTCAGGAGGAAATAAACTCCTCCATTCTAGACTCTGTGTCAGTAAAGCTTAACCTGTTTTATGCTTTTTCTGTATTTTAAAATTGTATACTAATGTTAAACCCTTATTCTCTGTTCATTTTGCTCTTGCGTTATTGTTTGCTATCCCGTGTGGTCCAGAGGAGGCTGGGTTCCCCTTTTGAGTCTTGGTTCCTCTCAAAGTTTTTTTCTCTTACTCTTAGGCTGAGCATACACTACATGACTTAAAATCTTAACAGATTTCTAAAATGGAGAGCGTCACAAACTTTCAATTTGTCACAGAATTTCTTGTCTTTTTGTCGTGAGGGCGCTCAGACTAGACCACATAGCAAAGAGAGAGAATAACACACATAACGAGTTTGGGCTACGAATAAGAACTCAAACTCTCAGATCTCCTCACATATCACTTCACAAACATATCACTTACTGGACTGGACCTGTCTGTCCTTTTATGCGGAGCGAAAGTGCAAACTGGTGATTCAAATGCGTTTGAGAAACGCTGATATCACAGTGAGATCTGCAGAAATATTTCACTACAAACTGGCAGCTCACTTGAAATTGTAAAGAGAGTGTTTTGATGTCTAGATCCAACATTATTAACATGATAAACATGATATCAGCACGTTCCGCTGTTCACGTGGTGTTCACTGAACGTTTCTTTGCCTGTTTCTCTGCTCTTCTAGCTCTCTGATTGGCTGTTGTTTAAATCACTTGAGGACTCATGACCATTTTGAGTCGTAAATATCAAACATGTTTGATAATATTGGAGGGTCTCTGATCTCTTCAGAGTTCAATCGGAGAGCTAAAGACTCACTCCCTTCTCTCACACTACAGATCATCTGCACCACCACTCGTTTCTGATCAAGGTCCCAACATAGAAAATCGCTTAAAAAAATAAATGAATAAAAATTGTTTCAAGGGGCAAATCGGGGTTAAAATCAGGCAAAAAAACTGTGTAGTGTAGGCCCAGTCTTGGGGAGTCTTTCCTGCCACTGTCTCCATTGGCGACGCTCACAGGGGCTCAGACCCGGATTTTATTGTAAAGCTGCTTTGTGACAACGCCTGTTGTAAAAAGCACTACATAAATAAGACTTGACTTCACTAATTCATACAATCATTCTGACAGCTGGGGAAACTTTGGGCATGCCGTTTCAGGCAAAAATGGGGTGAGAGTTAACAGGTTGAAAAGAAAAGATGAGGAAAATGAGCTTTTTCATATTAACCCTTTGTAAGAAACCCTTACTTTTGATTGGAAATCATCCACGATAAAGTTTTGTGATTTTTCTTTTAAATACTGGTATAAAAATGCCTCTTGTTTCTCCCGTAAGCACTGAAACGTTGAACTGAATTTTATATCAAAGCCAAATCACATGGTTAGCATGTTAGCATGGATTGAGGAACACAGCTTTAAAAACTATTAGTTAATGCTGTTAATGGGAGACCACGTGTAGGTTAAAGGGAACACGTTTTAAAACCAACAGAGCATGAAACACGTCTGATATAAAGCTAATTCTCAATCTAATTTCCAGTGTTGCTAATTGGCAAATAAATCATTAAAACCTTCAAAAGACCTTGAGTCTTTTCAAAGACATCCGGCTCATCTCATCAGTCATAACAGTGTAGAAATAAGGCTATTAATTCTGCACGTGAAAGAAAACGCACAAGGACTTTGATCTATAATGCGAGAAATCTGTAGTGCTGGACAGTGCAGCGCAGTGTTCTTGTTATTAATAATGCATATCATGTTTAGGCTAACAGAGACTGACCCAGGTTATCATGCACAATTTAAAAGCTACTCCTTACAACCTCGCACTTCTGACCACTTCTCCAGTAAAGCTGCCATTTATACATTATGCATTAGTGCGAGAGGCACAGATTAAGTGTGATCTCAGCCTGAGGTGACTTTCTATGGAGCTTTAGCACCGTCAAAATGTTATCAGTATCTAACCGCCTTAAGAGTCTGCAAGCACTGTAGTATTATTCATTTCATTCATTCATTTCAAGGTTTGGGTCAAAACAAAGACCTTGAAACGCCCAACAGAAAATGATTCAATCAGGATTGTTCTCTCTGCGGTATGTAGGTAGATACAGCTGAGATGCTCTCCCACTGGTTAGGATTTCAGGAGCTGGACTGAAGGCCTTACACATTAGATTAGCTACCAACATTATAAGGAAGTGACAGAGAAATCACTCAGTCATGCTTTGATTTATAATGGGTGGAACCAAAAATGTCACTCAAGTCCTTCTAGAAGTTCTAGCTAACTGACTGTAAATATGAGTTGTGGTCTAAGCAGGTTCTGGTCAGTTGTCAGGAATGTCAAACAGTGGCAGCAGCTCTATGTCAGAACTCTTTACTAAAGGAGTCACTGCAAAACTGATACACAGGTATATGATAATGTTGGTTACAAGCTTCAGATAAAATATATGGAATGATTTTTACAAGCTTCAAATATCTGTGTTTAATCTAGAATGGCCAAAAAATGTGCAATAGAACCAGCAAAGTGCTAAAATCCCACTGTGACACTAACAGAAATTAGCATAATCTAATTAAGCTCTATTAAGCTCACTAAATAAATATTCAGAATGAAGTTCTAATAAAATTTGAACATTTGTTCATCATACCATATTCACCAACCATTCTTAAGAAGAAACTCACAGTTTTGATAAAGAGTCTGACATTCACTAATGTTTTCTTATTTGGGATTTGTTCTTAGGTAAGAACAGAATCTGCACACACTCAACAGCACAAAGGTGAGAACAGTTCTGCGCTTTAAGAACATGTCATGAATCTGACGGAGACTTTTTCTTAGGACCTTTCTCAAGAACACATTTAAGAACAAACTTAGAAAGATACTGGTGAATGAGGCCCAGTGGTTCTATATAGAGCCATGAACACTTGAAGGAACATTTGCATGCTTAAAAAAATCTTTGTATGGTGAAATGATTGTTCAGATTGAATCAGAATGTGTAGTATAAGGTTCTATATAGCACCAAAAAGGGTTCTTCTATTGTTACAAGCCTGACATTGTAACAGCAGAACTCTTTTTAGTGCTAGATATAACTATTTTCAAAAATGTTCTATTAAGAACTATATACAACACATTCTCCATCAATCTGAAGAACCATTTCTCCGTGCAAAAAATGATTTAATCATGCAAAAGGTTCTTTGAGTGTTCATGCCTCTATACAGAACCTCTGTCTTTACTAATAAAATTATTAGTTCTAATAAAATTAACATCTAGAATAAAGTTTATGTAATTTGTATGTAGAATGCCTCATATTTTAAAACACAAATGCAATCTTGAGGTTTAAAACATGCTGTAAGATTAACACAGTACTTTAGTTACAGTTACAAATTGCATATAATTACATAACAACTCAAAACATCTACAAATATAATGTCTAAAAATTTAATTTGTGTCTAGTTATACGATTTACATCTACATCAGTTATTACTGAAAGTAAAATAACACTTAATAATAGAACAAATGATTTCAAACTTTTGCACGATAGTGTTTATGTCCAAAAAAACAAACTCACACAAAAGCATCACCTGCACTGTTTATATTTGTCATAGAAATAAATTTCATTTACACATAAACTTTTGCGACTCCATTTCCAAAAAAGTAGGGACGCTGTGCAGAATGTAAATAAAAATAGAATGCAATGATAAGCAAATCACATGAACCATATTTTTAAAGGAAAATACTACAAAGACAACGTATCAAAGGTTGAAACTGAGAAATATGATTGTTTTTTGAAAAATATATGCCCATTTTTGAATTTGATGCCAACAACACGTTCCAAAAAGGTTGGAACGGGGGCATGTTTACCACAGTGTTTCATCACACTCTGTTAGCGTTTGGGAACTGAGGAGACACTGCTGTAGTTTTGAAAGTGAAATGTTTCCCGTTATTGTTTGATACAGTATTTCAGCTGCTCAACAGTTCGTGGTCTCCTTTGTCGTATTTTTCATTTCAAAATGCGCCAAATTTTACAAGTGGGTGACAGGTCTGGACTGCAGGCAGGCCAGTTTAACACCCAGACTCTTTTAATACGGAGCAATGCACACACTAACACACCACCACCACATCAGTGTTACTGCAGTGCTGAGAATGATCCACTACCTAAATAGTACCTGCTCCATGGGGGGTCTAGACCACTGAAGAACAGGGGAAAAGGGGGCTAACAAAGTATGCAGAGAAACAGACGGACTACAGTCTGTAATTGTAGAACTACAAAGTGCACCTACATAGTAAGTAGAGCTGATAAAATGGACAACGAGCGTAGAAACAAGGAGGTGGTCATAATGTTATGCCTGATCGGTGTATATGCTTTCTTCTTTGTGTTTTAGAGTTTTAAGATTTGTGAAGGCAGCGACAAACTGTTTTCATAGACAGTGTTTTTTAGAAGTTTTTCTGAGCCCATGCAGTAATTTCCACTACAGAATCATGTCTGTTTTTAATGCAGTGCCGCCTGAGGGCCCAAAGATCATGGCCAGCAAATACTTTTTTGGCCTTGTTCCTTGCATACAGAGATTTCTCCAGATTCTCTGAATTTTTTTAATGTTATTGTGTACCGTAGATGATTAAATAGCAAAGAACAATTGATTTTCATGTTGAGAAACATTATTATTGAATTGTTGCACTGTTTGCTTGTGCAGTCTTTCACAGAGTGGTGAACCCCTCCCCATCTTTACTTCTGAAACACTCAGCCTCTCTGGGATGCTCTTTTTATACCCAAATCATGTTACTGACCTTGTGTTTTTGGCATCAAATTAAAATTGGGCATATATTTTTCAAAAAAACAATAAAATTTCTCAGTTTCAACATCTGATATGTTGTCTTTGTACTATACATACATACATACATCATCTAAACCGCTTATCCTTCTGGGTCGCGGTGGGGTGCTGGAGCCTATCCCAGCTGTCATTGGGCGGAAGGCAGGATACACCCTGGACAGGTCTTTGTACTATGTTAAATGAAATATAAGGTTTAAATGATTTGCACATCACTGCATTTTGTTATTTACATTTTGCACAACATCCCAACTTTTTTGGAAACAAGGTTGTAGAACAAAATCTCTAAGATTATTGAGAAAAACATCTGAACATTTGTTTATGGTTCTGTACTAAAGACAATGGTTGTATATAGAACCATAACCACTCAAAGAACCATTTGCATGCTTAAATGGTTCTTTGCATGGTGAAAGGGTTCTTTAGATTTATGTGTTGTATATGGTTCTATATAGAAACCTTTTCGAAAAGGGTTCTCTATAGCACCAAAAGGAGTTCTGCTATTGTTGCAGGGTCAAGCTTGTAATACTTTTTGGTGCTATAAAGAACCATATACAACACATTCTCTGTCAACCTGGAGAACGATTCAACCATGCAAAGAACCATTTAAGCATGCAAATGGCCCTTTGAGTGTTCACGGCTCTATGTAGAACCACTCTCTTTACTAAAGAATAGAAAAGATTTTAAGAGTATAGAACACAATATATCTCTTATACATTACACTTTCATAATATTAATAATTTACTATAATTTTTATGTATGATAATGTATTACAATAACAAGCCAAACAGATTTTTAAAAAGTATTTTTTGATAAAATATATTTTTTTTAAAGTAATTGTTACGACCCCGTCTAGGGTCAGGCCGTAACAGAGAGTGAGAGTGGGCTCTCTCCCCAGACCTGCTGCCAGACCAGACACCGGACACCATTTAAACCAGAAAATGACAGGTTTATTTTCTTCAAAGCTCAGACAAGTTGAGGTGATGGCTTCAGGAACGAGCACTCGCCAAAATAACAAACAAAACAACTAATGATTTCATACTTACTAAACTAAAAACAAAAGAAACAAAAGACATATAGGCTACCCTAACTCCCTACCTTAACCAGGAGAAAAGGTAACCAAAACAACATGGCACCCGTCCTCTACTTTCCCCAAGCTCCTAAAGCATAATCAAACAGTCAAGCAAAGCAAAGCAGACAGTGCCAGGGTAGTCTGGACAGGTGTTCTTCCAGGTCGGGTCAAAGGGGAAAGAGCCCTGAACGTCTCTCAAGATGGTGGCTCGGCGACCTCTTATACCTTTGTGTGACCTCTTATACCTTTGCACATACAAAACTAGTCTCCCTGAGGGCAAACAAGGAGCACATACTAACACACTAACGAAGTGGGTCTTCTTGACCCTACGAAGACTAACAGACACACAAATATCAGATGACCGAATCAGATCCTTAACATGGAGGACCCTACGAGAATGTCATCTGACCGAATCAGACCTACTTGTTAAAAGCAGATCCTACAAAAAATGCCAGACTAACTGACCGAATCAGGTCTCTCATACGAAAAACCCTACTAGCAAGTGTCAGATTTACTGACCGAATCAGGCCCTTTGTATAAAGGCCCTACAACTCCTGCCACATCACCACTGTGATATAGGCATTCAAAGCCCTGACCAAATTCCTGAACCAAAAAACAGCAAAAGAAATGATAACTTAGAGGTGCAGAGGGACCACGTTCCACCAAGCAGCAACAAAGGTTAAAACGCTGAATTCTTAACAAATATAGGTAAAGGACCTCCTAAAACCTATACAAACTGGGATACTGAATGTACAAATGGCTGAAAGCAATAGTGATACTGCACAAAGTACTTGAAGCATTTCTAAAGCCAAGTGAAAGCTACAGCTATAACTAAAACCAACAAATGAACAAGGTCTCCATCATTATACTAAACAGAGACAACACTAGGAGACTAGCATCACTATGCTAAAACATACTAACCCTAAATTCACTTATTTCAAATACAACCAAAATCAATAGCCTAATGTTCACATTTAAAACAAGAAAATGATTTTGTCTGGAAACAAATATTCTAAAAACTCTATATTGCTTAACCAAATTACTCAAATAATGTGACGATCAAATTACAAATGTTTGACTGGCAGTTTTCATAAAGGCTCAAAAGGTAACATGTTCCAAATACTAATTACAGATACTAGATCTCATAAATGCACTAGTGTCACAGACTCTCAACCACTAAATATATATATATATATATATATATCTATGTACACATATATATATATATATTTATTTATTTATTTATTTATTTTCTTACTCATAAAGTAAATGACTAGAAAAAGAGCAACATGCAGCTCAAATGGAGTACCTTGACTGGTAGACTGGTCAGCTTTTTGCCCAACAACACAGCAGGCATGGTAACATGGCACACTCAACTCTTTACGCTGAGAGCAACTCCAAGGCGCAATTGCTCAACAGCTAGGCTGCAGGCTTCTGCTGCCACACAGCCAAGTCAAAGGCCTCATTTAAAAGCTTTTTGCCAGTCACAAGCCCACAGCATTCAAAGATCCCCAGCAGAGAAGGAACAGGATCTATGCACTGGGCAGTCCACTCCACTGCCATCAGCCTCCGCTCCTGGAAGAAAAGCAGATGCACCCAAAGCAACACCAGTCTCCTCCACATCTGGGTCTGCAAGCAGGACTCACTCTTGAACAAGTTTCTGGAACACAGCCTCCTTAATAAAAGTTAGGCTATGGAAACACAGCAAATCTGTGACACAAACCAAATTCAATTTCTGTAACAAAAGGGAGGGCAATAAAACTACTAAAGATCAAATTCCCAAAGACTAAACACTATCCAAAACTACTCACATACACACCTCCCCCAGCAATTAAAATATTAAATAAAATAGTTTTTATTTAAATATTAATTAAAATAGTTTTATTCTTGCACAGCACTGTATATCATTAAAAGTGCACGAGAAAAAGAACTGAATGTAATTTCTGTGAAAATTTGAGAACTGCAGGTGAAACGTTTTCCCTTCTCTTCGCCGCTGAAGCCTACAGGTGTGTATTAATATGCTTATATAACAAATAAAGCATGTGACTGACTCATCTGAAGGAAGCAGCATGGTTAATTAAACACAAACTCAGCGCTGACATCTGAGGGCAGGCAGAGCCTCTGAAAGGGGTTATTTTTGTTTTTAGAAATAAGAAACACACTAATAACCGCAGATAAAGGTAAGCACACCACGCTGAGAAGACATGCAGCAGAAAAAGCCTCTGATCTTCTCAAGGGCTTCCTATAGCTCCTCTTTAGAATCTATTACTTTTCCATGATACATTAGAACACTCTTTTTTTTTTTAAAAAAAAAGGTGGTTCTTCAAGGGTTCTTTAGTAAAGACAATGGGCATCATTCACCAACCGTTCTTAAGAAAATTTCTTATTCAAACCCACTTGCGCAGTTTTACAAAGATTCTGACGTTCACCAGTGTTTTCTTATTTGGGATTTGTTCTTAGGTAAGAACAGAATTTATACCCCCTCAAGAGCACAAAGGTGAGAACAATTCTTCTTCCGAAAAGTTTTTGGAAGAATTTTTGGCTTTACACAAATACTACTGAAACTGAAAACTTTCACTCAATTACATTACCAAGAAGAGAAAAAAAAAAATTACTCCTTACAAAGCTCAAAGTCCAGGAGATCAAACCTTTCTTCACCTATCTGAGTTTCTATGCATTTGAATCCATTTTTCATATAAATGTACAATGAAACTGCCCACAGCTGTGCTAATTTGACTTTGTGTGATGACTGATACTGCTGATTAGTCACTGTATCACGCAGAACAAAGAAAACGATTAATTTATATGTTAAAATAGTTACTTTGCACTTTTAAATATTTGAGTTTGTTGTAATTCTACACCTTTGGCTTCGCACTTTTACTTTTAACTGAGTAAGATTTAAAAAACTTATTCACACTTTCACTTAAGTACAGTTTCTCTGTACTTTATCCAGTGGTGAACTATGACAACTTTAGTTCGGGCCATAAATGTCAAAACAAACGAAAAAAAGCTTTAATAATAATGCTAAATTTCTGCTAGCACCCCTATGGGATTCTAGTAGTATGTTAGTACTAAGCTAACTGTGATTTACATGAACTGTTTTTAGCCACTTTAGATTAAACAGGGATGTTGAAAGTTTATGAAAAAATCTATCCCATATGTTTAATTAGAAGCTTGTAACAGAAATTATCATAGATTTGAGCTTGTAAAATGTCCTCCAGAGTCGCAGCACAGAGCTGACTAGGAAACTAAACGAAAGCTTATACTACATATCGTATTTACAGTCAGTTATCTTGAATTTCCAGAAGGACTATAGTGATGTTTCTGGTTCCACTGAGTCTTTCTGTGGACATTTTCTACAGAGCCCTGCTGGTGACATCCTGTATAAATTCAAATAATGCAACTCAGTAAGGCGTGGAAACAAGATAATTAAGTTGTGGCCATGACTTAGTAAGGCGTGGGAATAAGATAATTCAGCCTTGACCACAGCTTAATAAATCATAATCTTGTTCCCATGCCTTACATGGCCACGACTTAGGATCTCATTCCCATGCATTACTAAGTTATGGCCACGACTTGCAACACCTGCAAGACGAGTTAGCAGACCAAAATAATAATAAAAAGAAGAAGATTCCAAATCGGATAACGATAATGTTACACACTGCTTTGTAACACACAATCACTAACAATCCCGATTGGACAATTTTCTGTTGGGTGTTTCATGAATTTAACCCTTTCATTTCTCACCAAAATGTAACAATAACATAGAATTATTTCTGCAATACTTTGAGTTTAAATACAAAAAGAATGATTATTTTCTGAAACTAAAACTACAGAGTCCTGCTGGTGACATTCAGCATAAATTAAAATAATGCATGGCCACGACTTAGTAAGGCGTGGGAACAAGACAATTAAGTCGTGGCTATGACTTAGCAAGACATGGGGACGAGGTCTTACTGCACAGCCATGACTTAAGGCGTGGGAAGGAGACAGTTTAGTCGGGACGAGATCCTAAGTCGTGGCCGTTTTTTAATTATCTTGTTCTTATGCCTTACTAAGTCATGGCCACGCATTAGGATGTCGTTCCCATGTGTTAATACATCATGGCCACGCATTATTTTTATTTATACAGGATGTGACCAGCAGGACTCGATATAAAACAAATAACTATAGATTTTAATTTAAAAGAAATCATTAGGTCATCTCTGAAGGCCTGATGAGCCCTAAGGGTTCCTCAGACCCCACACAGAATCTCATAAAGTGTCAGAAACCACATAATCAAGTTTATTCACAGTTTATTGAACAACACACAGTTTGAAGTGAACATGTGATGATTTAAGCCTGCAGTTAGCACCATGCTAATTCATGGAGTATAAGCTTGCATTACATTAGCCTCATAGCGTTAAAGCCAAAGAAGAATTCCAGACACAAAACTGATTGATTACATTTGGGGTGAAGTGATTATTCTTTGAGTTATTGCTTTAGGCCTAGAGTATCTGTAAACATTTGCCAGTAAATCTGAATTAGAACATGTTTAATCAGCAATTTTAAAGAAAATTTTTATCTCTAAAGAAAATTAATTGAAATGTGTACCCACAGAACCTCCTACGGTCACGAAAATAATGACTTTAATTAAGATCCACCCACTAAGTCCCTCTGTTCGTTCTGATTTACTGCTCACATGTACATAAGTACACTTCTAATTATGCTCATGTTCAGGAAACAGAGTCATTACTGGAGGCTAACAATGATTTAAGGCCAGCATCTAACGCGCAACAAAAAAAACTAAAAAAAATAGGCATTTACCTTGCACTCTTTGCAGCCCTGAAGCAAAACACGCTGACCTTCTGACAGAGTGTGGTCCATGTAGGTGCATTTAGCTGCAAACAGAGAAATAATCATTATTTGTATTGAATGAGTGAAAAGGATCCAAAGAATTAGGCAAATACAAAGGAAAATGAAAACTGCTTGACACAAATAGGCTCAGTTCCATCAGATTTGGCTCGGAGGACATCATCAGTAATGTGCTCAGTAACAAAACAGATTGAGTCGTTTTGAGGGTAATTTTGTGCCACAGTGACCTCTGAATGAACTACTACGATTCTATCAGATGAGTTCCAGCTCCACAAGGTTTTGGATGCGTGCGGAGAAAGATACGCCCCAGCTCATCCCCCTTCGCCCCCCAGGCTGCACCTGTTGAGAGGAGCCAATCAGCTACAAAAGCACCAGGGCCACGGACTCGAACGCCGCTTTCTGCTCCTCCGCTCGGCTAATGGACTTGAATTGATTAGCCCTCATCAAAGCCTAAAGCAATTACACGCCTCTGGCAGAGAACAATCCCACAGTCTCCCCCACCGACTGCGCACGGCTGACTGGAGACGGAGAGAATAACGGAAAAGAAAAAAGTGTGGGGGAACGGCGCACTTGCATTTTGGCACTTTTGCACTTACGTCGGCACTTCTTGCAGCACGTTCCCTCCACATGTACAGCGAGAGAATCCTCCGAACAGTTGGCAAGAGGACAGAATATTCTCCGGCACTCCACAACACCGTTCTGGAAGACAACAGACAACAAAACACAGACAAATGGCTTAGTACGGAAACAGGAAAATCACCACAGCCAAACAGATTTACATATTCAAGTAGAGTTTCTCATTTCGGACTAGCAGGTTTCTCTACCTTACACATTTTTTCATTCATGCTGTTTTATCACATGGCCACTCCATTAGAAACACCTACCTTGCGATTCCACTAACTGGCCACTTTATTAGAAACACGTACCTTCTAGCTCTGCTATGTAGGTATTAGATATCGTTTGGGTAATGGTCCATTCACAACACAAGAAAGGACCAACCACCACCCTATATTATCAAGACAGTGGCTCTGTGGTCAGAAACTGGACTAGAGGATGACTAACACAAACTGTATAAAACAGATGAGGTGCAGCCTCTAACTGTACACCAGCAACATAGATCTAAAAAAGGTGGCGGGGAAAGTGTAAGCCCAGGGAGAGAGGTATTCCGCCAAGATATATGGTTATTTTTTAATATCTCCTTACCATGCAAGAGCAGGTCCTGCAGTTTTCTGGTTCAGTCCAAAGCTCTTTGTCTCGATAAACCACATCGTTCACGTTGCAGGTCCGCTCACAGTGACAGCCCTCCAACTGACTGAGCCTGGACTCCGCATAGTTCAACTGAAACACACATACACATTTGTTTATATACCTACTGAGGATACTCATAGTCTCATATACTTTATACACACACACACACACACACACATATACACATGTATACGTTGGAGGCTGTTTTAAAATCCATGTATTCTCACACCTATGACAACCTCACAACAACTGAACTCTGCATCACTGCACCATGTCACAGAAAAATTCTTGTGCTGTTAATAGAATCAATTTTTGACTCTAATGCTGCTTGAATAGACCACGGATTGTACTGATGAAGTAAGAACCTAGCTCTGTTTAAATTGAGGGGCTGGCAACTTATTTTCATAACTACAACTAGGCTGGTCAGCTAACAGGCTAAAAGATAAACATGCTAAACAACTCCATCATTAATATTACAAGCTTGAATTAAAGTACTTACGATATGATTCACTGAAAAACTATAGCAATATAAAAGTCTAAAAAATGTCACGTGAATGTCTTACCCGCTTCAAATGTTTGTGTTTCAGTGTTTAAGTCACGTCAAAACCAGTCTTAAACGACTCCGTACTCCCTAAATTGTGTGCTAGCTACGAAAGTTTAGAAATTCTAGCCTCTACAGGCAAATAGTGCATCATTCATCGAGTATGGATGTGGCTAAGTCCCAAATGACTATTTCTTAGCTAAAGTAAGCTCTGCTGTGCTGCAGGATCCAGTATTTAAATTCCTACGTAGTGCACTATGTAGGGAGCAGGGAGTCATTTGAGATTCACCCCAGCATGAGAAGTTAGCACCTTCTCACCATAAGACTCGCGATGGTGATTTGATGACCAAAAAGTACTTGTAAAGTGAAAGATTTTGCATTGATCAGTGCTGTTAGCATATGTTCATTTTTATATGAAAAAATGTTTAAAAAGTTAATGAAGTGATTGCAGTGTACTGCGATGGGCGACCGAACATTCTTCTCATTCAGCGGTACATAGTTACTTGGCAATGATACCAACGATACCATACTCTAAAGGAACTACATTTCTTGGGGGAATACGTTTGTCAATTATTAATAATATTAACAAACATTAACAAATATATTTCTAAAAAAATTGTGTATTTTTTCTTTTTTACTGTTGGCCGCCGCTTTATAAAAGGCATAAGCTTTGCATCATGCCTAAGAACACCCTTCCCATGAGAAATTCGGGAATGACACGTGGCCTCTTGTGGCTTATTGCTTTAATATAAATTTTCACACAATGTAAGGGGCAGCTGCTGAACTTAAATTACATACAAAACTAAAATCAACAAAAATGCAGAATCTTTTTTTTTTAGACAGCAACTATGGGGTATATTATTATATGTTAAATGTTTAATGTATATAACATTAAAAACATAAAACATAAATAAAATACATCAATAAAATACAGCAATCTATGTAATAAATATATTATTCTTACATATTACATATAGATGCTAACACACACACACCATATGTATGTAAGTCTTTGGAGTTTTTGTAAAAGTGCTTTAGTTAGGAAACTTTGGTCAGTTCTGTAGGATAGAACTCTTTAACACTCAGACAGAGGACAAAAGCTCCTTAGCATTCTGCTACAAAAACAAACACTGATTGCTATTCTTCTCATTCTGCTGAGGCCCAGCCTTTACTAATCTAATATGGATGAGGATATTAACGTTTGACATTGAGGTGATCAGCTGAACCCCATTCACAAACACAGACACTAACCCCCACCCCCTGCTATACAGGCTGTAATTTGGGGACCCCACCTACATCTGACATCCATATACTCATGAAGAAACACGGCAGCCACACAGACCAGCAGAGTTTAACACTTTTAACTGGAGCCAGTCACCCTCAGAAGTCTCTGAGGCAATAACAAAACAATGTCATAATTTTACATGAATTGTTTCTGACTCATAGTTCACTGACAAAAGAGGAGAAATTACAAGGAGCTTGCAGTTTCTAAACTTTCAACCAAGACCACATTAGTGTCTGTAAACAGCAGAGGAGACGTTTCATTATAACTGTTGTTGTGTGTACAGGCTTGTTTTGCAGGAAAGTAAACAGAAAGAAAAAAACATAAATAAACAGAAAGAAAACTGTTTGGTTGTTTTCCTCATTTTTTAAAAACAGAAAAATGTCAGAAGCGACTCTATCTATATAGAATGTATATTAAATATACTTCTTATATTTTTGGGGAAGGAAAAACGATAAAGGGCCATATCGTGGAAAAACAAATTTTCTTCACTTTTTGCTGAACCACTCAGCCGGCCAGCCTACGTGAACCACTTACCGAATCACTGACTGACGCTGCACCATCATGTTATGCTGCTCTGGCCAACACGCTGTGACATATTGCATTTGTTTTCATTGAGAAGCGTCGGTTCCGTCAGGTGTGGCCACGTGGTGCACGACGGTCCAGCACGTTGAGTTGTGGCGCATCAAAAGTGAGTGGAACTGAACTTAAACTAGGCAAATGAATCCAATCAGGAGGCAGCTGGTGTTGGTGGACGACTGATGTTCACTGCAAGTGGTCATCAACGACCTAATCTGTCCAGGTTTAACCCTATTAACGTTTTGGAAAGTACTGGTCTAATGATGCTTATTACATTTTTTTGACTATTCAAAAAAATAGAAACGTTAATTCCATAAATATCGACTTAGCAAGACTACATTTGTAATGCCCACGTGTCCAACTGAAGGGGAAGGAAGCGTTCAAAGCTGTCAACATGCCAGAGCAGTGTAAATGCAGTTTGACCAAACAGCTGACTGAGCGACCGAGTTACTGAGCACAATACAGAACAGCCAATCAAATGAGCTTTTTTTTCTATGTATAGCAGTCTTGAAGGCACAGTAACAAGAACAACCTGACTAATTCACAGGGATAAAGAGAATCATAAAAATGAATGACATTTTTTTCCCATAATGAATAATTATAACTAATTATGTAATATGTAAATGTTTCATTTAAATAACAAATACAATTTAAATCAGAATTTCGATGGGCTGTGGACCACAACTGGGCCAAAAAGTACCCTCTGATGTTCACTGGGCCAATATTGAGGGGGAACAGGTGGTCCATAGCGAGCAGTGAATGGCACTTTGTAATAAAAAACAATGAAAAAATAAGTGACTTAATAATAAGAATGAAATATAGTACGTTTTCAAACCGGAAACAATACTAATTCGAGCTCTGGAACAACGCCACACAAAGCAGCTTCAACTATTTTTTGCTCCTTGTCTCCAGAAACAATACAGTTCAGTATTCGTTCACTTGTGAATGTACAAAAACATGCACTGCAGAAACATTCTGCTGAATTTGCCATCATTCTGCTGAATTTCCAATATAAAACAAGCGTACTTTAGCCTGATCTGTTGATATTTTATTTTCAATGACACGTGTAATACACGATTCCTCTCATCCAGTCTTTTCCAACGACATCCTTCTGGGAGGTGCTTTAGATTTTTAAAAACTGAGAGAACCAGCTTTAAGAGCAGTTTTTTCCTACTGTGATAAGGTTACTAAACTCTTCTGAGTAGTGTATGTCCACACATTTCAAGCCTCAGTAAGAATGCACAGATGAAACTCTGCACATTTATGATTCTTCTGTACCAAATGTTGTACATCACTGCTGTCAGAACAAAACCTCGTATCTCCATTTTTGTCATACTTCAGTTTTTGACATAATTTGAAAATGCCTGTTGCCCTTTACAGCAGGCAAATCCCTTTATAAACAATATCCCTGTTGGTGCTACTTGACCTCAGCGCAGCTTTCCATACGATAGACCAGAATATTCTCCTAGAAAGGTTAGAAAACATGGTTGGAATCACAGGGACAGCCCTATCATGGTTCAAATCTTACTTAACAGAACGTTATCAGTTCGTAAAGGTAAATGACTTCCAATAATTCACAAGTAAGATTTGGAATTCTGCAAGGCTCTATTTTAGGACCATTATTATTTACATTATACATGTTACCGTTAGGCACAGTTATAAGTAACCATGGCATTAACTTTCACTGTTATGCAGACGATACGCAATTGTACATATCAGCTAAGCCTGATGACAAATATAGGTTAAAGAAAATAGAGGACTGTGTAAAAGATGTGAAAGGTTGGATGTTGCGTAACGTCCTCCTTCTAAACAGTAACAAAACAGAGGTTCTCCTTCTGGGTCCAAAAGTGGCAAGAAATAAATTATCAGATTTAACTTTAAATCTCGCTGACTTCAGTTATACCTGGTTCAGCAGCAAAAAATCTTGGTGTCATAATTGATCCAGATTTATCATTTGATCAACACATAGGCAGCATCACTAGGACAGCTTTTTTTTACATCTTCGCAATATCGCCAGAACAAGAAATGCCTTATCACTGCGTGATGCAGAAACATTAGTACATGCCTTTATTACTTCAAGGCTAGACTATTGTAACGCACTACTGTCAGGATGCACCAGCAGGAATTTAAGTAAACTTCAACTAGTTCAAAATGCTGCAGCCAGTGTTCTCACTAAAACTAGAAAATTTGATCATATCTGTCCAGTTCTATCATCACTTCATTGGCTGCCTGTTAAATTCCATATTGATTACAAAATTCTTTTATTGACGTATAAAGCCCTACATGGGCTCGCTCCTGAGTACCTGCAAGACCTTATTTCCCATTACGAGCCACCACGATTACTCAGATCACAGAGTGCTGGCTTTTTAATAGTTCCCAGAATTCAGAAGGTTTTATCTGGGGGAAGAGCCTTTTCTTATAAAGCCCCCAAACTCTGGAATGATCTTCCAGAAAATGTTCGGGACTCAGACTCAGTTGCGATCTTCAAATCTAGGCTGAAAGCTCACTTGTTTAGTTTAGCTTTTGGTAGTTAATGTTTCCCCTTAGATAAAGGCAGCAGATCCAGGGGTCCATGGACATAGGGAATTATAGTAAACTGAGACGCTGGTGCTGTCGTCCCGCTGCTCGCACGCAATCACTCAGGTTTGTGGACGGTGGAGCGGAGGGATGCCAAATTGTTTCAGGGTGCTCCTGTATCTGTGTGCCCTTTTGGTTCTCTCCTTTTAGTTAAGCTGTTACAGTCAGATCTGCCGGAGTCATTAGCCACACTCTGGAAATGTTTTACATTTCATGTAAATGCATACAGAACTAAACTAACTCCATCTCCCTACCTTTTTTCCAAGTAAACGACTGCCCACCTGTCCGGCCGGACACTGATGGATGATTGTCTGTCGAGCTCTCCTGCTACCAGCTTCAGACCAGTTGCCCACGCCCCAGTCACCACCACCTGCCCAGCTACCGCCACCTGCCTTGGACTAGCTGCCCACCCTACACTGAAGTGGACTCCTAACTATTACTACTACTACTACTACTATTAATATTAGTAGTATAATAATTTTGTCTGTAGTTGTACCAGAGGAGGATGGGTCCCCCCTTGTGAGCCTTGGTTCCTCCCAAGGTTTCTTCCCCAGCTCTGAAGGACTTTTTCCTTGCCACTGTCACCACTCGCTTGCTCACCTGGAGGATTTACATTTAATGTTAAAACTTTGTCCTTCATGGATTTCTGTGAAGCTGCTTTGTGACAACATTGTTGTAAAAAGCGCTATACAAATAAATTTGACTTGACTTGCCCTTTACATTGTGTGTAAATTTTACAATGAATAGAACAAAAGAAATTGCTGAATGAATGGGGAAAAGTCTGGTTCCATTGACATTAAAAGTAAAATATGTTTTTCCTTCTCCTATAAAGTTATCTTTTTGGAGATACGAGGTTTTGTTTCCGACAACAGCAATATGGTATACTGTTTACTGTATATCTAATATATTGTATGTTTATGTGTATTGTGCTACAACAGAGTTGAATTACTTCTTGATGCACTGGATATATTTACCACTAATTCTTTTATTGCCACATGACATGTCAATCAATCATTCACATATTGCGAGGATAGACACCCAAACTTAAATGTGAGTTGAGTTTTATTTTCCTGTGGGCCTTTATACTTTCCAGAGATAAACAGGAGGGTCTTCAGGTGGAGAACGCTGAGAACCTCTGATTTAAATAATAGAACAGTGATAATGCTTTGCTGGTGGTGTCTAAGACCCAATCCCATTTCACCCCTCGCTCTCTTTAGCGCGTTCACATTTAGGGGTAGGGCGTCCTGATTCTTACTAGACAGAGTGGTAGGGCGAAGTGTTAGGGCTATGTGACCCTCCAAATGGAGGAAAAAAAGAAAAAAAAGCAAGATGGCTGCGCAAGAGACCAAAGAAACCCACAAATCTGAGAATCCTCTCTGTTAAAAATTACAATAACTACTGTATTATCTTAGTTTAATGCCATTTCAGTGTGTTATGGTCCTTTTCTTCATAACAAGCATTAAAATTCACTAGGAGTATGCTGATGATGGTGCAGCAGTTACATTCTGGGGCCTCAGGATCAGAACTGCAGTCAGAACTGCTGCTACATTTAAGGTGGAACGGAAAAATTTAAACAAGAAGCTGGCAAATAGCTGACTTCAGCTTCATATCAGTGATGAATTAGGGATGGGCGATAACATATAATTGTCTCTCTTTGAAGGCATATGATTCCCTTAATGTAACTGAAGCCCAGCAGTGAGGTTGCTGAACGTTACCCTCCTCTGCTATCACTGCATATGGGCAGGGTCGCCTACAGAGCACCAGTAGTAGCCTGTTAATGAAGTAGTGCTCTTTTTTATTTGAGGGTTGTTCCATTTCGTAGGGAAGATTTCAACTACCACCCCTGTAACTCAGTTCCAACGGGTAAGGTGACACTCGAAAACAACGGGTAGGGGTAAAACTAAGAAATGGGATTGAGAGTGTAAAGCAATGAAGACTTTAACTTCTTTATGCTAGACTGCTGAGCTACACACAAGTGCTAATTCAATGCAAGCCTCTAAACTGTCTTCAGGGAAAGAAATATGTATTAAATTATGGATTTGGAGTGGACGGCTCCTTTCAAGTTGCCGTGCCGTCTGCAGTCTAAAAGCATTAGCTGAGAGCGCCCATGTCATCAAAGTGTTTTTATTGATCACAGGAAAGGTCTAACAGAGCCACGTTTTCTTCATGCTGCATATAACAGTGTTCCTGACCTCAACCAGGCTCAAGGTTACACAACTCCCACAGATAATACGGTCCTGCAGCTCCACGGGTTAAAGCCACAGCACCTGAATAACAATCTCAGGCCAAATGATGGATGGATTGGACGGAGAGAGAAAGATCCAGCATGTCTTTGAGGGCTTTTTGATTTTTTCATTGAGATATCCCTCAGTGGCGAGGAAGCTGCAGAGGAAAATGAGGAGCGAAAGAATGCAGAGACGCGTTCTAAAATATCATGAGACAATAATGGCTCCATGCTGCGGCCACGTGCTTATGTTCCTGTAGATGGGTCAGGATATCATAGATATCATAGTCACATTAGGGGAAAAAAAAAGGGCCCATATCATAGATATCATAGTCACATTAGGGAAAAAAAATAATAAAGATTTTTTAATAAATAAATTTATAAATTAATAAATTTTTAATAAAGAATATGGTTCTATACAGAACCATGAAAACTCAAAGAATCTTTTGTATGGTTAAGGGCTCTGCATCATGAAATGGTTCTTCAAAATGATGCGAGAATGTGTTGTACATGGTCCTACATAGAACCTTTTTGAAAATGGTTCCATATAGCACCAAAATGGTGGTACACTCTAAAAAAGATGGTTCTTCCAGGGTTCTTTTTATATAGAACCAAAAACACTTAAAGAACCTTTTGTATGGTTCAAAGGTTCTTTGCATCACGAAAGGGTTCTTCAGATTAAAAATTTGAAAATGGGTCTATATAACACCCAAAAAGGGTTCATCTACTGTTACGTCAAGCTTGTAACAATAGCAGAACACTTATGGACAATGCTATTTATGCTATTTAGAACCCTTCAAAAACGTAAGTTTGTATATAGAACCATCTACAGCATATTCTTCATCAATCTGAAGAACCTTTCATGCAAAAGGTTCTTTGAGTATTCATGGTTCTATATTGCACCATTTTCATTGCTAAAGAATTCCTGAAGAACCATCTTTAAGAGTGTACCTAGAAAAAAAACCTATTTGGTACCATACAGATGCTTTTCAACATTCTCCATTAATCTGAAGAACCGTTTCACCATGCAAAGAACCATTACACATGCAAATGGCTCTTTGGGTGTTCATGGTTCTATAGAGAATCATTTTCTTTGCTAAAGAACCCTTGAAAAAACATATTTAAGAGTGATGCTAATCGTAATTTTAATGATGCCTTATTTCCAAGAGTGTGTATATATGGTGCACATCAAAAATTCAATGCATAATATTACATTTTATCCTTGTGTTATGGATGCTTTTGACTGGCAAGTCTTAAACATACAACATTAGTAATGCTGCACTTCATATATTTTTGCATAAATTTGGCATATTGGATGATGCACAGCCTGTTAGCTGTAACAGCCTGTTTTACTCTGTAACTTTAATTCAGCACATTAATCAACTCGGTGACTGGGGGCCTTTTGACATAAGCACCAATAATGTAATTAACCGTAAGCCTGTATCAGATGTAAACAGCTCTATTACCATTCAGTCACAAATCCAGGACGTCCTGAGTGCTATTAACATTGCCTTCACTTCATCATTACATGCTCCTCATGTCACACAGTAAATATCTTATATGTTACACAAAGCGGTACAGTTTTATTTTTAACTGTCTTCCAAGAATAAGAGCACTGAGCTGTTCAAACGAGGTTAAAACGAGACCAAACTTTATTCTACTGGAGCAATTTTCTGAGGAGCAAGGCTGGCAGAGAACTAGTAATATACTTCTAAAGTGTGAAAATGTTCAGTGACTCATTTGGCTGAATAAGAGCTGACAGAAAACCTCGCTTAACCCGGTGTCAAACAAAAAGTTTTCTGCCAACTTCTTCTTGGCAAGTTTTTCCCTTTTTAGTTAATGAAGCGCGACTAATTTCTACAAGACCTTGTACCTCGATTTTAATGTTTTAATAAAAGCGCTTGATGTAGTAAGTAAACACTGTTAAAGTTTCATACCCTCTCTGTCCATACAGCCCACATACGGAAACTAAGTAGAAAAGCAGCTTGTTTTGTGTTCATTATGTGATGTTACAACCATGAATAAATTTACATAGGAAAGCCCATTCAGCCTACAGCAGCTTAGCCCCACCCACTCAGCCTACAGCAGTTTAGCCCTGCCCATTCAGCCTACAGCAGTTTAGCTCTGCCCATTAAGCCTATAGCAGTTTAGCCCACCCATTCAGTCTACAGCAATTTAGTCGCACCCATTCAAGCTATATCACTGAGCTTGACTGTCTAATAAAAGGTGAAGTTTAGAATTGTAAAATTGTTAAACATAAATGATGAAATTAATTAAAAAAAATATATAAAAATGACAATTTAAATGAAGAAATATCCAAGACCCTGCACTACTAGCAAATGTGTGAAATTGAGCAGGTCTGATTGTGGGTTTTAGTCTGATCTCTTCCAGTGAAGCTCATGTTCAGACTCAGGAGAATTTGATCTGCTGATTAGAGACTTTTACACAAACTTGTGGAGTCCATGCAGCTTGAGTGCACACTGTCATTAAAGCAGAAAAGGGACGCACCACCAAAGACCACCAAATCACCAAAGATTCATGTTAAAATTCAAGGCCTTGAATAGGAATGAATCTGCTATATATGTACTTTTTTGCTATGGTCATTATGCATTACTTGTTATATACACCTTATTCATTCTGTTTAATACCTGCGAGGCTCCTTTGCTCTCCTCTCCTTCTGACACTGCATCTGTAATTCAGCCATTTCTGATGCACCATTTAATGCTTAACTAATGCACCTTTAAAGCAGCATGCCTCCTTTTTTAACATTTCTGCATAATACTCCGTTCTAGAGAAAATTACAGAATCAGAATTGGTCACAGTGGTGGTGATAGGAACCAGACATCCACCTCTAAAAGCTCCCTCACAGAAAGTTATTTCATGAAATGTTTATGAATATGCTGCCTGATGAATGAGACATTGTTTTATGACAGTTTTGAGAAGATTTTGGCCTAAAAATCCATTCATCGTGGAAGAACACCATATGCAGGGTGTTTTGGGGCAAAATAGTCCTCAAAGAAAATTTATTATTTCCAATTTTCCACTATTTTTCCATCATCAAGATTCCATATAAAACTCAGAAGACACGTGTAGGTTCACTGGTGGTTTTGGATAGTAAATAAAATGCCTACATTTGCGTTGTAGTCATGGTGACCCCTGGTTCCTATCACCACCACTCTCACACACTCAATTATGCAGACATTTAAAAAAATCTGTGAAATTTCTATTTATGATTGATCTATGTAAATGAGATCTGTTCTGATTCGCTGAATCCTGTATTGTGCTGCATTCAAAAAACAGAAGCCAGAGTTGAAACACTCCTTATAGCTTCAGCACAAACAGGCAGAGCTTAACTGCTGTAGGTGGACGGTTTGGTTTTTGTGACATCATAAAAATGAATGAGGACTGGGAAGTGAACAGTACGTTTTAAAACTTTTGACATTGTTTACATACAACAAAGTCTTTTATGTCACAAAAGCAAGGTTATCTGCCATTTAATATATTTAAAGGTCTATTGTAAACAGAGTATCCAGCAATGCCATTGCAATACGGTATTTTATCCATATTTTCCAGGCCTAATTTGTATTATAGAGATGTAATGACCTATACTCAGGGTACAAATGTACATGCCCACCCCCCTTCTCCCCCTCTCCCCTATATCTTCTGCACCTCATTATAACGGACGCTGCTGTGCAGCAGCGTTTGGGTAATGCTCTTCATTTCAGCCTCTTTCACGGGTTGATGCATTTTCAACAGCGATGTCAGCTAGGTGAGGAGTTCCCCACAGAGAGGGTCAGAAAAAGACACGCACTGCTCTCCATAATGACAGTGCTGTAGCTCCACTGCTCTAACCCTTTGAAGCCACAACAAAACCAAATCATGCTGTAGTTTTATGCGAATCACTTCTGACTTGTAGTTCACTAAAACAAGCAAAGAAATTATATGGAAATTGCAGATTCTGAACTTTCATTACAGACCACATTAGTATTTATAAGTAGAAGAGTGGAAACAGAAGTGCAGACACTGACCTGTCCTTACAGAACACAAATAAAATGAAAACAGACTTCATTATGTAACACACAGCGTAATTAAAGGAGATTTAAAAAAAATCTTCATAAATCAATGTGTGAGATGTAAACAGAGTGATTCAGAGTGGTTTGGTGTGAAATGGTTGATTTCTTTACAGTGGTGGTAAAAGGATACCAGGGGTCGCCATGACTACAACCCAAATATACACATTTTATTTACTATCCAAAACCACCAGTGAACCTACATGTGTCTTCTGAGTTTTATATGGAATGATGATCGGATCATAGTAAAAAATCTGAAAAAATAAGGGACTATTTTGCCTCACACGTATCCCTCCACCATGAATGGATTTAAAAAAAATACATGTTTTAGAACATAAATCTTCTCAAAACTATAAAACAATGTCTCAGACATCAGGCAGTGAATTCATAACCACATAATGTAATAACTTCCTGTGAGGGAGCTTTTAGAGGTGGATACCTGGTTCCTGTCACCACCACTGTGAACTATTCTGACTCAGTAAGTTTCTCAGAACAGAGCATTTCACACCAAACCACTCTGAATGACTCTGTTTACATCTTAACCAAATAATTATACGGAAATTTTGAAAAATATGTGGAATATCCCTTTGAATGTGCAAATGTTATTGCATTAAACAGTACGGCACAATAAGAATAACTGCTCTAGACTTCTAAGGGTTAAAACAGAGAGAGAGAGAAAGAGAGAGAGACACTTTACCTTCAACGTCATTTTGGCCAGAAGCTCCTGCAGGTCCATGATGCCCTGTACAAGGCTGAGGAAGTCACTGCATGTTGGGCAAGCTCAACAGAGGAAAGAGAGCGGTAGAAACAGAGAGAGAGAGAGAAAAAGAGAAAAAGAGAAAAGAAAGAAAGAGATGTGATTACACAACAGGGTCAATTCACTCCCACCACCGTGTACAGACATGGAAACTCATGAGATATAAAAAAGGAGACAAGTTCAGAAAACAGTCTCCTCTGGTGCATCATTCATAGAATCATTCATAAAATTTTTAGTGATTTTACCATGACAATTCTGGTGCACTTAAACACAGGACTAATTACTGTGGAATTAACTGAGTTCTACAACTACACAAATATAGGTTATGTCTATATTGTACAGTAGAGGTCTGTACTCCTGCAGGACCCGCCACAATATCTTGCAGCGTGGGTCTAATTTTCAGTATTGGTAGCGGGCAGGAAACCAGCCTGCTGCAGGCGGGAGCAGGACAGCCTAAATAAAGCAGAGTAATCACTAAATTGTATATATAAACAATATAAAATTATAATAGTATAACGGTTAAAATGAATAAAGTCTCTCTAAAGAGCTGCGAAGTAGCCAATCACATGCACAACACGCAGATTCCTACAGAGCTTAGAGAAAGCAGAGCCTTTGGTCCAACAGCCACAGTTGCCCAGCAAAACACCAAAAATAACTGCTCTGTGGTTTAGTTCCTGTTTTGTGTTTACTGGGAATAAACGCTGTTTGGTGTTACTCACAGTGAGCCTGATGACCATGACTGCCGTGTTATTTCAGCAGAGAATAATGTGTTTGTGAACAGACTGTGTCAGATATTGAATCAGTTCACCTTGACAGAACTGTGCAGGCGGGAGCAGGACAAATGATTACGATTTTCTGCAGGAGCGGGACTGAAAAAACAGTCCAGTGCAGACCTCTATTGTATGTATAGCATTGTGTATACAAATCAAGTATTTTGCAGTATCTGTAAAAAATTGTTGCTTATAATATCAGGGTAAAAAAATACAATTTCCACCAAATCTCCCTTTGAGACCCCTTATCTATTCTATAAGAGGCCATAACCATCATGTGTTCTAAGGGCTCCATAAGGTACATAGTGCTTGGACCCTGATGAGTGCCACTTGCGATTCTGAGGCCTCTTTTCCACTTCAGGGCCAAGTGGTTCTGAGCACGGAGGGGAACCATTCCAGTCACATTTCAACATGGACATAGTTTGACATGGAACACTTAAAACCTGGGCTCTGCGCAGTTTTATCGACACGGTTAGCTCCACAGTGGTCAGGGCCACAGAACCATTGATGGGAAGATGTAATGATGCATATATTCGCTGACTGGTTCTGCATTTATGTCGGTGCTGCTGCAAATTTATTTATATAGTGCTTTTTACAACAGGCATTGTCACAAAGCAGCTTTACAGAAAATCTGGTCTGAGCCCCCAAGGTTTTCAAACCCAAAAGCAAACAAATAAGTTTGGTTCAGTCACATGGACAGCAAAAACATGACAGCAGTGCACGCTTTTAAATCCACGATTCAATAAATGTCAAATCTCTTAAATCTAACACTGGTTTCCAAATGTTACAGCACTGCTAACAAGAAGAGAGTAGCTAGTTAGTATAACCTTAGCTAACATGTTGCCAGCCCTGCTCACCACAGAACAGGTTCAATTCTGACTCACAAAAGCTTTGCTGACAAATTTAGATGATAATGACTCAAATCTGAGAAAGCGAAGTCGAGTGGCTGGTGCTGGAGGCACAGAAAGCTGAAATGAAACCTGTTCTGTGGTGTTTGGAACTGTAGCCTCCTAGCTAAGCTAAAGCTAGCTGGCTCCTCTCTCTTTCGGCTAGCTTTGCTAATGAGATGCAAAGAGCCCAGTACAGTTTTGATTCAACTAACCATTGCTCTGCTATCACAAGTATAGATGATAAAAACTTATAACAGTAAGAGCAAAAATGACTGATCGGCGTTGAAGTGACAAAGCCAAAATCAAACCTGTAGTGTTTTAAGCAGTAATACTCTGCTTAAGCACCACCCAGAAAACACTGAATGCCAGTGGACCACCAGCTTTGCCATCAGCGGGCCAAAGGTGGCCCACTATCCTTTCACTATCAGGGTGATTCTTATATAAAAATAGAATTGTCCTGTGGTGCTTTGAGCTGTACCCTGCTGGGTGACGCTAATGCTAGTGTAGTTAGCCAGCTACAGGTGCCGCTCACTGCAGTACAGGCTCAGTTTCAGTATTGGATGTTTAAATATCACCCGTTTAGAGCATAAAAACCTGAGATCACACCAAAAGACTGCTGTTGGAGTGACAGATGGAATCAAACGTTTTGTATTGTGTGTGTATATGTGTGTGTGTGTATTAGGCTATTAGCGGTTAGCTACTCTTTTGTAGCTTGTAGCTTTCTTCTGTATTTCCTGGTTCTGACTTAGCAGCTCAGCAAAAAATGAAACCATAAATCAATCTCACAAGTCCACGACAGCACCGAACAACACAGTACAGCCCTGAGAACCACTCAGCTCTATAGTGGAAAAGAGGCCAGACTGTCGTTTAGCTCTCACACACACTCAGAGAAAAAAAAAGGTACTAAACCGTTACTCTCCAGGACCAGGGTTGGTGAACACTGCCTTAGACTTACTACAAGGTGAAAGTATGACTACGGTCACATAACAGTAAAGTCAAGGCACAGCTACAGTGGCCAAGAACAAACTGCAAATAAAAAACGAGCCGCAAACGCAGAAAACACTTTAATCAAAATGACAACATTGGCGCTGAATTTTACAAATGACTGCAAATACAGAAAACACATACAACTTCAGAAACACTGATAAGTCAGTCACAACACAACGGAGATGCTTCAGAAGGACACTCAGAGAGGGTGGAGACTTAAATTCTATGCAGCACAAGTATTCACTGGTAAAAGTAAGTCACCTTTGATTTGAGCAGATTACTGCTATCACTGTATTGTAATGGGAATTAGCTGTAGAGTGTAACCAGATTAAGGCCCACAGCACAGTTCAGTAATAACCAGTTCAAGTGATATTTGGGGGAAATATCAACAAATTAGCTGATCAGTTGCTTGATCAAGTTGGTCATGCTGGCAGACCATGTAAACCTCCAAATTCAAATGAAAACATACCACATGCTGGTCAAGTAGTTAAGCTGGTTGACCAGCATAGGGCATGTTTTCTTTTAGTTCAGCTGGATGTCCAGCTTGTCAGCCACCTAATGTACTCTTCCAAAATTGACAACACCTCCACAGAGGTCCATTTAGACGGCAGAGTATCTGCAGCGCTCACGGTAAACGTCATTCCACTGTATTTTACACTGATTCGTGTAGTATCTGATTTGCAGGCTGGGGAAATGAACTGATTAAGGGAACGGACTCAGTGTGGCTAAATAGAAAACATCAACAAGCAGCACCAAGTTCAGATGTATATTTCAGAAGATGAACACATTTTCAAACTGCACAACAGCCTCATTTGAATTCCAGAACAGACCTGCGTGGCTTTAGCCGCTCGTGGTGATAATTATGCTTCCGTACCGCAAACGAGTGAATTCCCATTAAAAGTCCATCACGTAAATGCAGGGCAGGGGCGAGCCACTGATAGGAGAAAAATATAGGTTTGTAATTGACATAAAATTGAATTTCACTTACTGCGATTGAGGTTGGGACACTGCATGATGTAACCATTCGGAGCGAAAACAAATTTGACATCTTGCATGGTGCCCTGCAGAGAGAGAGAGAGAAAGAAAGATAGAGAGAGAGAGAGAGAGAGAGAGAGAGAGAGAGAGACTTAAATAAGTCTCTTTTTTTTTTCAGCTTTTGTAGCTCACTGTGATGACATTTCAAATTGACGGCTCTGCTGGTCTTTTCTTTCACTCAGTGAGAAGACGGTCCCTGTTAGATAAATCAGCTTCTTTCACTCAAGACAACCTTCAGCTTTGCTTTCAGGTCATTAGATACTGTTTGGTGGTTTTGTCAAATTAATCTATAACCAGGGGTTCAATATTGCCAGAATGATCTAGAGTAAAATTCTGCTGTCCTCTACGTACAGACACTCTGAAAAAGGGTTAAGCAGTAGTCGTGTTTCAGAGAAAAAAAAAAAGAAGAACCAATCATGTTTCACCAGAAAAAAATATTTCATGTTTTGTAGGAAAATTTAATGCCGAATCATACCTCAGATGAAAAATGAAGGGCCAGTCAGGATTCACAGAAAAAATAAGGACCATTTGTTTCGCACAACAAATTATGGGTCAGTTATGTTTCAAAGGAAGAATTATGGGTCAATCATGTTTCACAGGTAAAATTAAGAGTCAATCATGTTTCACAGCAAAAATTACGTGTCAATCATGTTTCACAGGAAAAATTATGGGTTAATCATGTTTCTCAGGAAAAAGAATGTTTCAGAGCAAAAATTAAGGGCTAATCATGTTTCAGATCAAAAATTAAGGGTCAATCCTGTTTTACTGAAAAATTAATGGCCAGTCATTTTTTACAGGAAAAATTATGTTTCAGGGAAAAATGAAGGGTCAATCATGTTTCAGAGGAAAAATTAAGGGTCAATCATGTTTCAGAGAAAAAATTAAGGGTCAAATATGTTTCAGAGAAAAAATTAGGGCCATTCACGTTTCACAGAAAAAAATATGTTTCAGAGGAAAAATATGGGTCAATTATGTTTCAGAGAAAAAATTAAGAGCCATTCATGTTTCACAAGAAAAATTATTTTTCAGAGGAAAAATTCTGTGTCAATTATGTTTCACAAGAAAAATTAAGGGCCAATCAAGTTTCACAGGAAAAGTTATGTTTCAGAGAACAAATTACGGGTCAATCATATTTCACAGGAAAAAAATAATGGTCAATCATCTGTCAGAGGAAAAATCAAGGACCAGAAATGCTTGAGCTTTGAGATTGCTTTACATTTGGTGGGGTTTAAACCTCCATTACTAAAGAAGCAAACTTTGGACACAAACACACTGGCTGATCGAATATATTCGGGGTAACAGAAGGGGGGGCTATGTAAGGAACACAGGGTTTTGTATAGAAGGTGAAATATCAGCACTGTCATGTTTCAGGCTGCATGGCACTCATGGGTTTGCCTTTTTTCTTCTGTTTAGGAGAGCCATCGCTGTGCTGACCATTCACAGGCTACACTCTCCTGCATAGTCCGGCTCGATTATAGCCCAGAAGGGAGCATATTAGCTGCTTCTTCACATTGATTATAACCCTGTAGAGTGCAATGTGCGCTTCATAAAAGATGAGTGATGGGCGATGATGCGCTGGCCACGGCCAGACACCCTTTAAATTTCTCAAAGGATGAGGGTGGACGCTATAAAAGGTTAATGAAGTGAGTGCAGGGATCTCTGCATGTGTGAAGCCTGTAATAGCACTACTGCATCTGCTGCCTTTCAGCGTGAGACCATTTGATCACAGTGATTTTACTGGTTTTTAAGCCCAATTAAACGTACATTGGATATAAAATGCAGTAATCAGTAATCTGACTTGGAGATTGCAGGTGTGGTTCAGGACACAATATGATACACTCTGAGCTACAAACATGAACAAAACTTCACCCTGTAGCTGAAAGTTGCGGTCATCCACTTTGGACAGGTGTCATGTTGTCATATTCTTTTGATAAATACCTTTTACAAACCAAACATACATGTTTTGAACATAAGCAGCATCCATATGTTTGCGTGACTTGCATGCACATTAAGTGTAACCAATCAGCAGTATCCAGACGCGTGCGGATTAACTGAGTAAAAAAGGTTTTATTATTGCTAAGCAGGCTCGTTGTCAATACACAGGCAGGGATCAAAACCAAAAAGCGGAGTATGATCACAATGGTGATCATACACAACAGGCGAACAAAACCCAAGGGACAAGGCAAAAGACGTGGTCGAAAAACAGGCAGGCATGTTCAAAAAACACAGATCAAAAAGACAGGGCAACGGTACAAAAGGGGCAGGCAAGAGGCAAATCAAAGAACGAAGCAAAGGTTGGATACTCAGAAATATACAGATAGAAAGAAACGCTCAGTAATTTCGCTGGGAAACAATACTTCGCACTGACTCTACCTACAGCCCGTGCTTAAATACTAAGCTAAACAGATCACATGATAAAAGGACAGGTGAAACAGGTTAATACTCAGGAGACTTTGATCGTTGACAGGTGCGTGAAACATTGTCTGAAGTCACGTGATCCTTGAGTGACTTGTGGGTATTGGAGTCTATCTCTGACTCCGACTCGGCATGAAGTCTCTCTGTCACATGATCTCCCAGAGTATTCTGGGAAATGGAGTCCGACTCTCCCTGAGAGGTCGTTACATGCGTGACATTAACAGGAGTTGAGTTTTGGCACAACACCTGTTGTCTAAAGAGATGGACATTGTGCCATTCACCTAAACAGGGAAGATTTTTTCATTTTTATAGCCATTTTATGTCATATTGTGTCCTATACCACACTCACAACTCTGTACCACCTTAATGAAGAGCTGGATGTGCTTAGAGCAAGTATAGTTTTTTAGATGTATTTATAGAAACAATTTGGGTGACTATTGACTTCTACTGTAAGCAATATTAGTCTCACAGCTTTAGCTGAAAAAAACTAAACAAGCAAAATTTGGACACCAAACATGCCTAAATCTGAGATAAGTTGTGAGGAAAATTGTGTACATTGGATTGTTCACTGAACTAATTCTGTGACGTCATGGAAATGAACAAATATGCAGATATCCGTATATATATAAGTAGTGTTTCAGCCTGAACTGCTTGTTGAATGTGGCACAGCCAAACAGAACAGACCTCATTCACATATATGTATTTCAGTTTTTCATCCACATATAATATTTGTGTGCTTTTATGCACCAAAAAGGCCATAATTCATTTTTATCTGATCTCTCTTTATCCCTTAGAATTAAACAGGCTGCATCTTTAAGACTGATATATGTGAATGAGGCACAGCCAATCAAAACAGAGCTCAAGACACAGTCTGATTAATTCTAAGGGATAAACAGAGATCAGGTAAAAATGAATTATGGCTGCTTTCTGGTGCATAATAGCACACAAACATTATATGTGGACAAAAAAAAACAAAATACAAGAAAAATGTAGTCCCATTACGAAGACTGAAACTGGCCATTAACAGCAGATTTTATTTAATTTACACCACTAGTGTTCAATCTGATCCAAAAGTGCTGGAGTGGCTACAGGTTTTCACTCCAAACAACCACAAGTCTAATTTCACTGATTAAATCAGTATATTTTTGATCAGGTGAGCTCCTGCTTGCTTGGAATAAAAACATGCATTCACACTGGGACAACGGGGTGGCCTAATTAGCCCCACTTAGGACCAGATTAATTAAGTAAATTCTTTTTTGTTTGGTGAAATATCGCAATATTAATCACAAAAACATAAAACAGTGTGCATTTTTTCCTAATAAGTGCTCAGCCCGAACAGACGGCCTTGTTTCCAGACACCAGGTACACCAGGTGACTTCTGATTTATAATCTGGGAGCCTTATGCTTCTGATTTGTGCCGTAATCACCAGTTTTTATGATTTCCATCATAAACTCCCACCACCCGCTGAGCCATTTTATTACCGCACATCTCCACATTATGAAAGGCATTATGTATTTCAGCTTAAGAGCCACGTTCACAGCGGCCATTCTTCAAGGTACTGATGTAATGATAAGGCTGAAAGAGCCTTTCTGTAAATGTGATGAGAAAAGAATACAAGAAAAGAGGAAAGGAGAGCACATACTTCCATTACAGAAAAAGACACAAAATGCAGTACACAAACACAAACAGTCTGTCTTATATTCCTTATTTTGAGATGGTTGTGCTCTTAATACAAGATTATCCAGCTTATTTCTAGACAACATTTACTTGTTTTAGGTATTTTTATCAAATAAAATTATCTCACTATACTGGCAGGTAATTTTGCAGGTTTCGAGCACATTTCTTAAAAGAAGCTAAATGATCCTCCAGTACAGTGAGATAATTTTACTCGATAATGTTTGTTAATGGAAATAAATTAAATAATCTTAAATTAAGCTCACAACAATCTCAACAGGAGAAATATTAGATTCATGGAATAGATTTAAGACTTAAACTTGACAAGATACCATTTTTTGCAGTGTAAATTCGTTTGATCTTTTTCAACATGCTTAGCTCAGCAAATAAACAGAAACTGTGCACTAAAATTTTCAGAAAATGCCACATTTAAGTGTGTTCTCAGTGGAGGATGTGTTAACTTATTTTCACTTAGAACATAGTGGTGACCAAGCAAGAGGGTGTTTAAACTTTTGCAAATGACGGTATTTTTGTCCATGTTTTGTCTACCATGCTAACTGGTAGGGTATAAATGTCCAACACCTGTTACCTACATTAGCCTCATAGCTCCAGTGTTTAAACTAACGAAGCAAAACTTCAGAAACCAAACATGTCCCAGCTGATCAACTACAGTCAATGTAATGGGGGGTTATTGGGGGCACACAACTGGGTAAATTTGATTTTCTGCTTAAGTTCCTACGTAACCACTGCTTACTTTTCGTCTCACTAGAGCAAAAAAAAGTGGGCTTTATTATTAAACACTCAGGCATAACCCTTTGCTCTGCTGGACGGAGTTACACTATAGTTGACTAATTAGTGTAGCGTTAGCATCGGCTCCTGAGACAGGAGCACAGCCTCGCTCGCGAAGAGCTTTACTGAACACAGAGCAGCAAAGCAGAGTAAAGACGGAGAAGAAACTATCACAGTAATAAAGAACAGAGAGGGAAACGGCTCATTCACACACTTCCATAGCAACGGAGTTCACTCACAGAACAGCATCACAAGGCCGTTTCTCAGGAAAACTAAGATGACATGAGAAAACATTAGAGGGAGAAACAGATGATTCTACTGAACTGGTTTAAAGTCAGAGCTTAAACTCATTTGGGACTTTTAACTGATCTTGGACTAAAATCATTTTGCTGAGTGACCCTATGTCTTAATTATGTTTATTTTATTAAAACTAATGATTGAACGTTACATTTTGTCTCTACCAAAACAATCATAGCACTACCCAAACTTTAGCAAATGTTTTAGCAGTGACTGTTTCGGTGACAATTTCAGCTCATTTTGAGCACAAAAATGCAGCCAGTACATGACGAGCAAACACAGCTTTGAACAGCTGTTCACACAAAATTATCACATTTTTCATTAAAACACTAAAAAGTACTTAAGTGCAGAAAATATGACAATTCTTAATGTTCCACACTGATTTTCAGACTTTGGGACACATTTACTTTACAACATTGGGATCTAACTGCAGGGGTGCAGGGATGCAGCCTCACTTCCTGCTCCAAACTGCAGAGAGTGCGGCTAAAACAAGGCTCCGGCCACTGACTACTGAGTTTCAGTATTGACAAAAAAGTAGGACAGCATTTTTAAGTTTTTTTTTTTTCTTTTATTTAAAAATTAAACCCTTGATCAACCTGAATAGTTCAACTTCACTTTTAAGAAAATCAAAAAGGTCTTTAAAATATATATATATATATATATATATATACAAAAATATTTTCACAAGTGTAAATTTAGGGGTTGCGTTTTCGGTACCCTATAAAAAGATAATTTTGTATATATTTAGTTTATTGCTATCTCTATTAATGCCCTGGGTTTAAATAGATCAGAAGATAATTCTTGTAAATATCTAAGATCTCAATACTTAATAGTTTTTAAATGTTTTTTTAAATTTTAAATGTTTTTTCTACTGTGGGAGCACTAATTGAAACTGAACTTTGGAGGTGTGTCTGCAGATTTCCTTAAGAAACAAAGTCTCATGACTCATGAGAAAAAAAAAGTCTCATGAAAAGAATGGAAGCTGTAAAAGGTAAAGGTAAAGAGTGACACACTGAACACTTAGATTCAGATGTAAAGGCTTCTGTGAGATTTTCTTCCTTTTATTTCTGTTCCTCACAAAAAAATGAATAATTTATTCTTTACCTTTTTTTTTAGATTGCTGTACCAGTACACTTCGGCTAAAACGTTCACTTCTTTTTAATATATCGTTTTTATGCATCAAATTGTCCAGCAATGCAGTGATGCAACAAACCACTAGAGAGCTTGAAATCTCAGGATTTGATTACACAAACCATTTTATGATCTGTTATTCACAGCAGTTACGATTGTCTCATTTGCAGCATTAGCACTGAATGAGCAAATGCCAGCAAATCTGTGTGTCCTCACCTTCAAAGCCTCGCCGCTCTCCACAGAGACACCATAATCCAAAACATGGTCTGATAACACTGATAACAAGAGTCAGAGATCAGTCTAGAGATTTATAAGTCAGGAGGAAATTCTAGACTCCTTCTAGACTCTGTTACTCTGCCTCAGTCATTCATAAAGTTATTATTAATCTTGAGAGTGTTTCCTTTCAAATGAGACCGAGATCATGACTGCAGCCCAAAGTATGTGGGAACAGTGCCCCCTTTACTTTGGGTATGATGTTTCAGACAGAAATGGGGCCACAGTTCACAGGTTAACAGCCATTTTGACTTACTGAATTAATAAATGAGGGGTTGCACAAAAAGATTCTTCAAGGTTTCTTTAGCAAATAACTTTTAAGACTCAAAGAACCCTTTGCAAGACAACTCTGAGAACTTTCAATAAGACATTAACAAGCTGACAATCTGACAAGGATAAAGAAAGAGCAAAAACCTCTGGCTTCAGGTGCAACCTCCTGCATCTTGAAGCACAATTAGGCAGAGATACATGGATGTAGTTACGAGCCCCACTCCAGCATTTCAATTTGAAAAACTAACAAACAACAAAACTTCTGTTTCATTATGATCACAGTGGAGCCTCCCGGACTGAACGGTGAAAAGTGAGATAAAAGCCTCTCTTTCCTCTGGAGGAGACATAAAGGGCTAGAACTGAGCTGAAGGACTCAAAGATGATCGTTTGTTCAAAATAGCCCGAATGTAAATGACCCTAAATGCTGAAAGTGTCGAGCAATCCATATTTCTGAATGAAGCAGCTCTGTTCCTTCCATCATCTTTTCAGAAGTGAGGAGTGAAGTGTGCAATTGCCCTTTTACTATCTGAATAGGATTAATACAGATTCTGCACAGTCAATAACCTTCTCATTCTAGCTTTATGAATATAACCCTCAGCAACACAAAGAGCTTTCCTTTCTCAAACAGCATTAGCCATGCTATTATAGAACTGAAGATACAATCATTTAGTCATTACACTTTTACTTTTTCTGGGTGCATTTGATCTTGAATACTGCAAAAATATTAATAATCAATCTAATAATTAATATTCAACCTATTTCTATACAATTTCACTTGGTTAGAGTATTTTATTTGGTGAAATTCAGATTCTAGCAGCAGAAAGAGTTACTACAAGTTAAGACCTTTTTTTTTCCATTAATAGCTGAAATGCACTGCTCTGTAACCATAAAATATACCAGCCTTGCTTGAAATGTGAACATGTCTTTCCAAGCTGTAAAAATACCACTTTTATTGGGGTCAGTTCCGCCTCTGCAGCGCCCCCTCTGGTTCAACTCTGCAAAAGTACGATGACACGTCACAGCATGCAAATCAGTCAACCAACGTTACACCCTACTCGTGCCCAGAGCCGTGTAGAGAGATGGTTCTGCTCGTGCTGCGCTCATAAATATGAAACCACATGAGCCTAAAGTGAGGGAGAACATCAGCACCGTTTTGATGTTTTTCCTTACATATCGTTTCATCGCAATTAGCGCATTATTTAGTGTTCTAGTTATTATTGGTAATTCTTAGTTATTATATTTGTAGATATTGTAGTTTTTAGCCTTTTAGACTTAACTGGCCTTATACTGATAACGTTCAGCATGAGTAGGTAACCTGACAGACCGATTAAGTGGGATTCTTGCAAGTCTCCATGTAGCGGCTGATAAGTGCCATGAACAGCTTGCAGAATGTAAAGATTTAGGGCCACTGCAGCAAACACTAGATGACTGCTGAGGCAGTGTACGACCCCAACCTGTCACATCTGTGAACAACCTGTTTGGTATGATACAGTCTCCCTGTTAAACGTCTGTGCTTGGAATCAAACAGGCAGCATGCTAAAAGCTAGGTTGTGATGCTGCTAATGCTAGAGAACAGCTAGCATAAGTTAACGAGCTTAGGCTACAAAGGTTGGGTTAGCTTTTTTTCTGCATTAACTTTTAACATACTGCAGCCACCATCCTACTGCAAATGTTCTCAACACCCTCAGAAAGCACCCTCACACGTCTAAGATTTCTCATAATGAGATTGGTGTAAGAATTTTATATATGTTTATTTAAGACTCTTTCTGGCCATTTTGCTCGTTTTAGGTCATTTTGACTAATGAAACACTCTTATTTCATTGGCAGACAGGGCCGGGTATCTTAAAGAGTAACTACACTCCACTATTTTCAGCTAACTCCACCCCTGGCTCAACTTTGAAAAATGCTTAAAAACGGGAGGGGCACACTGGGAGGGGCCCTGTAGCGATGTTCAGCTTTGGAGGTGAGGCTAGGAGGCAAACCGGGCAGGCTGGGCTGCTGTGTTTAGAGCTACCAGAAAATATGGAGAGTGACAGAATCAAACGGCAACTTTGAGATCTTACAAGGTTGAAGATTTTTCTCCACTACCATCCCTGTCTTTGACGATGGAAGATGTTTCTAATCAGACAGTGTGTCTTGAGCCTTTTCTGTATAAGCCACTGACTCAAGTCGCCGAACAGTTAATGTAGTAATGTAGGAGTGTTTCTAGTCTATATAGATTCACTGTCTTCGCTAAAAAACCCTTGAAAAAATCTTTTTTAAGAGTGTGTCCATTAGGGGTGCAAGAAAAAAGCGATTCTTAGATGCATCGCGATGCGGACGTGAATGATTCTGATTCGATTAACAAATGTCAAAAATAGATTTTCTAAATATTTAATTTATAACGTAATGTTGACGGAACGCAAAAGGCGGAACTTGGAAGTGCGGAAGTGCAGTGCCCAGACAGTCTGTGGCGGCACATAACAAAAACACTACTGGATGAGGGAGAAATCCGACTGGCAGCCTCTGCATTAAAAGCCAGGTTAGATCAGGAGTCACAACCCAAATGATAAGAAGAGACATTTTGTCCTTTCAACAAAAATCAAACCAGCTTGGGAGCCACAACATTTTATGTCCAGTATGTGTCAGTATGTGATAATATCCTAGTATAGGCTAAACAATATAAACGAGAGCGCACTTACTTTGCTCTGCTTTAAGCTTTAGCCGCTTTCCTGCCCTTTCCCTCAGGAAACTTTTATTCAAAACTAGAGCAGCTTATTGTAAAATGTCTCTCAGCGTTCAACTGTTTCACGAGGCTGAAGTCGCTTCTTATTCTCCAGCTTCTTGTTCGAATTTTCCCGTTCCATCTTAAATTCTGACTGAGGCGCCGAATGTAAATGCGACACCATTTAAAGTGGAATGGGAAAATTCGAAAGAGAAGTGACTTCATCTTCGCAACTTTTTAGTGTGTGACAGTCTCTCGTTGCAGATTTAACGTACCAGGAAACCAACTGCGCTGCTTATAAATGCGAATAACGCATCGCTGCTATGTGACCTGCAGTCTGCACGGCAATTCTCAGTCGTTGCAAAACAGGGCTTTTGCGCTATGTTGCAAACGCCCCGTCTCGGGGCTATTTTACTGACACAGCGATTCCCCTGCCCTACTCTCTACAACGAGACCAAAACCCGAAGTTATAAAATCACTAAAGAAAACGGGTAGGACAGCTGTAACATGTTACGTGGACAACCATTACCACAGGATCTTTTGTCACCATAACTGCGCATTTTATCGCAGATGAGTGGCAGAAAGCAGTGAATGAGAGCCTTCTAGTTCACTTGCCACATCACTTCCATTTGTTTAAATAAAAAAGATATTGGAAGTAAATTCATTATGGATCATTACAAATACTTTGGTTTAAAAGTACCAAGTCACTTTAAATAACAACACTGAGTCACTTTAGTCACTTTAAAATGTATATTGTCTCTATATTCTGTGTATATTTTGTGTATATTTAATATATTTCAGTTGATTTTTCTTGTACTTTTATTTTTACTTATTTACTTTCTGTAGAGTGATTAGCTGAGCCTCACCACAAGCATTTCATAAATGCCCTGACATGTTGTGCAAATGACAAATAAACTTGAAACTTGAACTTGAACTCACACAATGAGAAAATAGAAATGCTGTACAGAAAAAAAAAGATGCATCGATATTGTTTTATAATCGCATCGCAGCCCTCTGAATCGTTATCGAATTGAATCGTGAGGTGCCTAAAGATTGCCACCCCTAGTGTCCATATAGTCACCAGGAGTCGGAACTGACTTAAGTCTTAATAATAATAACAATAATGACAATAACTTCAGATAATATGCTGTAAAATTCAATATAGTCCCTATATTAACATAGCATTTGACTGTAGTAAATTACCATTTACTACATTTAAACTGTATCTAAAACACCCACTAAAGGTGTTCTGTCAAACTGTCAAAACTCTTTTCACAGATGCACCAACACACTGCATACTATAGCACATATTTAAAAACTTCACACAAATAAACACACTATCCATCTCATAAGGTCTATAAATATTCCCTCCATTTGATGTCCCTAATGAGCCGCCACCAAGCACACTGTTTTTCTCCCAGTGTAGATTATTTTGAGTTTTACCTTGAAGAGGCCGTGTCTGTGACTGTGCTGACCGAGCCAGATCCCACTGCCTGCCGTCAAGTCCATCTGCGGAGGGTCTATCACCCTCTCGTATATCCTGCCAAACAAACACATAAAAAGTGTTAAAATGGCCAAATTCTACTTTTTATTTTATGATTTTAATCCCTGATGTCCAGTTACCAAGTATGTGTGTGTGTGTATGCGTATGAACCAAAAAAAAGCCTTAATTCATTTTTACCTAACCGTTTGTCAACCTCCTTTTATCCCGTACAATTAAACAGACTGTTTCTGTTATTGTGCCTTTAAGACTGATATGCAAATAAGCATAATATGCAAATATGCAAATAGTCACAAAAACCAACACATTACGAAAACTGATTTTAAAAATAGACGTTATTGTAAACAGTTCATTTTTTTTAACAATGTGTACATAACTACATCAAAAGCAAGAAAAAAAATCAAAAACTTAAACAAGCTTTACAGAACGTTGGTAAAAATCCCATTCAATCTAATGAGCAACTGTAAAACAGACTCAGTTTATATCACAATACTTACATTTAGAGCCAGTTATTCATTCAGCCTAATGAGAAACTGTAGAACATGATTACAATATCTACCATAACTACACTCTTAAAAAAGATGGTTCATCAAAAGTTCTTTAGTAAAGACAACGGTTGTATATAGAACAATGAACACCCACACAACCATTTAGAGTCAGTTTTTCATTCAACCTAATGAGTAGAAATGTTTTTTAGATTGATAGAGAATGTGTTGTACATGATTCTATATAGAACCTTTTTGAAAACGGTTCTTTATAGAACCAAAAAGAGTTCTACTATTGTCAAAAGCTTGATATCATAATAACAGCATAACTCTTTTTGGTGCTATATAGAACCCATATATAACATTCTCCCTCAATCTAAAGAACTATTTTACCATGTAAAGAACCATTTAAGAATACAAGTGGTTCTTTGAGTGTCCATGGTTCTACACCAAAACTTTGCATTTTTAACAGTGTACATTCAAATATAAACAGCAGGAGAACATCAAACATTACATACACATAAACAGAGATTAATTAAAGCTTTTGAGCACCGTAAGGTGAAGGTTTTTCCTGTTTGTCATTTTTTGACATTAAAAAAAAACAGAAAAGGTTAAAAGTGCAGACTCAAACCTGTCCATACAGAGCAGAAACTGACAGTAAAGGTAATTCATTATGTAACCATATAATTAATTATGTATTTACATGATCACATTCAAATAGCACAGCAAAACTTCAGACCTCCAATGCATTCCTAAATGGCTTAACTGGCTTTTTAACTCGCAAAAGACCATTTTTTTGCTAAATTTGCTAACATTGCTAATTTTGAACCCCATCTGAATTCAGTTCTATTCATAGTCAACTCAAAATGAAAATGCTTGGATTAAAATGAGCTTTATTAGCAAAACTCCTCTTTTGATCAACTTTGCTAATATTGCTAATCCCCTTTTTGCCAGTTTTGCTAATCCATTTTGTTGCTAGTTTTGCAGAAATTGCTCATTTTGGATTCTGGTTACACCCGAGGTAAGTCCACTCATATTCCACAGTCCTGCCTCGTCATTAGCCGACAGCTTCCTCACAGCGCTACAGAGACAGACGTCCATTAGCATGCTAATGCAATTACGCTAGCGGCATTCTGAACTGTATGAACTGCAGTCACGGCCATTAAGAGCTCACTCCAGTTACTGACAGTAAAGCATCTTCGACACAAGTGCTCGTTGACCAGCAGCAGATCAATAACAGCAGAAAAGAGGAGCTCCTCAATGTCATTCATCTATCAGGAGCCGCAGCGAGTGAGCATATTTACTTCAGTGCTGCTCGATCCTGCTAATGAGCTTAGCTTCGTAAAGACAGGATGCTAATTAGTGGAATTAAGTGTTGTCTGGGGTGGTTGTAAAAACTTACAAAAATCTATATATACACTCTACAGCTCTAAATTAGAACTGGAACACTTTATCAAGTACAAGATGTACATGGAATTTCTCTCAGTGCAGGTGTCAGTAGCAATTCAAATAAAGTGAAAAATAGATAAACAATGCGTTATAAAAATCTACAAACAATATACACCGATCAGGCATAACATTATGACCACCTCCTTGTTTCTACGCTCGTTGTCCATTTTATCAGCTCCACTTACTATATAGGTGCACTTTGTAGTTCTACAATTACAGACTGTAGTCCATCTGTTTCTCTGCATACTTTGTTAGCCCCCTTTTACCCTGTTTTTCAGTGGACGGGACCCCCATGGCCCCTCACAAAGCAGGTACTATTTGGGTGGTGGATCATTCTCAGCACTGCAGTAACACTGACGTGGTGGTGGTGTGTTAGTGTGTGTTACGCTGGTCTGAGTGGATCAGACACAGCAGTGCTGCTGGAGTTTTTAAACACCTCACTGTCGCTGCTGGACTTAGAATAGTCCACCAACCAAAAATATCCAGCCAACAGCGTCCTGTGTCCACTGATGAGGGACTAGAGGATGACAAACACAAACTGTGCAGCAGCAGATGGGCTATCGTCTCTGACTTTACATCTACAAGGTGGACTGACAAGGAAGGAGTGTCTATAAATATATATATATATATATATACACATACATACATACATACATACATACATACACACACACATACATCCAAATATATCACATATATAGTCATATATCACAAAATGCTAATGCAGTAGACCTGGCAAAGCAGGTTACTGAGGCTTTCTGCTGAGCACTGGAGGACAGCAGAGGAAACAGTTTATAACCACACTTTCTTAAAAGAGAGAGGGAGTGACCATGTTTTACACTCTAAAATGATCAAGCCCCCAAACGCAGAGCATTAGAAAGCAGTGGGTCTTTGACTCAGTGCTTTGAAAAGTAATGTTTTTAATGTTTTTAAGCATCAACATGCTAAACCGTAGACGAGCATTCTTAAAAAGTGTAATAAAAACAACTCTGAGATGTTTAGTTCAATAAATCTGTATAAAATCCGACGGCATCCACAGCCAGGACTCTAGATGGTAGGATTAAATCCATATCTCTGGGGGCAAGGTCATAAATCATTACTGTAATATAGTCATTTTTAACATATTGGGGGGAAAAATCCAGTTGAAGCAGTACGTGATTTACAACCTCTATCTCTGTACAGAATCATACTCGTAGAGAAAGCCAAGAAACATTTTTTTTGCTTAGTAACCCGTCAAACTAACCTTTATTTAGGTTCAGGATGGAAGCACCATAAAAGAGCAGTAAAATTTGTCATTAGCTGCATTTATAAAATCTCCAATGTTTTAATTCATTTCTGAGAATGACTTGCACCCTGACCCTGTTGCAGAAACACCACTTCACCATAAAACATCTATTCTCCACATTATCACAGCTAGAGCTTTGAGTGGTTCTTATGATGTTCCATGTAAAATTATCACTGAACTGTTCACTTGATCGAACTTTTAATTATTACATTAAGTATTATGAACCTTCAAGTCTGTGTTCAGACTGCAGGCAAATTGATTTTGTTTCTCAAATCAGATCTTTTGAGGCAACTGTCCCCTCTGTTATCTGCAAATAATCAGATCGGATTTGTGTGTCCAGACATCGCCAGTCTATCTGCATGGGTTGCCATGGTAACGACATAGGCGTCAGTAATTATGCAGCTACGCTGGTGACACAGATTTCAAACGCAGATGTAGGAGAGATGGAGGAGCATCATCTCGCCCTCCAAACTCTTTAGAATTCTCTTCATAATCATGAATATTTGGAGCTCTTCTTGAATCCCAACACTTCATCACTCTGGATTTGACATTGCTGTTGTTTTTTGTATTGTGAGTGACGCAAAACACATTTTGAAATCCAATTTGAGTGTCCAGACTGAGACGCATCTGTAAAAATCTAATTGAAATTGCATTCCAAACCACCTCTACAGTGGTTTACATTTGCATTTCAATGTATTTTTTGTTGTCCAAAATCAAAAATCAATCTGGATTGACTGCTGTCTTTAGGTACTCAGCACTGCTGACTGGAAGCACCCCACCTCACTGTCTCAGAGACCCAGTCGTCTGGACATAATTTCAAAGACCCTCACACCTGCCAAAATCTCCCGCATATAATACATCGACTATGAGAACCAACTGCTTGCTTACCATCTTCTATATGGACCTTAACATGCACTGTTACGACATAACTGACGCTATTTGCTTGATCTTGTTTTGGCACATTGTATGTGATATCTATATACACTAGTCAAAGAGTGTATATATCATATATACAGTCAATGAGTGTATACAACATATGATATATACACAGTCAAAGAGTGTCTATCATACGTCATATATACAGTCAGTGAGCATGTATATATCATATCATTATATACATCATATACAAAGTTAGTGGTTCAGCTCCTCCATGACTGTATCTTTCATTCAGCTCTTGGGTTCTTGTTACAATGGAGGGTCTCGAGGCGGAACTGGAGCTTCACCAAACTGCTGCTGTTGTTAGTTTGCTGCTGGATGATTTATCCATAGTTCTCTGCAAACATCTGTCCTGTGTGGTCTGCTAAAGGAGCTAAAGATTTTGCTTTAAAGACGTTTAAAAGCTGTATTTGAACAAGAGCTACAATAACAGATTCTGTCAGAGCCACATACAGTACTGCAGCTGGGCTTCAGTCTGAACTAGTATGGAGGAGATGAAGGGTCAAACTAGGAAAAATGTCAGTAGTATAGAGTAGCAATTATTGCATTGATGTTGAAGTTAAAGCATTAATAACACAACCTGACATGACACATCTTACATGCAAATACAACAAGTGAATACTATAAAACCAGTGTTACTGCAGGTACATGTATACAATTATTATAATATTACACAAATACTCTATTCAATTAAGAAATTTTCCTTAATCAAAAAGCTATTAATTATGATGTCATGACAAATTACTACTAACAGATTATTATTTAATGATACTAGTGTTTTCCATGCCAAAAGCTCTAGTTGATCACAAAACACTTTAAACCATCAATTTACATCTTGTCTACTTTATAGCAGTTCAATCTACACTGAATAATTTACATGATAAACTTTTCATTTATAGTGTACATATATTCCTGCTTGGACATAAAACAGCAGACTGTGTTCACACTGTCACTCATATCAAAAACCCACTGCAAAAGAATACAAAGCACACATTACGACAAACAGGTGTCGACAGTCAAAGCATGCAGTAATCCTGCTCCATTCACAATAACCCGAACAAGGCCAGAGCATGTCTACTTTAAAATCTCTCCAGTTACTCTGAACACAGAGTCACATCCAGAGAAAGTGAGCTTACAGCTACTACACAACCTCAGCCTGCTGTTTAAATTCAGCACTGCATCATAAAACACAACACTGAAAACAACAACAATTAGGGCCCAATTTATACATTATATGGAAAAAAATATGGACACCTCTTAATCATTGAATTCGGATGTTTCATTCACTCTCATTGCCACAGGTGTGTAAAATCAAGCACCTAGCCATGCTGTCTGCCTTAATACACATTAGTGAAAGAATGGGTCATTTTAAGAGCTCACTGAACTCGAGCTTGGTTCTGTAATAGGATGACACCATTGCAACAAGTCAGTTTGTAAAATTTCTTCCCTCCTAGATATTCCACAATCAACTGTGAGTGTTATTATTGAAAAGTGGAAGCATTCAGGAACCACAGCAAGTCAGCCACAAAGTGTCAGACCACGTAAAGTCACTAGCTCTCTGCCATTAACATCAGCACAAAAACTGAGTGCCGGGAGCTTCATGGCATGAGTTCCCATGGCTGAGCAGCTGCTTGTCAGCCTTACATCACCAAGCACAATGCCAAGCGTCGGATGGAGTGGTGTAAAGCACGCTGCCACTAGACTCTGGAGCAGTGGAAACGTATTCTGTGGAGTAACTAATCATGCTTCTCTATCTGATGGACGAGTCTGGCTTTGGCGAATGCCGGGAGAACGTTACCTGCCTGACCGCATTGTGGCAACTGTAAAGTTTGGTGGAGGAGGGATGATGCTATGGGGTTGTTTTTTTAGGGGTTGGACTAGGCCCCTCAGTTCCAGTGAAAGGAAATCTTAATGCTTCAGCAGACCAAGACATTTTGGACAATTGTACGCTTCCAACTTTGTGGGAACAGTTTGGGGAAGAACCTTTTCTGTTCCAGCATGACTGAGCCTCAGTGCACAAAGCAGGGTCCAAAAAGTCGTAGCTGGGTAAGTTTAGTGTGGAAGAACTTGACTTGCCCAATGCCATCAATTGCCTTTGGAATGAACTAGAATGGAGATTGTGAGCCAGGCCCTCTTGTCCAACATCCTGGATGAATGGGCGAAAATTCCCACAGACACACTCCAAAATCTTGTAGAAATCTTCCCAGAAGAGTGGAAGCTGTTACAGCTGCAACTCCATATTAATGCTTATGGGTTTAGAATGGGATGTCAAAAGTTCCTGTAGGTGCTCCAATACTTTTGTGCATATAGTGTATATTGCCAATTGTCAATATTGAAGTTTTTATTATGAGAAAATGTAATCAGGGAAGTGAGAAGTGGGGACGCTGAGGGAGCAGCAGCACTCCCAGACTTTAGGGTTGCTTAACTGCAGGTACTACAAATAATTAAAACCACACCACAAAGATTAAAACTTTAAAATGAACTCAGTAAAGACCTACGTGTGCTTGTTTGAAAGTGGAGTTTGCATTTTATGTGTCATTTGTATATTTGTTCAAAACCTGCAGAAACTTCACTGTTTAAGTTAACGCTGCATTTTCATCACTGCCAGTCGAATTGCTTCCTCCACCAACTGTTGGATGCTTTGGGACCGCATTATTAAAAATACAAGCAGACTGAGGTGTAAAGAGAGAAAATGTATGCAGAGCTGTTCTGAGCCTCAGAGCAGCCTAATATTGTTTTTAAATTAAAAAAATAATTTAACGTTATAATATCCTGTGCTTTGAATAAATTATTATTATTTTTTTTTTAATCAAACGTTTATCTCCCACTTGGTGTTAACTCTCAGCGTGTGACTGTGGGCATGACCCACACATCAACAATGTGATTGGTTGCCACTAAGCTAATTTGCACGAAGTTAATTCAAAACAGAGTCAGCAGCGTGTGCATCAGCGGGTTGATGTGTGATTATATACATGTATTGTAGTCTCTCACCACATTGTAGCACGTTATGACATGTTCTGTTTTATGTAAAGTGATGTCACCATAAACGTCACTTATGCCCTGCTTAAACTTAAAACACCTTACCGTGCCTCTGAATGTAATGACTACTTGTTTTATTACACAATGAACTACATTGATATTTTATTTAAATTCTCTATGGACAGGTTTGATCATTTTGACATCAAAAAAATGATCAGAACAGCAAAAATGTAGATGTAACAAGTTTAAATCATAATATAAAATCTCCTTTTTTACAGACACTAACGTGGTCTACTGAAAGTTTAGAATCTCCACTTTCCATACAGTTTCCATACATGAAAAAGTTTAGCCGTGCAGTGGAAACTCACTGGTTTGTTTTTATTCATAGGGCACTCTCTGACCGTATGCCACCTTATATCAAGTCTCTGCTCTCTGTAAATAATGGTGTTTATCGGACTTGTTCTAATGACTGGATCACCCGTCAGTTTTTGAGAGTTTTACTGAAATGGGAAAATCTGCTTTTAGCTGCACCAACGAACTGGAGTTCACTGCAGGAAACTAAAGTTCTGCAAGCTGGTGTGATTTCATCTCATTTTATTTATCCATTTATTTGACAGGGACAGTGCTAATTAATCAACAGAGGAAAAATGCTGTAAATGAGCCAGAGTTAGCCGTATAGGGGTCATCGGATCATTTTAAAGTTTTAGTCTTTTAGTCTCTAAGGCTGAGCTACACTACACCACTTTTAAAATCTTAACAGATTTCTAAAATTGAGAGCATCACATCAGTTTTTATCACTGAATTTCTTGTATTTTTGTCAGAAGGGCCCTCACATTTGACAAGACACATTTTTTATTCGCAATTACAACGTAGCCAAGCCAATACAGAAAACAGAGACTGAAAAAACTGAACTGTAAAAACATGAAATGCCAAAGAAAAGTAATTGTATCAATAACCAAATAAACAAATCAATAAACCATTAAAATTGCAACGGTATAACAACTTCAGATCAAATAGGGATAAAATAAATAAATATAGTTGGTGAAATAAATGGAGGAATAGAAAATGTAAAACAATAACTTCGCACTAGCTAAGAGTAAAAGTTGATTAAATAAATAAAAAGAATAACAAAAGTGACATAAATAAAACATACCAAAATAGTATTAAGCGTTAAGTAAAATCATTATTGTATCATTACAATAAAGTCATTGTAGGCTGAGTGGAGAGCACTTTATCCTAATTTAATTTCTAATTTGATTTTTAATTTATTGATTTTCTATTTTAAATCTTTTGTTTTAATTATGTTTTTAATTTTTATTCTCATTTACTTATTTAAACAACTTTATTTTCTCATTTGTAAAGCTCTTCGAATAACAACAGCGTATGAAAGGTGCTATATAAAGTTGTATTGCCTAGAGAAAGACAGAGTTTAACACACATAATGAGTTTCAGCTACAAATAAGAACTCAAACTCCCAGAACTCCTCAGATATCATGAATGCGGAATGAATCTTATCTCCCTGTGTTTTACATGCAGCTCCTCTGTCTCTCGGCTCCGCTGTTCATACTCATCTCTTTGCCCATTTCTCCGCTCTTCTAGCTATCTGACTGGTTATTTGAATCTCTCACCAAGTTCATCTCTGACCATCTCACACAGCAGGACTCATGAATATTTTGAGTCATAAATATAAAACATGTTTGATAATACCTGAGGGTCTCTGATCACTCCAGAGTTCGATCAGGGGGCTAAAGATTCACTCGTTTCTCCTCTCACACTAACAGATCATCTGCATGGTCAGTCGCATCTGATCGAGCTCCCACCCTGGAAAATCGCTTCAAATTGTGAAAATTTATTGCAAGGGGCAAATTGGGATTAAAATCGGGCGAAAAATTGTGTAGTGTCGGCCAAGCTTAACCACCTCCACTCAGCCTGCAACTGTTATTTGATGTTCCTTTCTGCTCTAGTTTATTATATTTTATTTCACTATTTTATTGCAACTGTCTTATTTGATGTTAATTCTCTTACTGTTCTAGTTTATCTTACTATTTTATTGAATAATTTTATTTCTAAGGTGTTTAGTTGTTTTTTAAATTTGTTTGCATTATATATTTTCTTGCTATTTTATTCCTATTTCTTATTTGAGCAGTCATTTTTATTTCTATAAGAATCTTCTGGTCTGGCTAATTTTGATTTGTTTTAGCTGATAAACTGACTAACCTTTTTTCAATCACTGTGAAGGGTCACCCTCAATGGCCCAATCCCACTTCAGCCCTTCGTCCCTACCACTCAGCCCTACCCCTCCATTTTGCGCATTCTCATCTAGGGGAAGGGTGTCCCGATTCTTGTTGAGATAGAGGGGTAAGGCGAAGTGTTAGGGCTACATGACCCTCCAAATGGAGGTTTTTCAGAGACACACTCCAAACAGTGTGTTATGAGAAAAAAAAAACCAGAAAGATGGCTGCACAAGCGACCAAAGAAACACACATATGTAGTATTTTCTCTGTTAAAAAATTATGATAACCATTGTATTTTCAGTTTAATGTCATTTCAGTTTATTATGGTCCTTTTCTTCATCACAAGGATAAAAAATCGCTAGTAATATGCTGATGTCCTGGCAGCTAGCTAGCTAAGTTTTGAACAAGAAGCTGGAGAATAGCTGACTTCAGCATTATATCACTGTAGAATTAGGGGTGAGTAATAATAAATGATCTTCCCTCTTTGAAGGCATATGATTCCCTAAATGTAACTAAAGCCCAGCAGTGAGGTTGCTGAACTTTACCCTCCTCTGCTATCACTGCAGACTGATAGGGTCGCCTACAGAGCACCGCTAGTAGCTGTTAATGAAGTAACGTTCTTTTTATTTGAGGTTCCCATTTCATAGGGAAGATTTCAACCACAACCCCTTATAACTCAGTTTCAAGGGGCAAGGAAACTCATGAAAAAAGGGGTAGAGGTAAAAATAAGAAATGGGGTTGGGCCACTGTACTTCTGAGTCAAAATAAAGCTTGACTGATTGAACTAGGAGTCAGAAATAATCCACAAAAAACTACAGCGTGATTTTATTATCGTCAGGTTAAGTATCGATGATTCATCATGATAACAATGTATCGCCACATCATCTCGACCATACTCACCAGACTAGAGTTTACACTTCTCTACTTCCCTCCTGCCGGTCAGTGAGGTTAGTAATTACAGGCTCAGCTCCAGCTGCCCTTGCGATTATTTTCTTCCCCTCTAATTACTAAAAAGCCCACTGTCCACCACCATCCACCCCATCAGTCTGAACTCTCCAAGCCCTTTCCTACTGAAAGCCAGTGATTTAAGCCCTGACAGTCTTTCTACTCTTGCTCAGCTTTGGAGGATTTAATGATGAGGAACGCAGGGCCGACTCGACGTCAGCAAAGAACCTTTCAGCCTTGAGTCTGAGAGAATACACATTATAGTTAAAGAGGAGATAGCGTGAGCTGGACAGACACTCTGAGAGCCAGCCAACAGTGAGAAACAAAGAGAAAACTTACCCTGTGATGTCGAGCTATGCTAGCACGTTTGATTGGTTAGCACTTTGACATCTGGAATTACTATGTATTTATTCAATTTACATAGGTATTTTAATGTTATTCCATAATAATTCCACCATTTTGTTTGTTTTTGCTTCTGGAAACTGATTCTTTTCAACTGGACTACATTAGTATTTGCCTTTTCTGTTCCTGATAATGAGAAACTGCAAATCCCATTAGCTCATCAGCAGCAGCAAGTGAGGTATTCTGTTTGAAATACATGGTATATCCAGAAGTTTCTTCTGAAATGAAGGGTATTAATAGTAAGTTTGTGCTGCAGTAACAGCCTCTACTCTTCTGGAAGGATCTAGATGTTAAACATTGCTGTGAGGATTTGATTGAGCATTAGTGAGGTTAGGTACTGATGTTAGATGGTCAGTTCTGGATCACTCTGACTCATCCCAATGGTATTGGATGGAGCTCCATCAGATCAAAGAACATAGTTTCCTCTGCTCCACAGCCCAGTGCTGGGGGGGGCTTTATACCTTCTAGCCCACACTTGGCACTGGACATGGTGACCTTAGGCTCATGTATAGCTGCTCCAGAACATCCTTTTCTATTGGTCAGTGCTTTTTTATGGAAATTATTCAAGCTGTGTCAGCAGTGGTTGACCTTAAGTCACTAATTCGAAAGAACATTTTTCCACTAAAGTACCTGAACTTTTGTCTTCTTATATTGATTCAGTACCATTAAGGTCCAGTTTTATGGTTTTTGGTACTCAAGACTAGAATCAACAGGACCTAACGGTATTCGAGGATTTCCCTTCTGTGCTCCATAAGACCTGCAGCTGAAGCTAATGACAATTTAGTGAATTCTTTACTCACCACATGCTACTACATGACCAATAAGAGCACTAGAATGTAAACAAAATGATGGTATGCTGATGTGTCGATTTTCAAAATCATTACTTGCAAAGATGTTGCTGCCTTTACAAAAAGTCACATGAAATTAACGTGAAACAACTTGGTTTTTGCACATTTACATGTTAAAATGTGTTATGTAAAAAATGGGGCGGCGCGGTGGGTAGCGCTGTTGCCTCACAGCGAGAATGGCCTGGGTTTGATTCCCGGCCAGGCGACCAGGGTTGTTTCTGTGTGGAGTTTGCATGTTCTCCCCGTGTCTGCGTGGGTCTCCTCCGGGTACTCCGGTTTCCTCCCACAGTCCAAAAACATGCAGTTAAGCTAATTGGACATGCTAAATTGCCCCTAGGTGTGTGTGTGTGTGTGAATGTGTATGTCTGTCTGTCTGCCCTGCGATGGACTGGCGACCTGTTCAGGGTGTATCCTGCCTTCCGCCCAATGAAAGCTGGGATAGGCTCCAGCACCCCACCGTGACCCAGGAGGATAAGCGGTTTAGATGATGTATGTATGTAAAAAATGTGCGATTGAGTTTTTGCTCATAGTTTCACCCTCAATAGAGAAAAATATAAGCGTTGATTTTACCCATGATTTTGTGTGAATGTAGACTTTTCTGTGCAAAATGCAAAACGGTTCAGATTATCACTTCATGTCAATAAGTAAACTAGCAAGCAGGGTAGCTAACTAACAAGTAAGATAATTAGCCATATTAGCCAAATTAGAGTGGCATAAACTGACTGAAAAGACAACCGAAACATTATTTGTTACGTTTTAGTGGTTCCGGGTGTCTCACAAGCACGTGTAAAATAAATTAGAACAAGAACCGAAAGTTACTTTGGTTCCACTGTAGACAGACCTTGTCTTTAAATGTGCAGACACACTCTTAAAAAAGATGGTTCTTAGTCTAGTCAAAAAATGGTTCGGTATAGAACCCTGAACACTCAAAGAACCCTTTGCATGTTTAAATGTTTCTTTGCATCAGGAAATGGTTCTTCAGATTGATGGAGAATGTGCTGTAGATGGCTCTATATAGAACCTTTTTGAAAAAAACCTTTTTGGTTTTATATAGCACCCAAAAGAGTTCTCTTGTTATGATGTCAAGCTTATAACAATAAAAAAACATTTTGGGTGCTATATAGAACCCTTTTCAAAAAGGTCCTACCTAGGACCATCTATACACATATAGCATATTCATAGACAATTAATCATGCAAAGCATTCTTTGAGTGTTCAGGGTTCTATATAGAACCATTTTCTGTACTATAAAAAGATGAAGAACCATTTTAAAGAGTTTAGGCATTCTGGGTTCTATGGTCTTCACATCATCATAAGGACATAACTGCCTTGCATTTGAAATGTCTTCCCAACAGAAACTGCCTGTTCAGTCCAACTTTCAGTGGAACAACAAAACTTCACTTGTCTTTGGGTTTAAGAGCTGTAAGTGAGTCTATATGTGAGTTTGAAGGTGATTTTATTGAGGACAAGACTCCCCTGAGCGGAACCCGCAATTAACCTGTCCTGGCTCAGGTGAGGTTCAGAGAGCACTGCAAGCGCAATCCGTCTGAAAATGAAGCCACAGCGGAGATCTGAACTGAACCCCAGATTTACAGCAGCACGTCAATTCATGAATAATTTTGTATTTCTAATGTCCCCATTCATTCTGCTCATTAAATTATTAACCTTTAGAAGTTTCTGTTATTGTGAAATATATCAAAATCATGCTTGCATTTTATATGTATAATCTTTGTCCCGTAGTCCACTGAAACAAGAGAAGAAACTGTGAGGAAAGTGGACATTCTAAACTTTCAATCCAAACCATATTTGTGTCTATAAATAAATATATTTAAATATATTACAATACAATAATTACAATTACAATTTAAAGTACAATTTCAATACATATACATATATTTCTGCATAAATTTGACCTAAAACTTCAGATTTTCACAGAAGTCTTATTAGTAGATAAAGTGTAACAAATTAAACAAATGAGACAAAAAATATCAGACTTGGTCATTTATTTATTGAGGAAAACGATCCAATATTATGCAGAAATATAGATAATTCAAAAGGCTTCACAAACGTTCTGCTGTGCAATTAAATATCTAATTAGAATCCTAGAATTCCTTTTGATAAGGATGAAAAGTCTTTGCCAACAGAAGGAGCGATCTGTTGAGCTCTGACATTGAAAAATAAATAAAAATGTACACTAAAATCTTCACAGCGTGTGGTCAGGGGAAAAAAATTGCAGCTTTTAAGCAATAATTTAGGTGAAGAGATATTTTACGGCACAGCAAGAGTCACATATGGCTACGAATGAGAATAGAAAACAGTGCTCGGAGAACAGAGTTTACTGCACCATTAAGCGAGATGGTGAATTCGGTGATTTGCAGCATCATCAGCGTGCTAACCGCCACCTCCATGCATTTTACGATGTCAAAGCAGCAGCAGCGGCGGCCTTTCCTGCCACAAACGACTCCAACAAACTGCTCACGGCTTGCACTGCTGACCTTGTGAACACTAAAGTTTCTTTTTAGGATTTTTTCACAGAAATGTCAGGTTTATTATGTCGGACTGTTCTCCTAAGAATCTGCATAGGCTTTGTCAAGGAAACGTTAAAGAGGAATTCCACCAAAATTACAGCATAATTAAATGGTTAAGATGTAAACAGAGTCATTCAGAGTGGTTTGGCGTGAAACGCTCCGTTCTAGAGAAACTTACAGAGTCAGAATTGTTCACAGTGGTGGTGATAGGAACCAGACGTCCACCTCTAAAAGCTCCCTCACAGAAACTTATGAAATGGCTATAAATACACTGCCTGATGTCTGAGACACTGTTTTGATGAGTTTTTTTTCTAAAGGTGCACTTTGGCAGGGGGTATAGGAAAATACCATTATAGAAAAAGCTCCTCTAATATTCTGTATGCATACAGGCATTTCAATTATACAAACGTGATGTATGTAGAAGTCCATCTGACTTTTTGCAAGAACAAAGAAGAGACCTAATCCTAATAAATGTCCTAGAAAATCATTGCAGTTTATTTATTACCATTTATTCAACCAATGATAATCATATTTAGCTCAAAAACGTATTATTATTATTAGTAGTAGCAGCAGCAGCAGCAGTAATATTAGTATTATCCAGAAACAGAAAACTTTGCTCTTTCACGTTTTCCATCTAGTTTTGTAGCCAGCTTGTAAAAGTTGCTGTAAATATGAAAACTCAAGCAAAGATTATAAATGTGTGTGACTTCATCAACTAAAGACAAAAAAAAATATTCAAACGCTACAAAAACTTCACTTGTGTACGTAATTCAGGGCTCATGGTGACTATAACCATGGCAACACAAACATTCCCACTGCGTCAGGCTTTTTTAAATTATTTAATTATTTTTTTAATTATATTCATAAATTATTATTTCTGGGTCAGTCTTTGATTCAGTGTAAGATATCAGATGACGGAGGCAACATGCTTGACCAGGAGCACCTATGGTAACCGTGATAAAGCTGTAGTTTCTTTTCCAGTTTCAGAATGTAACTGAAGCACCATTTAAGGTGGAACTGTCCACTTCAGTGTTAAAATCCATTCATGGTGGAGGGATACATGCAGGGTGTTGTGAGGCAAAATAGTTCCCAAAGAAAACTTATTATTTCAGATTTTCCAATATTTTCCCCATCATAAACATTCCATACTTCCATAATCCATATCATCAACACTCCTTATTCGTATATATTGTAACCGTCAATTGCTGGTTACTTTCTTGCACTTTATATGTCAATAATACTGCATGCCGCACTCCTTGGCTCCTTGAACCTTGCATAATAACAACAAAGAATCTAATCAATTATAAAACTCAGAAGACATGTGTAGGTTCACTGGTGGTTTTGGAAAGTAAATAAAATGTGTACATGTGTGTTGTAGTCATGGTGACCCCTGGTTCCTATCACCACCACTGTAAAGAGATCTGAACCATTTCACACCAAACCACTCTGAATAACATCTCAACCACTGAATTACGTAGGAAAATGCTGAAATATTGGTGGAATTTCCCTTCTAGCTGTTGTAAAACATCACATTTAAAACTTTGTTTTTAACCTTAATGATCACTTGCTAAAGTGGTAAATGTGCTAAATTCAGGCTGCAGTTTGTGACCGTTTCAAAAGGAGCTCTAAACGTGTGATGACACACGCCGATGACACATGAGCTGACGGTCTAATTGGATTTGTGGTGTGATAGTGATTTTCATGTGCACATCCCAGGATATTACTTCAGCGTGATTACCGAGGGTGTTTTTTATTGTGAACGTTCAACCCGTTTACTGGCGGCGCTTTACAGCGCTCTGTGTCATCCAAGATGTGATTTTGTTTATTTATGCATTTATTTATTTATTTTACAAAAAAATATAGCTGTAGCGGAGGCCAATAAAGGCACAGACACACCATCTGTCCTTGAAAACATCAGACAATGTACAAGATTTGTGTCAAGTAACACCAAACAATATAAAAAACACAATTTTTTAAGTTTTAAATACTGAGGGCCATTGATTTTAATCATTTATTTACAACTCCAATTCCAAAAAAGTTGGGACACTGTGTAAAATGTAAATAAATGTAAATAAAAATAGAATGCCAAGATTTGCAAATCTCATAGACCCATATTTTATTCACCATAGAACATAGAACGCATATCAGATGTTGAAAGTGAGACATTTTACCATTTCATGAAAAACATTAATTCATTTAGAACTTGATAGCAGCAATGCATCTCAAAAAAGTTGGGACAGGGGCAACAAAAAGCTTTAAATGAAAGTGGTATTAATAAAAAACTGGAGGAGGAATTTGCAACTAACTCACATGACAGAGTATAAAAAGAGCATTTTAGAGAGGCAGAGTCTCTCAGAAGCAAAGATGGTCAGAGGTTCACCAATCTGTGAAAAACTGCATCTAAAAATTGGGAAACAATTTCAGAAAAATGTTCCTCAATGTAAAATTGTGAAGGCTTTGGAAATCCCACCATCTACAGTACATAATATCATTAAAAGATTCAGAGAATCTGGAGAAATCCCTGTACGATCAATATTGGATGCTCATGATCTTTGGGCCCTCAACAGGCATGATTCTGTACTGAAAATCACTGCATGGGCTCAGGAACACTTCCAGAAATCAACGTCTGTGAACATAGTTCGCCATGCAATCCACAAATGCAAGTTAAAGCTGTATCATGCAAAGAAGAAGCCATATGTCAACACAATCCAGAAACGCCACTGTCTTCTCTGGGCCAAAGCTTGTTTAAAATGGACTGAGGCAAAATGGAAAACTGTTCTGTGGTCAGATGAATCAAAATTTTAAATTCTTTTTGGAAACCATGGACGCTGTGTCCTGCAGACTCGAGAGGAGAGTGACCATCCAGCTTGTTATCAGCGCACAGTTCAAAAGCCTGCATCTCTGAGGGTATGGGGTTGCATTAGTGCCTATGGCGTGGGCAGCTTACACATCTGGAAAGGCAGTATCAATGTTGAACAGTATCTAGAGGTTAAAACAACATATGCTCCCATCCAGACAGCGTCTCTTTCAGGAAAGGCCTTGCATATTTCAGCAAGATGATGCTAAACCACATACTGCATCCATCACAACAGCATGGCTTTGCAGAAGAAGAGTCCGGATGCTGAACTGGCCTACCTGCAGTCCAGACCTTTCACCAATAGGAAACATTTGGCGCATCATGAAACGAAAAATCCAGCAAAGAAGACCAGGACTGTTGAGCAGTGAGAATCCTACATCAGACAAGAATGAGACAACATTCCTCTCCCAAAACTCCTGCAACTGGTCTTCACACTTCCCAAATGCTTACAGACTGTTGTTAAAAGAAGAGGGGGTGCTACACAACGGTAGGCACAGCCCTGTCCCAACTTTGAGATGCATTGCTGCCATCAAGTTCCAAATAAGTTAATGTTTATCATGAAATGGTAAAATGTCTCACTTTTAACATCTGACACGTGTTTTATGGTGAATAAAATATGGGTCTATGAGATTTGAAAATCATTGCATTCTGTTTCTATTTACATTTATTTACATTTTACACAACAGTTGTATTATCTAGAAGTAATTTGGTCTGTTGCCTTTTTCCACACATACATACATAAGACATCATAAGACTGACCTCACCAAAATACTCCACACAGACCAGCAGGTTTTGTCCACTGTGGTAGTTTAGAGAGGTAGACTGTAGCTGGCTGCAGTTTGAGTAGCTGGTGTTGGTATATAAAAGTGAGTGCATTTACATGTAGTCAATAATCCGATCATAATCGGATTTCTGCAGTTATCTGATTATTCAAATAGTCATGTAAACAGCACACTGAGTTCTCCGAGTAAGGTCTAGAAATCTGATTAAGAAATCTGAAGAGGCTGGATTTTAGCTCAGTAATCAGATTTCTTAGTGCATGTAAACTCTTACTCTGATTCCTTTCAGATTTCTCAGTCTGCACATGTGCGAAAACAGAAGGTGGTACCGGAAATAAGCAGCATTGTTGCTGTGAAATGGCAGCAAAACACTTCTGGAACGACACAAACCGACTACATGCTTGACGAAATGAAGGATTTAAATGTTCTTCTAGATTATGTATGTTCATATTTTCAGGTAGCGTAGCATGATGTTTTTAAATAAAAAAAAGCCACAGCATAAGGTTTGAGTTTTATGTTACGTTTACATCATGTCTTATTTTGTGAGATTTTTGGCTGGTTGCAAAGCAGAAATCTAATTACTGTCTGACTCATGGAGACCCGGAGTTTCCCCATTATCTGATTACTCAAGTCCATGTAAATGCAATGATCAGACTACTGACGAAATCTGATTTTCTGCAGTTATAAGATTATTAAGTGCATGTAAACGCACTCTGTGAAAGTAGTGTTTTAATGCATTAGCTTGCATGTTATAACCTCATAATTAAGGGGATCCAGAGACATCTGAGGCGAAACAACAGGACAAAACGTATCAGCTTTTTTAACACAGGGTGAGATGGTAGTAACTTTTAAAAACACCATTTATTTTCCCCATAGACGATAAAGGCTTTGATTCAGATTTCTTTATGATGGTGGCTACAAAATGATGCAGAAACTCAGTGGTCTTGGGAAGCTAAAGAATCTGTCCATGAAAACAACCAAGCATCACCTACAAATAAAGCGAGCGAAAACAAGGAAAAATAAAACACTAAAAAAAAAGACTGTTTATTTATTTATTTATTTGTCTAAATGTAATTTGCTCCACTGCCTTCCCTGCACACTTTTAGTTATTCTGCACCCCCCTCTCTGGTCTTCTCTGGAAAAAAGTGCCAACGTCACACATAACGCCGCTGCAGAAAGCGGGGGAAATATGCCGACAAACTGCCAAGAAAGAGCTAATTAGATGAATAAAGCTTTGATGTCTCATTTCTGCTCGGCTGCAGCTTCCTCCTGCAGACTATCAAAAGCAACACTTTCCACCCCGAGTGTTTTGCAGCGCTGCATTTCAGAAAAATGAGAACAATTATGAGCGAAACTCGCAAATGCTCGCTCATGTACTGTATGCCATCAACAATGTACAGGTGCATATCAGATGCAAGCCAATCCCTGGATTCATTTTTGTAAACATACTTGGTATCAGCGCACTCCGCTAATGTCGCAAACGTTCCAGGGAGGTGAATAAATAGCAGGTCCTTCAAAAGCAAACACATCACATTCAATACGATGTTCAGGTACCCATTAGAGAGGGTGGAGAGAACGAGCAGGTCAAGCATGAAGACTAAACAGCTAATTATGTGTAAATAATGCAGCCAAATCACTTGGCCTATTTGTTCATGCATTCATTTTCATCTTTAAAGGGCCGGTGGACCTGACGCCCACACAGCTGAGGATTATCTAACCCATTATAATGATATCCCATTAATAATGATGTTAAATCATGTCAGAATAAAGTCCATTCATCAGCAGAAAATATTGCATGTTTCCACAACCCTGTTTCTAATCACTCTTCATTAAGTCAGACTGTGATATTTAGCCTACAATTAATAAGAAAAAACTTCCTTTCAACGTAAATCACAGGGTGACTGGCATGTGCGATTAGCACAGTGCTAATTTTGATGCAGGTAGACTGTAAAAGTATTTCTAAAAACATGCCCTGTTTAAATTTTTGCCTAATTTAGGCATATCTTAAAAAAAAAGCCCAAATTTAATAAACACTTTTATATGGTAGAAATGCTATTAGTCCATAAAAAATGTAATAATACTAGAATTGGAGATATTAGTAAACACACAACCTCAATAACTGTTCCTATATGCTAGACCAAGAGATACCAGTCCAAAAAACAGTTAAAAAAATACTCCAATATGCTAGAATAGGAGATATTAGTCTTTAACCAACCTTAATAAACACACCTATATGCTAGAACAAGAGATTTGTCCATAAATAACCTTAATAAACTGTGCCACTTTTCACAGTGGTAAAAAGTACAGTATTTTTGCCATATTACCCCTAACTGATGGTATGAATTAGGGACGCAACAACATCACTTGTTCCCTTCAGATACAAATACTAGAACTGGAGGTATAAGTGAACAAAAACCTTCATAAATACTCACGTTTACTAAAATAGGAGATTAGTCCTACTTCAATAAATGCTCCAGTATGTTCGGAGATATTAGTCTATAAATGACCTCAATAAGCATGCCTATATGCCAGAATAGGAGATATTCGTCCATAAACGACCTCAATAAACACTTCTACACACTAGGAGATATTAGTCCATAAATGACCTCAATAACCACTCCTATACGCTAGAACAGGGAATACTACTCCATAAATAACATGAAATAAACACTTCTATATGCTAGAATAGAAGATATTAGTCCATAAACTACTTCAATAAACTAAAATATACTAGAATAGGAGATATTAGTTCATAGACTACCTCAATAAACACTCCTATACACTAGAATAGGAGATACTAGTCCATAAACACCTCCAATAAAACACTCGTATATGCGAGAATAGCAACTATTACTCTATGAACAACTTCAATAAACGCTCCTATACACTAGGAGATATTAGTGCATAAACAACTTTAATAAACACTCCTATATGCTAAAATATGAGATATCAATCCATAAATCACCACAATAAATATGCCTATATGCTAGAATAGAAGATATTAGTCCAAAAACAAACTTAATAAACACTTCTATACGCTAGAACGGGAGATATTGGTCAATAAACAACTTCAATAAACACTACTATACACAAGAATAGGATATATTAGCCCATAAACAACTTCAATAAACACTCCTATACACTAGAATAAGAGATATTAGTCCATAAACAACTTGAATAAACACTCCTATATGCTAGAATAGAAGATATTAGTCCATAAACTAAACACTCATATACGCTAGAATAGGAGATAGTAGTCCATAAACAACTTCAATAAACACTCATATACGCTAGAATAGAAGATATTAGTCCATAAACTAAACACTCATATACGCTAGAATAGGAGATATTAGTCCATAAACAACTTCAATAACACTTCTATACACTAGATGATCATTTTAATTTGATGGGAAAAAAGCTATAAAAAATCCTTTTTTTGCCAGGTTTGTCATTTTTTTTATATCAATACAGAGTGGAAATCAAATGTAAATGTAATTCATTGTGTCACTTAACATGCAATTAACATATAATTCATGTAATTACATAATTACATTTGAATAGAGAAGCTACACAAAAGTAATAACTCTCGACCGCAAAGTGCCAATGCTGAACATAAAAAGGAGAGAAAAAAATCTATTATTCATTCATCTTCAGTCTCTGCAGGTCACCAAGACACACGGTACTGCTTTTCCAAAGCTAAATGAAGATGTTTATGCTCATGAATATATGCATGTGCTGTGGGCTACACGAGGACACTGAGTAATTTGAGGACTTAATGCAGCCACTTCAACTGTGAAGTGAGAAAAAAAAGAAAGAAAAGAAAAGATTTGTTGTTATGAACAGTCAATATGTCCTCATTACTGGGGAGAAAATGACCCGACATGGGAAATCATTGGGACTCTAAGAGGCTCTCTCATGTCTGGACTCACTCATCCATCAACGAGACGTCACTGATTATTTCTAGCTCTCTGGATTTACGTTCTGTACTCGCTGCTTCACTCTGTGCAGACCCACTCAATTTTTTTTCCTATTTTTACTTTAAATTAAGCAGAACAAAAGAAGTCAGCAGAAGTAGTAACAGGACTCCTGACTGTGAGGCTATTTTTGGAGGAATCTAGGAAAACTAACAAGTAGAGCTTGTTCAATTCCAGAAATTTTTGGAGTTGACTCCACACAATAATGTTCAGGGGCGTTATTACAGAAACGTCCTCTCTTTTAGTCTTAAGACAAAAAAAGGTCAAGATAAGAATTTTCCCAAACTTGTATTACAGAAGCAAATCTGATATTAATTTAAAAATTTTACCTACAGCATCTTATCTACAGTTACGCAATCTTAACCTACTTGATCAAAGTCAACAATCAGCTGTCATGTCTGTTTTCTAGCAACCGACCATAAACAAACAGCTAAAACAAACACGTAATCAAATTAATCTAAAACTGATGGTATGAATTAGGGATGCAATGATACTGCTTGTTCCCTTCTGATATAAATACTAGAATTAGAGATATTATAGAACAAACAACCTGAATAAATGCTCATATACACTAAAACAGGAGATATTAGTCCATAAAGAACTTCAATAAATGCTCCAATATGCTAGATTAAGAGATATTCGTCCATAAAGTATGAGTAGCTAGAGAGAGAAAAGCTTTGCTTGTGTACGGTGTGGCTGTGGCTGACAACAGCCGGGAAAAAAAGCATCCCCGACTTGGGCAGAAGCTCTGCCTCTTCTAACAGTGGTAAAAAGTACAGTGCTTTCGCCACATCACCCACCCTTAACTGATGGTATGAATTAGGGATGCAATGATAACACTTCATCCCTTCCAATACAAATACTGTAACTGGAGATTATAATAAACGAACAACCTCAATAAACTCTTACATTCCTATATGAGGAGATATTAGTCCCTGAACAACCTCAATAAACACTACTATACACTAGAATAGGAGATATTAGTCCATAGATAACCTCAGTAAACACTCCCATACACTAGAATAAGAGATATAAGTGATAAACTACTTTAACAAATGCTCCAGTGTGCTACAATAAGAGATTTAGGCATGTTAGTTTCGGATTATGTGTTCTCCGCAACTGCACTTCGTTCATTTTGCTATGGACTGTGATTGGGAGGGGTTAGGGGTGTGTATGTGTGTGTGTAGAGAAAGTGAGCTGGGTGAGAGTATGAGTAGCTAGAGAGAGATAAGCTTGCTTGTTTACGACGTGGCTGTGGCCAACAACAACTGAAAAGCCCCCCAACTTGTGCAGAAGCTCTGCCTCTTTAATAGTGGTACAAAGTCCAGTATTTTGCCACATCGCCCACCCCTAACTGTTAGTATGAATAAGGAATGCAACGATATCACTTGTTCCCCTCCGACACAAATACCAAAACCTGATCTGCTGGTACTCTACCTAACCTAACTTCTCGATAGATGCCTATAAATCCTAATATTTATGAAAATCCGCTTTTTTATTTTTATTAGGGGCTCCTGAGTGGCACAACCATCGTAGGTGTTGGTCCGATCAGGAGGTTGCAAGTTTGATCCCCAGTGATGCTATAGCCATCCTTGGCCGGGAGTCCAAGAGAGCACAGTTATCCTCGCTCTTTTTTAACACTGCTCATCTCAAGTGTGAAATAATCCCACACTACTGATTACTGCATACTACTACTGCTACTGCTGATTTGTTGCATACTTCAGTTAAGCTCCATCTACTGAATCGGAGAATCGACTCTCTTTGGAATCGACTCTGAGCCCCCCACACAAGGCTAACAGAAAAAATTCTAGCAGTGAATTAGCCATCATGTAAGTCAAATGTAGCTCAAAGGGTTGGGATAAGGCTGAAAGGTAGAATCCCCATGTTACCACAGTTATACCAGAACAGTAAGGAAACAGGTGCACTGCTTGAGTACTTTAAAACATCTTTGAAAAGATCTGTAAAAGCATAAAAAAGCCAGACTGCTACCATTTCTTGACTGTGTAAGAGTCTACAGAGTGTGAGTCACATGCTAATTGACTGCTAGTTCCAAAGAGCTCAGTGAGAAAGCTTTCTCCAAACCGCCTTCATGCTGCGGAATGATGCCATAGTGTAGTTTTTGTACAAAATGCTCCACCAAGAAGCCATTCAGACTGAATTCAAGCTCTAGACCTGGAGCTCTATTACAGAAACTTCCTTTCTTTTAGTCTTCAGATCTGACAGGTCAAGATAAGATTTTCACAAATTCGTATTAGAGAAGCAAATCTGATCTTAATTTAGGGATTTTATTTTATCTTACAGCATCTTATCTCCAGCTGGGAAATCTTAACCTACTCGATCGATGTTGACAATCAATTGTCATGTCTATATCCTAGCAACTGACCACACACACACACACACACACACATACACACAAACACACACACACACAGCTGAAATGTAAACACAATCAAAATAATCAGGTTATTTATCCAGACAGCTGCTGTTACTGCTCTAAAAAAAAAACGTCAAACTAAAGTGTGATAAACTAAGTTGTAAAAATTGTGAGAGCGCCCCCTGCTGTTTATCACAGAGTCGCCGCTCACCATTTTCAGTCTCCATTTCCCAAACGCTTTAGCCGAGCATGCTAACATTATTCCTCCTAACAAACAGACACGCATTCAGCTCTGTCTCCTCATTATCCATCACCATCACTGTAACATTTCATCATCAACATTAACACACAAAGGTAATCAGAGGGACGGTGGAGATCGAGTCTGCAGTGTCTGAGATTTTTAAAACACAGAGTTAGAAAAGAAAAACGTCTCACAGTGAAAGCAGCGTTTTACAGTATAAATAAATGTAGCGTCATTATGCTAGTAGTGAACTATGCTGCTGACACAGCTGCCTAAAAACGACAGAAACGAACGCTTAAACTGAAGTTAGGACGCTGTTGGGGTTTATCCTAAAGTTAGGACAGTATTTAGGAGGTTTAGTCTAGTTAGGATGTTTGTGTGATACTGTTTTCTTATCTGGAGTTAATGATGAGATTATAAAGTTAGGAACTATTATTCTGTAATAGCTACTGTCCTAAATTCAGTCCGTACTGAAGTCGTCATGGACACTAAACAGATCAGATTTCAGAGTTAAGTTTTTAAAATACGGCCTCAGGTAATCAAACTGAACAGTGAGCAATGAGGGAGAACACATTAGCAATATCAGCTAATTACTACACAATCACCTGAATAAATATTGGTTTGAGATTATTTAAACCTACTGCAATCATTTCCAACAGTGGGTTAATTTCACAATCAAGCATTTATGGCGCTACAGACAGAATGTGAAATTCAGTCAGCTGGGCTAATTCAAAGGTAAATCAAGAAGAGAGTTAATTGAGACACTCATGGAGGTGAAAATAACAATCGTTACATCACCTTTAGAGGGCGGTGATAAGTAATGTTTGTTTATTTGAGCTTGAGCCCTTACTGAAAATCTTGCAAGTTGAACATTACTGAGAAACTATCTAGATTTTTACTGAAGTCCTTACTCTTCCATGTGAGGCCCATCTGCTTATGTTTTAGTCAAGACCAGCAGAGGCAAATCAGAGTCAAGACCAAGACTTTAGTCAAGCAGTCAAGTCCACATCAAGACCAAGACCAGATTAAGATTTTTTTTTTTTTTCAGAACATATAAATAAAAAAAAGGGGAAAAAAATAATTTTTGTATTTCACTGTACATTCATTATCATTCATTATACATGTATTATGTATACATATTAGTACATAATATTACACTTTATATAACATTCTCTAAAATATTACATAAAATAATACACCAGCCAGAGTTCCAATCACACATGGTGAGAGGCAGATGTCGTGATAAGATGAAATATAAAGGGTGACTCTACAGATACAGGAAATGTTTGAACCGGATTTCTGTACTGGATTATCACAAGGATACACAAACAGATATATATATATATATATATATATTTATGGAACCCAGAGGGTTAACATGCACGTCTGTAGAACTGCTTGATTGGTGGGACAAATCATGGTGATTGTGTCGGTATGTTTTGATGCTTTTACAAAGTAAACATAACGTTAGTGATATTACTGCTCAAACACTGAAGTGATTAAACACTGTCAGACTTACACAGGAATTCAGAAAAACTAATTTCTGTCCTTTTGATAGCTACTCTTGCATCAAGCTTGAAATAAGTTTAAACTCTTACAGACTTCTCTCATTAGCCAGGTAAAGTGTTTTTGGCTCATTTATGCTCTCTCAAGTCCTTTCTTTCCAGATTTTCCACTATTTTTCCATCATCAACATTGCATGGAAAACTCAGAAGACACGTGTAGGTTTACTGGTGGTTTTGGATAGTAAATAAAATGTCAATATTTGTGTTGTAGTCATGGTCACCCCTGGTTCCTATCACCACCACTGTAAAGAAATCTGAACCATTTCACACCAAACCACTCTGAATCACTCTGGGTACATCTCACACACTCAATCAAGAATTTTTGAAAAACTGGTGGAATTATTTCATCATTTTAATTGAATTTCGTAGGAGATGCCCTCTCATGCAGCCAACTGACCAATGCCTCATCAGTTTACATACATTCTTAATACTAAATGCTCCTTTTTATGTTAAGTTGTAAGAAAATCTAAGTGTGCTGGGTCGACTCTCAGCCCTGATCTTATGCATTCATATTTGTCATCTTACCTGGCTTTACAATCATGTGGTTCTGTGCAGTTTTGTGCATAAACGAGGCCAAAGTTTTGAACAGAATGTGACATTTTAGTCTTCGCACTCTGTAAAACTAGAAGATTCTTTGGGGGTTCATCTCAGGACTGAAAGCGAGAGAGGCCTGGCAGAGAGTGCTCTCTTACAGGAGCTCAAGGCTGTTTGGATGATTGAGTTTTAAAGACCTCGGTCAGCAAATGTCAATACTTTGGCCTTGCTATTAGATGGAAAGTCCTTTTAACTGATGAAGTGGATACGCTTTTTTGTACTGTTGGACTCTGACAACCTTTCAGATAAAGTGGCACACATTTAAACAAAGAAACGAAAAAAGATCTCTTACTGTATGTAAGCTGAAATGACATTAGCATCAAAATTCATTCATGTGACATCCTGCCACGTTTAATTATGATGAATAATATCAGAGATCACTATTATTAACTAGCCAGTGTTATGGGAGAAATAAGACTGTGACTGACTGAAGATTATAGCTCAGACTCTGACGCTCATAACTGATATGTTCATTTAACTAAAGCAAATGCTAACAAAAATTACTTCCCCTTATTTTTTAAACATATGGTATAATTTGTGTTTTCACTTTTCTGTCAACAAAGCAATTATTTTACATTCACTGAGCTTTAGGTACAAATGTTCGTCAACAATGCACAGACGATTTGAGCTTGTTATATGAGTTAATAGTGCTAACTGGTTGAAACGTTTTGTTGGGAAGCAGTCAGCAGAAGCAGAAAATGCAAAAGGCAAAAGCTGAGCAACATTTCAGTCAGAATTAGCAACACTGATGTAAACACATGCACAGATGTATGTATTTATATTCATATTCATATTCATATATATATATATATATATATATATATATATATATATATATATATATATTTTTTTTTCTACAAGGGGGCTACGCACCTAAGATTTTCACTCACCTTGCACCAATAAACGTGATTTGATTTGAGATGACCATGAGTTCAACAGTATTTGCAAACAGCCAGTGATCATTTCAATGGAGATTTTTTCTTTATTACTACTCTTTATTTCACTTTCATTTCTTTTTTATGTACAGTCTCCTCTGAAAGTTTTGGAATGACAAGGCCAATTCTTGTTTTGCTGCACAGTGAATTTTAAAAGAAGCAACTTAGAACATTTTTTTTTTTTTTTACTAATCCATTTTTTAAGTGAGTAAAAATACTGGAATGTGACTGACAGGTGTTTCTTGCTGCTCAGGTGTGCCTTGTTAGATTCACTGTTTAAACAATTAATAGCGCAGAATGTCTTCTCTTGGTTTGAGCCCCAGGTTTTTGCCTAAGAAGACTGCATTTAAAAGGGAATTCCACTGATTGTGGGGAAACTTTGAACAATTAAACAGTTAATATTTAAAGAAAGTCATTCAGAGTGGTTTGATGTGAAACACTCAGTTCTAGAGAAACTTACAGAGTCAGAATCGTTTACAGTGGTGGTGATAGGAACCAGACGTCCACCTCCAAAAGCTCCTTCAGAGAAAGTTATTACATGAAATGGTTATAAATACACTGCCTGATGACTGAGATGTTGTTTATGGTAGTTTTGTAATAAAATTTATGTCTAAAACATACGTTAATCAAATAATTTAAAACTATTTGTGGTGGAGAGATACATGAAGAGTGTTGTAAAGCAAAATAGCCCCCAGAGAAAACTATCTTTTTCAGATTAACCATATTACATACGTCACATTACATATATTACATATATCAACATTCCATAAAAACTCAGAAGACACGTGTAGGTTCACTGGTGGTTTTGGATAGTAAATAAAATGTCTATATATGTGTTGTAGTCATGGCAACCCCTGGTTCCTATCACCATGTTAACTGTTTATAGAATTATATGTTCCCTACAAAACCACCTCAAATCAGAACTGCTGTCCTCTGACTTGCTATTTTGCAAAGAAAATAGCGGTCCAGCAGTCTGGTGTGACCTTGGCTTTAGGCTACGCTCAGAAGGTGGAGCACATTCTGCAAAACGTTGAAGGAGCAGAGCGGATTTTAGTAAAATACAGACGCTCTGAATGGATCATCGATGAGACAGTCAGTTTGGGCTTTACATGCTGAAAACGCATTTTCCATGATCTGGAATTCAGCTTTAAGCAAAACAAGAAGTATTATTTTTTTATTATTTTATTGTTTTTTTTATTTTTACTCCTTATCATTCTGCTTTCAGATTTGTAATAGGCACTAGATATTTAACTCATCACTGTGAACTTCAAGAAATGGTTGGTTGGCCTTCACTTTCAGTGCGAAGACAAATTCATTCAATTCTTAGTTATATTCAGCTGGACGTTCCAATAGTATGGTCTGAATATGGTAAGGCAGCTTTTAGTTACAGTGTTCCATCTGCATGGAATGACCTGCAAAAACATTTGAAATTGAAACAATTTATTTCCTTGATTTTAAAATACTTGTTAAAGAACTGTGTCATTGTGTTTGTTCTTGTTCGGAAATTATTATTGACTCTGATTTGATTTTGTTGGTTGTGGTGGCGCTTCTTTGCTGATTGTTATGTGTGCTGCCTTCTTGGCCAGGACTCAACTGTAAAAGAGATTTTTAATCTCAGTGTGATTACCCTGGTTAAATAAAGGTAAAATAAATAAATAAATAAATAAATAAATAAATAAAATAAAAGCTATATTTTAGTGATGGTACAACTTTTGATATTTAATATTATTTAGCAAGCCGAATAAAACTAAATTAGTCCTCCAGTTCTCTTTACCACCTCTGTGATAATAGTCTTGGAATACCATCATGTTTATGCTAATCCAAAAGCATAAACAAAATGGCAAATTATATGCAAAAGAACTTTTTCAGTTTTTGCTTGGTTGTGTCATTAATTTTGGTTTCAGTCAAGAATTTTCAATCCGGTTCATCACTAGTTGCTAGCAGTTTTGTCTTTTCGGCCGTTGGCCCACTACAAACATTACAGAAAGTATTCAACATGCTGCCTACATAGATTTCAGCTACTTCCTGAAGCTCTGAAGCTTGGTGTAAACACATTTAGCTGTCTGCTGCTGAGCAAAGCAGTAAATTCTGTATCCTGAACTGTGCAGGTGCTTTAAAAACATGCTCTGCTGCTGTAACAATTTATTCCCTTATAACTCAAAATAAAAAACAGCCAGCAGAATAAAAACCCAACAAATATTTGTCCCTCGTGTGGTTATATTTGCAGAATGTACATAAATCATACCCATGCCTACAAGGAGCTAATTGCCCAGGGGGTTCTTTAGCATTGGAGCGAGTATGTGTTATATAAAGTAATTACTGCAGGTTAGGTGCTTTAAACAACGATTAAGGTGCAAAAAAAAGTGTCAAATGAATGAAATATTTGAAAAAATAGCTTAAAATGCTTGGAGGTAATCAGGATGGAGTGCTTCTTTGCCATTTTCAGCTCTATAGAGAGTTTTTAAATGAACAATACAGCTAAATACACTCATGGAATATACAACTGTATCAAGAAAGATCAAAAAAGCTGATTCTTTTCAACAACTTTACAATGTCTTGCATTATTTCTACACGCCTGAAGCAATAAAGCCAGCTCACATCCGGCTGGGGGGTGGGGTGGGGGGGTGGGGCGGTTTATAGCACTGAGAAAGCAATTGCCATACAAAGATTCATTATGTTTGCCACAATGCCTCATTATCCTTTCCATCGCAGCGGCGCATCCGAACAAAAGCAAAGCAGGCTCGAGTCTCTTCTGTGGAGCAGCAGATTACGGAGAAAACATGTCGGAGCCAACACACTACAATGTTAGCCACTGTAAGGTGGAGCGGAATGACGGATTAGCTTTGGATACAAAGCTCTGATTTAGTACGTGCAATGAATTCACAACGAAAACGCTTAATTTGAGTAGGTTAAACAAAGTGGAGACTCTAAAACGTGACGTTTGTCCTCATGTAATAAGCTGAAGTGGACCGCTCTTTAGACTGGGGACGCGCTTTGCCGGCTCTTGTGGGGCACTTAGAAAGCAATTCAATTTGAAGCAGCGTATAATTTAAACTGTGGGTAATCCACTAAATGTATTCCAGCAGGGAACCTGTAGAACCATTATTTCTGAAGCACAGCAGCAATGATGCTCTGTCCGACAATCCATATACTGGATCAACTCTAGCAAACTGTTCAAAACCATTTATCTGCACTTTCAGAATAAAGAAATAAGCCACAAGAGGCTGTGCATTACTGTGACTTTATAAGAGGGAAGGGTGTTCTTAGATACGACACAAAGCAGGTAAACCTCCTTCCCGGTGATAAAATCGCTGTAACGTGCGCTGTTGACTAGCTTTTATAAAAAGAAGGCCAACCTAAAATATGATACAACACACAATTCTTCAGAAATGTATTATGTTCCAGATCTTTGGAACACATTACTTTTAAACTTCCCTTTTTATACTTTTGTCTTGTGTATTTTTAATTGTAATTATTAATATATCTCCTTTTCTGCTATTTATTATCTGTTTATTTTATTTTTGAGTATCTTTTTTCCTCTTCATTCTCTGTATTTTACTTTGTATTGTGAAGCACTTTGATCTGCATTTTAATGTATGAAAGGTGCTACATAAACATTACTATTATTATTGATAATACTAATACTACTACTACTACTACTACTATTAATAATAATAATAATAATAATAATAATAACAATAATAATAACAATTATAACTAACAACAACAACAACACACAATAAAAAATCAACATAAACAAATATTCCACCAAGAAATGTAGTTCCTTCAAAGTATGGTTCATATCCTCCACTGCCAAACAACCACAGACTACTGAATGCAGAGAAGAATGTTCGGTCGCCCATCGCTGTACACTGCCGTCATTTCATGAAATGTTAACTTTTCGTCGTATAAAGATGAACATATAACACAGCATTGTTAAATGCAAAAACCTTCACTCTATAAGCACCTTTTGGTCACTAAATTACCACCGCAAGTCTTAATTAGCACCAAGCTAACGGCTCCCATCTTTTCACGCTGGGGCTGAATCTCAAACAGCTCCCTGCTCCCTACATAGTGCACTGTGTAGGAGTTTAAATACTGGACCCTGCAGCCCAACAGAGCAAAATAGAGCTAAGAAATAGTCATTTAGGTCTCAGACACATCCATACTTGACAAACAGTGCACTGTTTGGCTGTAGACATTTGACGCATGTAAACCATTCAAGTGACATTTTTAGACTATTATATTGCAGTTTTACAGTAAATCATGCCGTAAGTACTTTAATTCAAGCCTGTGATATCAATGAGGGAGTTGTTTAGGCTGTTTGCTATCTTTTAGCCTGATAGCTAGCTGATCAGCCTAGTTCTAGTTAAGAAAATAAGTTATCAGCCCCTCAGTTTAAAGAGAGCCAGGTTCTTACTTCATCAGTGCAGTCGGTGATCCATACGAGCAGCATTAGAGTCAAAGATTATTCATTAACAGAACATAGATTTTTTTTGAGACGTGGCGCAGTGATAGAGTTCAGTTGATGAGAGGCATATCTCGAGTATCAGTTGCTTCAAACATGGCTCAGCCAATCAAATATTTTATGAGCAAATAAATAGTTTAGCAGACAAAAGTTGTACTATGCATATTTAAGTACATACAAAATAAATTAATTCAATATACTCAATATACATAATTTTAACAGCAACTGCACTTTGCACCATGTGAAACCTTTATGATGAATGGACCAACAGAAACACTAAAAAAAAAAAAACACTCTGAATATAATCTTGTTACTCACATTAAAACTAAAGATTGTTTATATATTTTTTTGACATAGACGATATATTAAATATATGTAAGTACCTATATGTAATAATGTATGTAATATGTATGTCCCACACATATTATACATGTGTAAGTATCTGATTTTATATATATATATATATATATATAAATAATCAGTCCTGACAGCAGGACAGTAACAGGATTATGGCCAGACAAATAATGAGCAGCTAAAACAGTAATAATGATGTTGTTGCTCATTAAAATGCGTGAGGAGTAGCCTGCTCATTGGCTGAGGTTGCCATGGACATGACATTTGAACATCTCACCATGAAAGCTACAGCATCTGTAATCAGTGAGCTTTTTAATCAGACAGATTTTACTGATATGTACCAAATGTAATGCGAGTATAACAGTTATAAATCGGAAGATTTACAGTCTCGCTTTGAAAACACTTAAACATTCAGGAGTAAGTACAGTTTATAATATGAACACTGACCAGCAAAGGTTTGGGAACATCTAGTCTTCTTTTGAAATCTTAATGTTTTCACTGCATGGGCTCCGCAAACTGTACCAAAGTATCTTCTTTGTCAGTGAGTATAATTATTTTATTTTATTAATATTAGAATTATTTAAATATAATGTTTTAAGATAGCACATCAATTTTTGTAATCAAAAAAGATGGCTGTACTTTCAAGTGGATAACTGTATCCAGTCAGCATGGAAGCTGCTCACAGACCAATTTACAGTAAATTCAAGTATAACAGAGAAAATGTGGGCAATAATGGTGAAATCTTGGGCTGTTTGAGGCTGTAATGTCAAACGTACCCAAGCATGTAATGGATTCTACTAAGGTTTTTCCTGTTTTCCATCTTCTAAAGCAGGTAGAGCTGCTATATGCAGGATTAACTCCACGGCGAATCCTCTGTGTTTGCTAACACTCACAGCTGAAGCTAAAGACAATTAAGCGAATTCTTTACTCTTTCAGGTGAAGATAATGCTGCCCAGCACTACGTGACCAATACGTGCAACAGAATGTAAACTAGCACAGTATGTTTATTCGTTGATTACTATTTTTTGAATTATTACTTTGAGAGTTCGATATAAGCTAACAGAATCTAGCGCTATTAACATGCATGCTAGCAGCTCAAATTTTTACACTCAGAGGAAAAAAATTTATCTTTGTTTGATTCTACTCACAATTCTGTGTAAATGTAGACAACAGATCAGTTTCATATCATTCAATAAGGTAAGCTAACTAGCTTAACTAATTAGCCAAATTAGACACTTTAGAGTGACAACAAATGACCACAAAGACCATTAAAAAACTAATCATTGTTATTAGAAATGGTTCCAGGTATCTCTGGAGCAGGTGGAAAATGAACTACACACTTAAAAAATGATGGTTCTTCAAGGGTTCTTTGCATCGTGAAAGGGTTCTTCAGAGTGATGGAGAATGTGTTGCATATGGATCTATATAGCACCAAAAAGGGTTCTGCTATTGTTACAGGTTTAAATGCTGTAACAATAGAAGAACTCTTGTTGGTGCTATCCAGAACCCTTTTCAAAAAAGTTATATGTAGAACCATCTATAGCACATTCTCCATCAATCTGAAGAACGATTTCACCATGCAAAGGATTGTCTGAGTGTTCAGAACCATTTTCTTTATTAAAGAACTATCGAAGAACCATCACCTTCAAGAGTGTAGGAGTAGAACTGTAAGACCAGTTGGTTCCTGTGTTGATTACTTTTTGAATATGCAGTGTGGAAAAAAAAACACCCTCATAAAGTGAATGTTTCCGTCTTAAACCCTGCAGTGAAATGTGCGGCTGGTGCAGCTTCATCCTCTAAACCCACATCTGTGTCAGAACTGAACAGATTGTAGCATTTGAAGCTGTTAAGTTAGCATGCTAAACTGTGCTACATGCTACTATTACAGTACATCACTAGCTTAGCCAGGATGCTATCAGCTCTTTGACTCTACACACCATATTTGACAGTTTATACTGCCATCATTCATCTGCTTTAGCTAACTGCACATCTCAAACAATAAGTTTGACATGTTCTGTATTTCATGGAGGCTTTTTGGATCGAGTTAGTCTGGGTCTTCACTCCAGACCTTTTCGCCCTGGGAGACCCTAACAGGAGCATATTGCTCCCGACGACTTGGCTCTGAAGATCCCTAGACCACATAAGCCCTTCCGCCACGACAAGGCCCCGATCCAGGAAAAACGGACACAGAAGATCATGTACCCTGCCCGGGAGAGGGTCACTGGGACCTACCCCTGGAGCCAGGCCTGGGGGTAGCGTCCCTCGGCGAGCACCTGGTGGCCGGGCAGCCCACGTAACCCGGCCTGGCTCAGCCCGAAGAGGCAACGTGGGGGGACCATGTGGGCCACCACCCGCAAGGTCCAGCATGGGGGAGCGGTGCAGTGCCGTACAGGCAGTGGGAGATTGCAGGGGGGCCCTTGGTGGCCTAGGCCCCTGTGGCAGAAACTGGCTCTTGGTACGTGGAATGTAACCTCACTGGGGGGAAGGAGCCGGAGCTTGTGCGGAAGGTTGAGAGGTACCAACTAGATATAGTTGGGCTCACCTCCACCCACAGTGTCGGCTCTGGAACCAAACTCCTGGATAGGGGTTGGTCCCTCTCCTACTCAGGGGCTGCACAAGGTGAGAGGTGCGGGGCGGGTGTGGGGATACTCACGAGTCCCCAGCTGGCGGCAGCGCAATTGGAGTTTGTCCCGGTGGACGAGAGGGTCACCTGAATGCGCATTAAAATCGCAGAGAGGAAAACTCTGACTGTTGTGTGTGCTTATGCACCAAACAACAGGTCGGAGTATTCAGGTGGGCGGGGTTCTGGAAAGGGTCCTGCCTACAGACTCCATAGTCTTACTGGGAGACTTCAATGCTCATGTTGGCAATGACTGGGAGACCTGGAGAGGCGTGATTGGGAAGAACGGCCTGCCCAATCTAAACCCGAATAGTGAGTTGTTATTGGACTTGTGTGCTAGGCATGGATGGTCCATAACGAACACCAAGTTCCAACCCAAGGATGTTCATAAGTGTACGTGGTACCAGAGCTCCTTGGCTGAAAGGTCAATGATCGACTTTGTTGTCGTTTCATCTACTCGGGACCGTATGTTCTGGACACTCGGGTGAAGAGGGGTGCTGAGCTGTCGACTGATCACCACCTGGTGGTGAGTTGGATCAGATGGCAGGGAAGACTAATGGTCAGACCCGGTAGGCCCAAGCGAATAGCGAGGGTGTGCTGGGAATGACTGCCGGAGGCCCCTGTTCGGAATGATTTAAACTCCCACCTCCGGGAGAGCTCTCTCATGTCCGGCAGGAGGTAGGAGACATGGAGTCTGAATGGACCCTGTTCAAAACCTCCATTGTGGAAGCTGCCAGGCATGGCTGTGGCCAAAAGCTTGTGGGTGCCTGTCAGGGCGGTAACCCAAGAACCACCTGGTGGACACCGGTGGTGAGGGAGGCCGTCAAGCTGAAGAAAGAGGCCTTTAGGGACTGGATGGCCCGGAGGACTCCCGACTCAGCAGATAGGTACCGACAGGCGAAAAAAGGTGGCAGAAGCAAAATCCAGGGTGTGGGAGGAGTTTGGTGAAGCCTTGGAAAAACACTTTCGGTCGGCCTCAAGGAGGTTCTGGACAACCGTCCGGCGACTCAGGAGCGGTCGGGGTGGCTGCGCCCAAGCTGTATTTGGCAGGGGTGGAGAAACTCTGACTACAAATGAGGATATTGTCGGTCGGTGGAAAGAGCACTTCGAGGCACTCCTTAATCCGGGAGACATCAAATCAGATTTATTGTCACATCACAAGAGTACAGGGACACAGGTGAGTGAAAAACTTGAGTGCGAGTTCCACAAATTATGCAGAGAACAGTATTTACACATAGATAAACAAAACTATAGATAGGATAGAAGAATAGATAAAACCAATTTAACTAAAATATATACATATAATCTTACACAATAACTTAAAAATAATAATATTGCACCGAGACATATAATATTGCACTGGGAATGTAGAGTGAGTGTAATCAACTATATACTATATATAGTAATGGATATTACAATGCTATGTAGATGTGCAAGTAATCACACTAGGTGTGGAGGTAGAAGATGGTACAGTAGGTGGCAGAGTATTTAGTAAAGTGCAAGGTACAGGAAGTTAAGTGGAAGCGCAGGGGGAGAGTATTGTCTTTGGATAGGTATTCAAAGTCCAGCTATGCAAGTAAAGTGCGGGAGTACAGTGGGTGCACGTACGTGTAATGGGAAGGGTTGGGCTGGGCAGAGCAGTGATTACTGGCTGTTCAATAGCCTGGTTGCATGGGGGAAGAAGCTGTCTTTGAGCCGACTGGTTCTGGCTTTTAAGCTTCTGAGCCTCCTACCACTCGGCAGCTGAGAGAACAGACAGTGACTAGGATGGGAGGGGTCCTTCATAATCCTTCTGGATTTCCTCAGGCAGCGACTGGTGTATAAATCCAATAGGTTAGGGAGCTGAACCCCGGTGATGGACTGTGCTGTCCGCACCACCCTCTGCAGAGATTTCCTCTCACGAACAGTACAGTTCCCGTACCAGGTGGTGATGCTGCCCGTCAGGATGCTTTCCACAGTGCAGGTGTAGAAGGTCTTAAGGATGCTGGGGTTCAGGCCAAACCTCCTCAGCCTTCTGAGGAAGTAGAGGCGCTGGTGGGCCTTCTTCACCACCTGTGAGGTGTGCACTGCCCATGTCAGGTCCTCGCTGATGTGAACACCGAGAAACTTAAAGCTGCTGACCCTCTCTACCGCAGTCCCATTGATGGAAATCGATGGGTGTACTCTCTCCTGCTTCCTGAAGTCCACGATCAGCTCCTTGGTCTTACTGACGTTTAGAGAGAGGTTATTCTCCTGGCACCAGTTTTCCAGGATTTTAACCTCCTCTCTATAGGCCGATTCATCGTTGTTGGAGATCAGGCCCACAACTGTTGTGTCGTCAGCAAACTTTATGATGACGTTGGAGCTGTGTCTAGCAGTGCAGTCATGGGTGTACAGGGAGTACAGGAGCGGGCTGAGCACACAACCCTGGGGGGCTCCGATGTTGAGGGTCAAAGAGGAGGATGTGATACTTCCCATCCTTACCACCTGCCGTCGGTCCGTCAGGAAGTTCAGGATCCAGCTGCACAGTGTGCTGTTCAGACCCAGATCCCGGAGCTTGCAGTCGAGCCTCGAAGGAACGATTGTGTTGAATGCTGAACTGTAGTCTACAAACAGCATTCTCACATACGTGTCCTTCTTTTCCAGGTGGGAGAGGGCAGTGTGCAGGGTCAGGGCGATTGCATCGTCGGTGGATCTATTCCGCCTATATGCAAATTGCAGTGGGTCCAGGGTGGCAGGCAGTGAGGAACAGATGATATCTCTGACCAGCCTCTCAAAGCATTTGCTTGCGATGGAGGTCAGGGCAACAGGTCGCCAGTCGTTCAGACAGGTAATACTAGCTGTCTTTGGAACTGGCACAATGGTGGCTAGTTTGAAACTAGCTGGCACGACCGAGAGAGACAGTGAGGTGTTATAGATGTCTGCAAAAACTCCTGCTAGTTCCCTGTAGCAGGCTTTAAGCACTCTCCCGGGAATGCCATCTGGTCCTGCTGACTTGCGTGGGTTCACCCTCTTGAAGGCTTTGCACACATCAGCTACGGAGACGGAGGGGGCGTTGGGATCAGCGGTGGGCGGGGCGCTCTCCAGTGGTGCTGCGGGAATTCCGTCGAAGCGAGCGTAGAAGTTATTAAGCTCGTCCGGCAGATCAGCGCTGGTACTGGGCAGAGTGCGAGAGGCAGTTTTATAGTCAGAGATTGTATTTAACCCCTGCCATAAGCTTCGTGTGTTGGCTGTGTTGAACTGTGCTTCCACTTTCATTCTGTACGCACGTTTAGCTGCTCTGATGGATTTACGGAGAGCGTAGTTGGATTGCTTGTACTCCTCCGTATTTCCCGCTCTGAATGCAGCGCTGCGTGCGCTGAGGGCGGAGCGAACCTCACAGTTCAGCCAGGGCTTCTGATTGGGGTAAACGCGGACTTGTCTGCAGGGCACTACGTCATCAACACACTTGCGTATGAAGGCGGTGACTGTGTCTGCGTACTCGTCCACGCTGCCCGACGAATCACGGAACATTTCCCAGTCCACATGATCAAAACAATCCTGCAGCATAGCGTCTGATTGGTCAGACCAGCGGCGCACCTCCCTGGTAGTGACCGGCCCCCGTTTCAGCTTCTGCCTATAGGTGGGCAGGAGCAGGATGGAGGAGTGATCTGATTTGCCGAACGGGGGTCGGGGGAGGGATTTGTAACAGTTCCGGATGCTGGAGTAAACATGGTCTAAAATCCTGTCTTTCCGAGTGAAACATGTTACGTGCTGGAATAATGTCGGACAGTAGGTTCGCAGGTTATTCCGATTAAAGTCCCCCGCAACAATAAGTGCAGCCTCCGGGCGCGCGGTCATCTGCTTGCTGATAGCCTCGTGTAGCTTCCCGAGCGCGAGGTCCGAGTCCGCCTGCGGGGGGATGTACACCGCGGCCAGACAGAGTCCCATTATCTCACGGGGCAGCCACGCCGGCCGGCAAAACACGATGAGATATTCCAAATCCGGCGAGCAGAAAGACTCGATGAAATGTACATTCCTCCGATCACACCAAGCGTTATTGATCAGAAAACATACACCTCCTCCTTTGCTTTTCCCGGAGAGCTGCTTGGTTCTATCGGCGCGGTGCAGAGAGAACCCGGCGGGTTCGATGGCATTATCAGGGACCTCATCAGATAACCACGTTTCTGTGAGGCAGAGAACGCTGCAGTCCCGGATCTCTCGCTGGAAGGCGACCCGTGCATGAAGCTCACACAACTTGTTTTCCAAGGACTGCACGTTAGCCAGTAATATGGTGGGAAGAGGCGGCCGATGGGCACGGCGTCTGAGTCTGACGAGCACGCCGGCTCTCTTGCCTCTTTTCCGGCGTCTTCGACGGGTGCGTGGCCGGGCGGCCCAGATGAGTGGCGCCTCTCCAGTGTTAGTAAACAAGGGATCGGCGTTATGGAACTCAAAGTCCGGTTTCCGGTGAGTGATCGACGATCTGATTTCCAGAAGTGTTTGTCGGTCGTAGGTGATAAAACCAGTAACATTTAGTGCAAAAAGAGTTAAAAACAAACACAAAAACAACAAAAAACTGCAAAAGTAAGCGGGAGCTCGCAACACGGCAGCCATACTCGGCGCCATCTTGAAATAAACTCCCTCACGGGAAATGCCTCCCTCACGGGAGTCAGGGCCAGAGGCCTCTGGCGTGTCAAGCTCCATTTCCCTGGTAGAGGTCACTGAGGTAGTTGGCAAGCTCTTCAGTGGCAAGGCACCGGGGTGGATGAGATTCATCCGGAGATGCTTAAGGCTCTGGATATTGTGGGGCTGTCGTGGCTGACACGCCTCTGCGATGTTGCATGGACCTCGGGAACGGTACCCTTGGACTGGCAGACCAGGGTGGTGGTCCCTATTTTTAAGAAAGGGGACCGGAGGGTGTGTGTCAACTATCGGGGTATCACACTGCTCAGCCTCCCTGGGAAAGTCTATGTCAAGGTGCTGGAAAGGAGACTTCGACCAATAGTTGAACCTCAGATTGAGGAGGAACAATGCATATTCCGTCCTGGCCGTGGAACAATGGACCAGCTTTTCACCCTCTCGCGGATTGTTGAGGGGGCATGGGAGTTTGCCAACCCAGTCTACATGTGTTTTGTGGATTTGGAGAAGGCTTATGACTGTGTTCAAGATATCTTGTGGGAGGTCCTCTGGGATTATGGGGTGCCGGGGTTACTACTCCGGCCATTCAATCTCTGTACGGCCGGAGTGAGAGCTGTGTTCGTATACTCGGCATTAAGTCGGACTCTTTCAGTGTTAGCGTTGGACTCCGCCAGGGTTGTGCCCTGTCTCCACTCCTGTTCATGATATTCATGGACAGAGTGTCAAGGTGTAGCCGGGGTCAGGAGGGCATTATGTGTGGAGGCCGGAGGGTGGTGTCTCTGCTATTTGCAGATGATGTTCTTTTGGCTGGAAGTCTGAGTCCATGGTCTTAGCCCAGAAAAGGATGGCATGCCCACTCCAGGTAGGGGGAATGGACTTGCCCCAGGTGGAGGAGTTTAAGTATCTCGGGGTCTTGTTCATGAGTGATGGGAAGAGGGATCGTGAGATCGACCGCAGGCTGGGACAGGCGGCAGCAGTAATGCGGTCTCTGTACTGGACTTTAGTGGTGAAGAGGGAGCTGAGCCATAAGGCGAAGCTCTCTGTTTACCGATCAGTCTACATCCCCACCCTCACCTATGGTCAAGAGCTGTGGGTGACGACCGAAAGAATGAGATCACGAATACAAGCGGCAGAAATGAGCTTTCTTCGCAGGGTGGCGGGCTACACTCTATTTGATAGGGTGAGGAGCTCGGCCATCCGGGAGGAGCTCAGAGTAGAGCCACTATTCCTCCACATTGAGAGGTGCCAGCTGAGGTGGTTTGGGCATCTGATCCGGATGCCCCCTGGACGCCTCCCGGTGGGGGTGTACCAGGCACGGCCTACTGGAACAAGACCCCAGGGTCGTCCTAGGACCTGCTGGAGGGATTATACCTCCAAGTTGGCCTGGGAGCGGCTTGGGGTCCCCGGGAATGAGCTGGAGGAAGTTGCGGGGGACAGGGTCTCCCAACTGCTACCGCGACCCTATCTGGACTAAGCGGTTAACGATGATGATGATGATGTTCTGTATTATTATGTTTTATGTCACCATGTTGTAATTAGTATATTTTAGTAAACTGGACCATGATAGGTTCAAGCTGAAGCTCATTATGTACTAAACTAAGCTGCTATGTAGCGTCCCACGAATCACTTTTTCTGAATATACAGAGAAAGTCTGTGTATTCAATGATAAAATGTGAACTCTGCGCTATAAGAACACATTTAATACAAATGCCAGTCTACAGTCATAATAAGTATGGGGTAAAGTGTGTTTTTGCCAGTAAAACCACCATATAAATCACTCAAATAAATGCAAATAAATAAGTACAGTTTATTTGCTGCATTTGCCATGTCTGTATGCAATACAGGCCAATTTTAAAAGAGTAGTTGATATCTTGTGAGCTAGTTTAAAGTACAAAGTTTGGATCCAGATTTCTCCTAGATGCCTCCAGCCATCACATGGAGTCACTCAACTTCATTAATAGCACTACTGATTTAATTTAATGAAGTATTGATTTGCCAACATTGAATGATGATTATAATTATTACTGGGCTGCCATGATGAGAGGTTGGGAAATGGATCAACAAAAACTTTGACATGCATAAAATCACTACATATCGTACATTTGTAATACTGCTGTTTTTTTGAGCCAATAAACACTTACTGACAAGATGATTCGCATTTTTAAATACCATTTTCTCAGGCGTCTAAAACGTTTGCCATAAGAAAGCCATCCAAGAAGAGTTAATCAGAAGAAAGCAGAAGTTCTGTTTTCGTGCACAACCCTGCAGTGGTTTAGTTTATCACAGTTCAGCTCTGTGCTGATGCTTTGTGTGTATTTATCTTTAACACTATAAATATTGATAATTGACAGTTTTCTTTTTCAAACTATAGTAAAATTCACATATTGAAGCTTTTTTGGTACAAATGTTGTTTAAACACCTGATATCTGAGTGCTGACATCACAACAAGGGGATAAAGTGGGCATGGCCTTCCTGAGATAGAACTAATATCGACACAAGCATTTACATGTGTGATAGTTTTCCTCTAAAATAAACTTTTGACAGGCAGCATACATGTATATACGGTATATAAACTTTAAGACTAAAATGACATGGGTATTCAAAAACTTCAGTAAGACTATTCTAATCCGCAAAATCCTACTGTCCTCTCCATCCCTCAGTAAAAAGGACTCGTACTGAGCAATTGATTTTGTAACCACGGGCCACACCAATCACTCTGAAGGCCAAATCAATATGCCAATCTCTCCGCCATTTACCCTCCGTCCACTGCACTAAGACACCAAAGACAGTCGTCTCTATGACCACAGCAAATGCAGAACAGCACAACCACTTATTGGCCATTTTTAATCAGAAACACCTACAAAAAAGTTAGAGACCACCTTCAGACGTTTGAGTGTTCAGTGTGTCACTCTCTACCTTTATTCCAGCTTTCATTCTTTTCAGGAGACTAACTTTCAGTTATTCAAAAAAAACCTCCAAAGTTCAGTCTTAGAAGTTGGTTGATCATTTTCTGAAGTAATCAATACATTCAGTGATGATGAGGTCTGGACTCTGGGGTGGTCAGTCCATTGTTCAGCTTCTTTGTTTGATGTGTCTGTCTCCTTTTCTCAGTGAGGCTTCTTGACAGCTACACATCATTTCAGACCCATAGCGCTGAGTCGTCTTCTCACAGTGGAAGGATGGACAGAAACACCTGTGGATGTTTTCAGATCTGAAGCAGCTTAATTTTCTCCTCTCTCTCAAAGATGAAAGCTGTAAGTGCTGTTTATCTGATGTGGGCAGTTCTGGTGTCTTCCAGGTCTTCCAGGTGGTTGACACATCAAACAAAGAAGCTGAACAATGGACTGACCACAACACCACAAGAGTCCAGACCTCAACATCACTGAATGTGTTTGATTGCTTCAGAAAATGATCAACCAGCTTCTAAGACTGACCTTGGGAGGTGTGTCTGCAGATTTCTTTGAGAAACTGAAAGTTAGTCTCCTGAAAAGGATGGAAGCTGGAGTAAAGGTAAAGAGTGACACACACACAGCTGCGATTAGATTTAGCTGTTGTGTAAATTTCTGTTAAATGTTTTCAGATTTTTTTTTCCTGGCACTACAAAGTGAATAACTTATACTTAGCGACTGTTTTGACTGGAAATTAAAAAAAAAATGAAGGGTGGTCTCTCACTTTTGCATAGTACTGGGATTACATAATTCATTTCCAGTCTGTAAAGGACAGGCTCGAGTCTGCACTTCTGACTTTTTTTGTTTCAGCTTCAAACACAACATAAACAGCAAAACTGTAAACACTGTACGCACTACAATAACTTTTTATCAAACTCAGATCATAATAAAATTTCTCCTTATCTACTTGCAGACACTAATATAGTCTGGATTGAGAGTTTAGAATCTGCACTTTCCACATAATTTCTCCGCTTTTTTCACTGAACTACGAGTCAGAAATAATTCATACAAAACTACAGCATGTATTTGTTATCGCCAGAAATAAATACTGGGCAGCCCACACTGCTGAAAGAGAATGAACCAAAACAAAGAACGCACTAGACTTTCAACCAACTCCAGCTCCTGAGGGGGCACTACAACCACACTTCTTTCCAAACAAAGACTAAGCCTAGTCTCAGTCTGCAATCCCCTCAGGCTCTGTAATGTGGTCTGAGTTAACACCTGAACTGTGTATGGAAAATAAGCCTTAAAGGTCAGATATCGCTGCTACTGTTCCATCTACACTCTCTTTCAAGTATCAACAGAAGACTGAACGTCCATGCAGATGGTACAGCACAGATTTAACACCAAATAAACTGTAAAAGTGATAAACTACACTACTCTTAAAGATGGTTCTTTAACAGTCTTTAGTTGAAAAAAAGGTTCTACATAGAACACTCAAACAACCCTTTGCATGATTAAAAGGTTCTTTGCATCATGAAATTGTTCTTCAGATTGATGGAAAACGTGCATGAATGTGCTATAGACGGTCCCATATAGAACCTTTTTGAAAAGGGTTTTATATAGCACCCAAAAGTGTTCTTCTATTGTTAAGCTTGACTTTCATAAAAATGGTGAAAGAACCCTTTTAAGTGCTATATAGAATAATTTTTAAAAATCTATAACACATTTTTCATCAGTCTAAAGAACAATTTCATGATGCAATCATGCAAAGGGTTCTTTGAGTGTTCATGGTTCTATATAGGAACATTTTCTTTACTAAAGAAGCATCGAAACTATCTTTTTTGAGAGCGTACACTGAAACATATGTATAAAAAGTGTAGTGATAGAAGAGGAGGGTAAACTTTAGCAACCTCGCTTTATGATTCCCACATTTAGGGAATCATATGCCTTCAAAGAGGGACAATTATTTATTATCGCCCACCCCTAATTCTTCAGTGATATGACACTTAAGTCAGCTATTCGCCAGCTTCTTGTTTGAATTTTCTGGTACCACCTTAAATGGTGCAGCAGTTCTGATGCCTGAGGTGCCAGAATGTAACTGCCGCACTATTAAAAGTGGAATGGGAGATTTAGCTAGCTAGCTACTGAGACATCAGCTACTACCAATGATTTTTTATGCTTGTGATGAAGAAAAGGACCATAATACACTGAAACTACATTAAACTAAGATAATACAATGGTTATCATAATTTTTAAGAGAGAAAACTCTCACATTTGTGGGTTTCTTTGGTCGCTTGAGCAGCCATCTTGCCAGTTTTTATGTTTGCAGAGGGGTAGGGCTGAGTGGTAGGGGCAAGGGGTGAAATGGGATTGGGCCTTAGTATTTGACAATATGCCCATATAAGGGTGTAAGCAGTTGCTTACTATGGGGAAAAATTGGGCAGCATTCTCGAAATTTGCTGCCGTTGCCCCCTGTACAACACAAATGCTCCATAGCAGATACATTTAGACACATTTAGTCAGATATTTCTCAGTGGATGTTATAAAAATGTTCAACAACTAAATGACAAACAAAATTAAATACTGATCATTGATACTAAAACTCAGAGAAAGCTGCTTTATAAGAATCTCAGCCTTTTAGCTTCATATACCAAACATGAAGTAAGAAACCAGGGTGTGATCTTAGACTTTTCACTCCACAATTATTACTGTCAGACTGTAAAAACTACACACAGCAGATTCATACTGGTTTAAAATTGCTCCACAATTACTACTGTCAGACTGTCAAACTACACACACACACACACACACACACACTCACACACACACACACACACACAGCAGATTCATACTGGATTAAAATCGCTCCATAATTATTACCGTCAGACTGTAAAACTACACATGCTGCAGATTCATGCCGGATTAAAACCGCTCCACAATTATTACCGTCAGACTGTAAAACTACACAAGCTGCAGATTCATACTGGATTAAAATCACTCCACAATTATTATTGTCAGACTAAAACTACACACTATACAGATTCATACTGGATTAAAATCACTCCATAATTATTACCATCAGACTGTAAAAACTACACACTCTACAGATTCATACTGGATTAAAGTCACATATCTTGTTGCTAATCACTTAAATTACAGTAAAATGTCCCAGAAACATCCTAATACTCCAATATATCTTTAAATGTCTAAAACATGTCATTTTACATGTTGTACTCTTGCAATGATGCATTTTGGTAATTTATTTAAACAAATACCTGTTACAGTCCACGTGGAGCAGCACGTGAGAGGCGCTGATGGTCAGGGCGATTTTATGCCACTGACCGTCGGCCAGTCTGTAAGGGAAGGTCTCCGAGCGCGGTTTTCCGTTGTGGCGGTAATGGTAGCGGATTTCCTCCCGAAGGCCACTGCTCTCCAGCTCAAAATAACTGCAGGTGGAAAGGACACAAGAGAAAACTGGATTTGAACTGCTGGTTATTTTTAAAAACACCTTCACAGACAAGAGCAGCCCAAGCTAATTCGAGGCTACCCCATGCTACAAGGCAATTAGCATGGTGCTAACTGCATCCCAAAGTCATCATACACTCACCTAAAACTGTGTGGAGGTGTTCAGTATCTCTAATAGTCTTGATTATGTGGTTTCTGACACTGTATGACACACTTATCTATAAACATGGACAAAAACATGTCAGCATATAGCTAACAACGGTAGCAGCCATTCTGGAGTCTGATTATATCTGTGCTTGTGTCCATTTTAACAGATAGCACTGCCACTAAACTATTCCTCTTAAGACTAAGAAAAAGTGTTCTTCTACTGATACAAGCTACACATTGTAACAACAGAAGAAACCGTTTTGATGCTATACAAATCCCTTTTCAAAAAGGTTCTCCATCAACCTCCATCAATCTGTAGAATGCTTTCACAATGCGAAGAACCCTTTAATCATGGGTTCTTTGATTGCTCATGGTTCTATATAGAACTATTTTCTTAACTAAAGAACCCTTGAAGAACCATCATTTTTAAGTGTGTACATTAGTTTTACTACTGCGGCCACAAAGCTAAAGAAGAAAACTTCAGACACCAAACAGAATTATGATAAGCCTTCGTAAGATTTCTCTATATCCAGATTCACAGACGCAGAAAATGCAGGCCACTGCAAAACTGATAAGAGACATGCATCAGCCAAATCAACCCTTTTACAACCTCCTTCCACTCAATGCAGGTGAGAGAATGGGTTGTTTCCTGTGTTTTTGAGTTCAGAACACACATAAAAACCTCCCATTTCCCTAAACTGCATGAAACGCTGACCAGCATGAACAGGCACAGTAAAACTGAAACAGAGCCTCCATTCAGAATCTCCATTTCAGCTGGGAGGAGCTTTCAGATCTGCCTTGGTTGGTGTGGTACATACGCATCTGTGTATGCATTTTTACAAAACGGACAGTTCCAGTCCTAAAATCTGATTGGTTGAGCCGCGTTCAAAGGCGTCGTAAAATCCATGATATACACACACCTATGTCCGCTTCACAACAACTGAGTTGTGTATTACTTGTGCTTCTCGCATGGAGCACCGAGTGTCCTGATGAAGTTAGAACCCATTTCTTGTTTAAACTGAGGGGCTGGCGACTTAGTTTTATAACTACAACTAGACACTAAGGATATCTGTTATCCATGCCAATCAAGCGGAGCCTGTGTTAACTCCACCCACATCACCACGCTGGTAATGTATCCACAGATTCAGAAAACTAGTCTTATCTCAGAAAGAATCAATTATACAGATTTACAGTCTAATTTACAAACAGCTTTGACTGAAAATTCAGAAGTGTTCTTCAAAAATGAATTGCGCATTAACTGCCCACTGGCTTCTGTTATAAACGTTAAAAAATTAACAGGTTTTCAGTTATTCTTTAAGCACAGAGAAAAGTGTTAAAGTTATTATCGGAGAATGGATTGAAAAATGCTTGTGTAATCATTTTAACTGTGGCACATCAAACATTCACTGATGTGTTTCACCATATTACAATCATCTTCCACAGTCACAATATAGTACAATACATAATACTTAGCAATATTATGGGGTCCTCTAATCCTTCAGAGACAAACAAAGGGATTAAAATCTTGAAACGCCCAATGAAAAATTAACCAATCAGGATTGTTCTTTCTGTGGTATCTAGGTTGATACAGCCAAGCTGCTCTCTCATTGGTTAGGACTTCAGGTGCTGGACAGAAGGCCTTACACGTTAGATTAACTACCAACATAATTAGGAAGTGACAGAATATATTACAATACATCACCTTCTTCAGTCACAATAAAAAGCAATATTACTAGTGGAGAACCTCTCATTTTTGTCTACTAAAACAAAATACATGACTGGAATTTTTAGTTTATTTTATTTAAAAGAATCATCATACTTGATTTTACCATTGCCAGTATTGCAATAATCCTCTTATTTCATTGTTAGGTTTGGCTGGAAACTAAAGAATTAAAATCAACTGCCATTGGTTAGGACTTCAGGAGCTGAAATGAAGGTCTTACATGTAAGACTAACTACTAACATTATGACAAAATGACAGAGAAATTGACCAATCATGCTTTGATTTACAATGAGTGGAGCCGGAAAAAATAGTCCTTCTGGAAGTTCTAGATAACTGACTGTGAATACAAGTCATACTCTAAGCAGGTTCTGGTTAGTTGTTAGGAATGGAAAACAGTGACATCAGCTCTATGTCGGAAATCTTTACTGAAAGAGTCACTGTAAAACTGATACATACAAGCTCAGATAATGATGTTATAATGTCTGTTACAAACTTGAAATATCTGTGTTTAATCTACAACAGCCAAAAAAAAAAATGTAATGTGCACAAGCATTACCTTAAATGCTAACATCCAATTAGTAATCCCACAGGGACACTAGCAGGAATTAGCATTACTGTAAAGCAAACTGAAGGCCCAGCTCTAGCTCACCACGAAATATCGTAGCAATATAGTGTGCCAGCCCTAATCTAACATATGCCCTGTAATTCTGAGTTCTGTACGGAATGTGAGGCTTTTCGGGCAGTTTAGAGCCGTGTGGTTCGCTCTGATGCAATGGGTTCCTCTCCCACCACGTGTAGCCTCCACAACAGCAGCAGTTTGAAAGCTGCGCTGACCATGTGTCAGGGCTAACAAGGTAGACTGGGGAGGCACACATCAATTTGTATTTGTTTCTCCGATCAGTGAGAGAGGGAGAAGAGAGCGAGCGCACAGAGAGGAGAGAGAGAGCGAGAGAGAAAGCGAGAGAGAGAGACAGAGAGACAGAGAGAGACAGAAAGAGACAGAGAGAGAGAAGCTTTTGATCAGCTCGGATAAACACAGCCAGAAAAGCTCAGACTGTTCATCCTTCCATCCAGGGATTCTTCCTCAGCAGAGACGAACGCTGCTTTATTTTCCCACCATCACCGCCACGTTTCACTCCGCGTTCCTTCCAAACAGACTTCATCCATATTAATGCCCACCGAAACACACACTACTCTGCGGAATACCAAACAAGGCCTCACAAACCAGGAGTTTTTTTTTTCTGTTTTTATTTTTTCTCCTCTCACAAACTCCTGATCCTGGTGAAATATTGAGGAAAAAACAGACAAACTTTTCCTTGTCAGTTTTGACAGGTCACTCAGCGCTGCTATTAGAAGTGGTACATATATACATTTCTATGATTGTGTAATGGTGTATACACAGTTGCATGTTTTAGAGAATGAGAAAAGACTAAAATGAAACTTATAATGCGGTCCATGTAAGACTGTTACTTTTTCCATTTACTTATAGTAATCCCTCTATGCATGCTCCGCCCACAAAATGTGTTTTCATCTGCTACAAATGTGAGGTTGGATAAGCTTTACAAAACACTGATTATTAATTTCATTCAAGTGGTGGGGCTGAACTGCTGTAGGCTGAATGGGCAGGGCTAAACTGCTGTAGGCTGAACGGGTGAGGCTAAACGGGCGTGGGCTAAACTGCTATTGGCTGAATGAGTGGGACTAAACTGCTGTAGGCTGAACGGGCGAGGCTAAACTGCCGTAGACTAAATGGTCAGGGCTAAACTGCTGTATGCTGAACGGTTGGGGCTAAACTGCTGTAGACTAAGTGGGTGGGGCTAAACTGCTGTAGACTAAGTGGGTGGGGCTAAACTGCTGTAGACTAAGTGGGTGGGGCTAAACTGCTGTAGGTTGAATGGTTGGGGCTAAACTGTTGTAGGCTGAACAGTCGGGGCTAAACTGCTGTAGGCTGAACGGTCGGGGCTAAACTGCTGTAGGCTGGACGGTCGGGGCTAAACTGCTGTAGGCTGAATGGGTGGGGCTAAACTGCTGTAAGGCTGAAAGTGTGGAGCTAAACTGCTGTAGGCTGAACTGGAAGCTGAATGGGTGGGGCTAAACTGAATGGGCAGGGCTAAACTGCAGCAGGCTGAACAGGTGGTTCATATGTAAATGTTTTCAACTATTTCTAATTAATCTATCAGTGTTCAAAAAAACTGAATGAAGCTGAACATAAACAAATTAGAATTATGCAAATGACATCATGCTAATTGGTGGTAAATATCTTCCATTCATTGTTAGCTATTAGGACACCCTTGATTGAAAAATGTTTTAAATGTTCAGAGCTTCTGAATCTTTGTGCTACTGAACTTTTCAGTCTGTTAGTGTCAGTATTTCAGACGTCAGGTCAATTAACCAGAAAGTTTGACGGACATAGCAAAAACAAGTTAAGAGCTCAGAACTAAGGGAGGAGGGACTTTCTCAGAATTCTGCGAACGGTCAGTTACTGACGCACTGCTGAAAGCGGAAATCCTGTTACAGCAGACAGCAGTTCATTAGGAGTCTACAGACGTCTGTGCGCTCGTGTGGAGTCTCAGCAGAGTTCCATGAAGAGGCCAGGTGTCTCAGCGCTATTTCTGGACCTCTGAGATGAGACTTTTTGGGCTACATTCTCCATCAGTCCTCTCCAATCCTGCCGAGACAAAACAAAAATAGAGGGGCAGCTGCTGAGGGGCTTCAGCACATTAATCTTAGTTTAATCACAGCAATATGGGCTTCCATTGACAGCAATAGTAAAGCGTTTGGGATCGACACCCATTTGTTTTTCATTAACCTGGATTAAACTAATTTAAGAGGGCTTGACAAAGCCAACTTCCTGTTCTCTGTTTTTTTTCCTTCTAGCCGTTTTTGTGCTGTATTCACAGAGCTAGAACCACATGACTGGTGGAAACTATATGCAGAGGTGGAAAGTAACAAATTACAGGTACAAATATTTTACTCGAATAAGTATATTTTTTCCCCTGTAACTGTACTTTAAGCAGAATTAAATAATAGCACTTTTGAGTTCATTTCTAATTCTTTTACTTCTCTAATTAAATTTTTTTTAACCCAACTTTTCTCCCCAATTTAGTCGTTTCCAAATCCACCTGCTAATTAGGACTCAATCACATGATACTATCAGTGCTAGGAGGGTGAAGGCTAACACAAACTTCCTCCAAGACATGTGAAGCCAGCCACCGCTTCTTTTTGAACTGCCGCTCACGCAATTCAACTGTCACTGGACAGTTGAACACGCTTGGAGGAAACGCCAACCGCCAGATCTGTTACGTCAGCTAACAGGCGCCTGCGCTGACTAGCCCCGCTTTGAGTGATGGGGGGAGAAGGGGGGCCATCCTACCCACCCACACAGAGTGAGGCCAACTGTGCTCTCTTGGACTCCCGGTTACGGATGGCTGTAGCATCACCAGGGATCGAACTCACGATCTCCTGATGATAGGGCCAACACTTAGACAGTTGCGCCAGTCGTGAGCCCTCTAATTTAATTTTTAATGACCATAAAGTAGAGTAGAACTCAGCTAATAAACCAATGAGAAGAAAGATAAATTTAAAAGAGTAAGTTCTGAAAGCCAATCAAAACAGAGCAGCTCCCAAAAAAACACGAGTTTAGAGACATTGAGTTTAGTCGTGAAAGAAAGAGGAGAACGTCACCAGCACACATGAGGAACACACTTTATCCAAACTATCATCTTCATTTAACCAAACAGAATTTAAAGATAATCAATATTGTTGGTTATCTGTAAAAAATAAAACATCATATTTATATCAAGCTCATCAATTGTTCTCACAAAATGCCAGCTAGTAATGTTTATATTTTCAGTGCAAGTCAAAGTATAACATTTCACTTTTCAATTGTATGATACTCCTACATCATGAATAAATTATTTTAAAAAAAGTTTTTCAGAAGGACATTTTTTAGGCTGATCTACAAGCGAAGCAGACACCGAATCGCAGACTGGGAAAACTTTGAGCAGTGAGTAGCATGTCTCAATCCGTCTGAGGTAACTGGCAACTCAATTATTATTGACTATCAACAAAAACAGATTAAACAGTCCTTTCTCTGCATCAGGGGTTCACAAACTTTTGCAACTTGCGGCCCATACAACCACAAAAGCTTCAGTGGATTTAAGCGATAAGATCACCATTTTCTCTCTTACGAAAAGCTCTCAGAAGAAAGCTTCAGACTGAGTTCAGCTGAAATCGACAGGTTTAGATGCATATTTGCTGCATTTACATTTATATTCACTGTGTTGAGATACATATTCGCTGCACTTACATTTATATTCACCATGTTTAGACTCCTATTGGCCGTATTTAGTCTGTTGGGATTGAAAGCTTCAGTTATAAAGCCCCCTGAGCAAACAGCACAGAGCTGCAGTTACTAGTTTGCAGTTCTCACACAGGTGAAGCCCAGAGCTGCATACTCACTGCTGTATTTCCTCCATTTCGGTTTTGCGTGCACTAAAAATATAAACACAACTAGGTAATATTTTACCAGAACAATGAATGAGCTTGATATAAAAAATCTTTTATTTTTGGTTTTATTTTTTATTTTTTGGTTAAATGCTTCTATCGTAACAAATTTTTGCTTTTTTAAAACAAAAACCTGCAGTACCACCACAGACCACTGGGCTGAAAACTTGAAAACTTGTATATGTTTAAGTAAAACCTGCTGTTTAAGGATCTAATTGATCTTTCCAGTATAGCTTAACTGGGGATTATTTATTTGTTGATGTTTACTGGTTCCAAAATTCAAAATTCTCCTGAGAGCAGATTGGAATGTAATTATTACTGTGTTTTTATTTGATAATGAAAATGGATGTAGTTTATGTTTGACATTACATTTTAGAGAAGAAAGGAACAGAAAAATCTTATTTTTATATTCTGAAAAAAAAAAATCTTAGTCTGGTCTTGACTACAACACTCAATTTCTACTTAATACAAAATGGCAGCTATTTATCAAACTAGCATGGCTTTGTGGATGTTTTACTGTAAGTGACTGTCAGACAGCTATGTTATTTAATGTATTCGTCATTGGGTTTACCAATCTGGTGGCAGTTATGGCAGCCATATAGGACTGGAATACAAGAAATCTAGTCTAAAGCACTATTTGTACAAGATTAGTTTTTTGCCAGTTTACCATAGGACGTCTAATGTTTATGACCGATTTGCATGGGATGAGAAATCTCAGTCTAATTGACAGAGATGCGTGGGGTTACTTGATTGATGTAGTTCATTTGCTAAAAAACTTGTAGAAAACACATTAATTTAGCTGTCTTAAGTGAATGCAGTCATCAGCTCAGGAATTCACAGCCAACAGCCAACTTCACAACATAAAATTAAACGTATGACATTTTAAAGCTCTGAGTTTGTAGTAGGACAGTACAGATCAGCCTGATTTTGGCCACAGGTAACCAGTAAACGCTTCTTTGGGCCTCCATACTTATGAAACCTGTTTTCCCCTGAATACGATACTGCTTTTACAGACATGTTGATTCACACAAGATTACTATAACCTGGGGTTATTTCTTCTGCTCGTTTTCTAGAAGGTAAACGCTGCTGGAATCTTTACTGATATGGGAGCGCACAGTGTGTAAAAATGACTGACATGGCGCATTTAGATAGGACTAAAATCACAGAGAAACGCTGGTAAAGATTTCATTATCCACCTCCTCATGTAAGACTGATCCCATCCCAAGCACTTAACACAGGTTCCCAATTAACTCCAGCCAATAACAGTTAACTCTGCACACAGATTTGTTTTTAGACTGGTCTACACAGTAATCTGATCAGACTGCAGGTGGTGGGTCATCACAGCTGAAGATAAGTGACACTATAGCGTGTATCATGTCCTCCTCTTCAGCCTGGCCTCCTCTGGATCAGCTCCTCAGCTCAGCTGCACATCTTTTAGGTAAAGAGGTCCTGCAGTGGCACCTTTTACCTCCATTTCTCCAGCTGTTACTCAGTTACCCAAGAAACAGGCTTTAGGTCACAGATTTTCACCTTGCTATTGGCTGTATCAGTGGAACAAAGCACTATGGCTTTAGTATAGCAACGAAAAACAACATGTATGAGTACAAGAACTCATATCAAACTCTGTTTTGTACAAAAAGCATTTTGGATGCTACAATATTCTGAGCCTTTAGGCTGCTAATGTTAGTGCTGGTGAAAACAGCTGGGCTCGGAGAATTGCGCCATAGCAACACATCTCAAACTCTTTCATTCGTTCTCGCGACTCGCAAAGAACAATCATCTTACACATTTTTCATTCATCAAGGTAAAAACAATGTAAATGTTCCCTCAAAGGTATAACAGTGGTTTTAAGGTGTACTTGTGAACCTTAAGTAGTTTTTTCCAGGTGAAAAGTAGATATTTGTACCTTTTCATAAATTACTGTAAAAAAAAACAACAAAAAAAAACAGGACAATAAAATAAAAAGCCTGGAGATGAGACGGGGTGTGTGGAGTCAATACAACTTAGAATATATTATTTTAATGGATTATGGTACAGTTATGTTCCCTGACTAAAGGTACTGAGATGTACCCTTGAGGGTCCCACCCCAGTGACAAGAGGGGTACTGCCCGAGTGAAAGTTTAGTACCTTTATTTCTGAGAGTGTAAGAACATTCCTAACAATCAACACAGCCATTTAAGTCTGTTCTTCTCATTCTCTGTACTAAAAAAACCCAGCTGTTCTCCAATAGTGGCCAACATTACGGCTGAACTGTATGGAGGGGAATAGCAAATTGTGATTCTTCTGACCGATACTGCGACTGTGATTTAAATTGTTATTTTCTGTAAATTGAGGTCCAGACATGTTTTTTTTTTGGCTAAGAATAACAGAACATCCACTTTTTCTGGCCTGAATGCATCAGTGAGTTGTGGTTGTGATGTCACAGCATATGCTTGTTTGCTTGCTTTTGGTTGGTCTGACTCATCTGCAGGCAGTTTACAAGTGCTGATATTAAACTAATGTTCCAACTTAAAGGGGAATTCCAACATTTTTTTCAAAATTTCTGCATAATTAACTGGGTAAGATGTTAACAGAGTCGTTCAGAGTGATTTGGTGTGGAATGCTCTGTTCTAGAGAAACTTACCAAGTTAGAATTGTTCATAGTGGTGGTGATAGGAACCAGATGTCCACCTCTAAAAGCTCCCTCACAGAAAGTTATTACATGAATGGTTATTAATACACTGCCTGAGACACTGTCTTACGATAGTTTTGTGATCCATTCATGGTGGAGGAATACACACAGGCAAAACAGTCCCCAAAGAACTTTTTCTTTCCAGATTTTCCACTATTTTACCATCAGTGTTTCATATAAAAACTGAGAAAACACGTGTAGGTTCACTGGTGGTTTTGGATAGTAAATAAAATGTCAATATTTGTGTTGTAGTCATGGCAAGCCCTGGTTCCAATCAGAACCACTGTAAATAAATCTGAGTCTGTAATGCTCTCTGTAAAGAACCATTTTACATCAGATCACTCTGCATGACTTTACATTGCAGCAACACAACATGAAGATTGGTGGAATTCCCCTTTATAACAACTTTTAACATGCAATTTTCTAAATAGAACCATGAACACTCAAAGAACCATTTGCATGCTTAAAGGTTCTTTGCATGGTGAAATGGTTTTCACACTGATAAATGTGTTGTATATGGTTTGATATAGCACCAAAACGCATTCTGCTATTGTTATATGCTTGACATTGTCACAATAGAAGAACTAAACTGTCACTAGGGCAGTACCCCTCTTGTCACTGGGGTGAAACCCTCAAGGGTGCATTTCAGTACCTTTAGCCAGGGTACTTTACTGCACCATAATCCACTGAAATTATATATTCTAAGTTGTATTGACTCCACACACCCCGTCTCGTCTCCAGGCTTTTTATTTTATTGTTCTGTTTTAAAATATTAAGTTATGAAAAGGTACAAATACATACTTTTCACCTGGAAAAACTTATTTAAGGTTCACAATTGGACCGTACAACCACTGTTAAGCCCTTGAGGGAACACTTACATTGTTTGTACCTCGATGAATGAGAAATGTTCCTGCACAGAACCTTTATTTCTAACAGTGTATAGAACCATTTTCAAAAAGGCTCTATATAGAGCATACACAACACATTCTTCATTAATCTGAAGAACCATTTCACCATGCAAAGAACCCTTTCAGCATGCAAATGGTTCTCTGAGTGTTCATGTTTCTATATAGAACCACTGTCTTTGCTACTGTCTATTTAGTTTTTAACAGTGTAGTCTATAATTAAAATTGCAGCTCCTGCCATTTGAAAATTACACTCTTTTGATATTTCCTGTGATTTCAATATAAAAATGATCAATCTTTCAGCCCTAATTAACATAAACACACAAAAGGCAAAAGAGCCACTTCCTTTAACCCTCTGGGCTCACGAACACCAAATGCCATGCGCCAAATTCTCTGTTTTAGCAAATCTCTAAGGACTGACCCATCACGCTGAAAACCCTTCATTCAGTCCACATCGGCGACACATGTGAAATCGCATGCAGAGAATTTACAGCTGCTGAGGTTGCTGCAGCGGTCTTGGAAAGTAGTGACAAAGATAATGAAGCATTTTGATATGAAACATGAGTATCATGTTACATGAAGACACTTTAAAGGAGAGTCTAAGAAGATATGAACAAATCGAGAAAATGACCTCAGAGTCTAGAGGGTTAAATGGACAGGACTACATGAGGTGAACAGACTTCATACAAATATCAGAAACTGTAAGTTCATCTTCCAATAGCTCACTTTACTCAGTGGTCCTCCATGAATATGACCCATCATCTCGCAGGTGAAGGATTCACCAGCTGAAGCATCTTTGCATTATAATATCACTGCATTCCTGATATAAAGGAAGAGTTTATTCATCAGTGTGAATGAAGCACAGCCTTGGTGCTGCATTATAGAAAGAAGAAAGCATGCAGTGTCTATTACACACACTGAGCATATAGTTTTGTACATTATAAAATTTTTATATTTCTCCACTGAGAGGGATCACTGAATGCACGCCTTTCACAGCTGAGCTGCTTTACAGTTCAGGACCAGAACTGCTGATGTGGAGAAGTAAACTCCATTCAGCCACGCTTCTGTATTCATTATGGAAATAAAGACATAATTAAACATCTAAAACTTTAAGTATATCATCAGCTATTTCACCCAACAGTCCTGTTAAAATTTAAGGCCACCATACAGGTTAATGCCTGCAAATGTATCACTGTTTTTAAGTAATTTAAACTCATTTGAATCCACAGTTTAAAAAAGTGCTGCACTGAATGTATTTGATTTAAAAGTGTACATAATTTCCACATGAATAAAATATGACATCAGTTATAACTCTGCCCTTCAATTTGCTTATTTTTGGGAGTAGACAAAAGGGTTCGCTCAGTTCGCTGCACTGCATCATATTCATTTTGGTTTGTTCACTGTGTTGCCAAAAAATACAGCATGTTTTCTACGTTATGCAAGTGAGTTTAGATACATTAAGGCTAATTTACAGTCCAGGCGACAAGCTAGGGTGTCTGATAAGGTGTCGTAGACCTTGTTGAGTATATCAAAAAATTGTCACGCGCTCTGATTGGATAGAAAGTTCTACGTTCTGGGGTGTTTCCATGGTCACGGCGTGAAGCTGTGTTTACTTTCTTGCTGCTCCGTTGCTTTCAGAAACAGAACGGGTTGCCAGCTATTCAGAAATAGGATCAAGATCTATAATACGCACCTGTGACAGTGTAATTTTCCCCACTGCACTTTCGGACTAAATGGAATTTTTGGGAAAACTGCTAATCTGGCAACCCTGTGTGACGGAGAAAGAACTCATGAGTTAAACATGCATGTGGAAAACAAGTACCTATTAATTCTGTTAATGTAGTGACCCTGCAGCTTAAAATCCTGCTGTTAATGCAGTTTGACTGTAGCTGCTGTTTTCTGTTCTATGCGGTTTCACCGTTGCAGTAGCTGCGCCGTCTTTCGCGCCAGTTTTCGTAGAAACTACAGATGAAATAATATTCCGATATTTTGTCGCTGGCTCTAATAAAACCAACTCTGCTCACCCAATGTTACACATGGCTACAGACAAAAAAATCATGTTTTGGCTTGTGCCTTCATCAGGGAGAGTTGAAATACAAACTCTACACAGGTGATTCAGTTCATTAGTCATATGACTTATGATGCAGTAAAATAAGTGATTCACAAATATCAGAGTTACATACAACAGTACAAAATACAAAAAAAGCTGTATACAAAAAACAAACACTGACATAATACCAAATGTATGTATACAATCCAAGGTCACAAATCTATAAAGGAGACCCTAGAGGGTGCCAATCTCACCATTTCATCAAATCTGTGTATTTTTCTGTGAAGGTACTACAAGATGTGTCTTTGTGCTGCTGAATTAGTTTAGTAAAAGTAAGTGTACAGCCCTGCTGCTCCATTTTTTAAAACAGACGTAACAAAGTAACGTTACAATAATACCTATATCTTGAACTATAACATGATCACAGACTAGATAAATACAGCATGTTTGGTTTGTAACTGCAAAGGTGAGGAGCAAATGTTTAGATCAGCCATATTTTCACTGCTCAAACAAGCTCAAGCTTAATGTATCAACTTCTGTTTGGGTACTACACACAGGTGGGAACAAGTCACTAATGTTTCAAGTAACAAGTAAGTCTCCAGTCTTCACACTCAAGTCCCGAGTCAAGACAGTTAAGTCTAAATTCAAGGCCTGAGTCAGTGAAGGTGAGTCTCAAGTCGAGTCAATAGTCCTAATCTTCAAGTCTTAAACAAATCAGTCTGCATTTTTCAGCTAATTTAAGGCCATAACACTGAATAATGGTAACAGTATTATAGCCTTTTAATGACAGCACATTAGCAGTGCATGGCTGTATATTCATTTTTTTAAATTATTTTTACCCTTCCATCTATACTGTGAACACACAGAATACTGCACTACACATGAAAAGAATTTTGAAAGTACTACTGAACTTACATATATATGTATATAAATTATTTGGGAACAATGAGCGTATAGGATTAAAAGCTCAGCCATCTAAAAACAACCGCTGAACAAAGTTTACAGAAAAGACAGCAAAATGATGGTGAATGTATGAAGCTGAAGTTGACTTTTTTTCGTCAGCTTCTTATTTGAATTTTCCGTTCCACCTTAAATGGTGCAGCAGTTACATTCCAGTGCCTCACTGCTGCACCATTTAAAGTGGAACAACTATTTCTAATATGACAGATAAAAAGTCATCAGCCTCGTGGTGAATGTTGTACTTGTTTTACCAGCAGAAGCTGTTAAAATCAGTCGACCAGAGAGAGCTGTGTCTCTCTTGTTTTGCTACCATGAGGAAAACGGTCAGTTCACCTGGTGAGTTTCTCCAGTAAGTGCTGAGTGACTGCGCATTTATGCTGTTGATGCTTTGCTAGTTTCCAGCTTATGGAGGCAAACCTGAGCTCTAAACACTTCACTTGTCTTCTGAAATACAACCACATTTCCAAAAACATTGGGATGCTGTGAAAAATGTAAATAAAAACAAAATGCATTCATGTGCAAATCATTTAAACCCTATACTTCATTGAAAATGTTTCAAAGACAACATATCAAATGTTGAAACTGTGAAATGTCATTGTTTTTTGAAACATATATGCCCATTTGATGCCAACAATACATTCCAAAAAAGTTGGGACGGGGGCAACAAAAGGCAAAAGTTAAAGGTGTGTAATGCTAAAAAAAAAAAACACCTGGTGGTTGATTGGCAACAGGTCAGTAACATGATTGGGTAAAAAAGAGCATCCCAGAGAGGCTGAGTCTTTCAGAAGTAAAGATGAGGAAGGGTTCACCACTGAAAGACTGCATGATCAAATAGTGGAACAATTCAAGAATAAACTTTCTCAACATAAAATAGCAAAGAACTTTTGCTTTTCATCATCTATGGTACATAATAAACATTAAAAGATTCAGAGAATCTGGGGAAATCTCTGTATGTAAGGGACAAGGCCAAAAACCAGTATTTGCTGGTCGTGATCTTTGGGCCCTCAGGCGGCACTACATTAAAAACGATTCTGTACGATTCATGATTCTGTAGAGGAAATCACTGCATGGGCTCAGAAACACTTCTGAAAAACACTGTTTGTGAAAACAGTTTGGTGCTGCATCCACAAATGCCAATTAAAACTCAAACGCAAAGGTATATAAACAGGATCAGGAATGCTGCCACCTTCTCTGGGCCCAAGCTCATTTAAAATTGAGAGGATATGGAAAAGTGTCTTGTGGCCCGACAAATTGACGTGAAATTCTTTTCGGAAATCAAGGACACTGTGTCCTCTGGGATAAAGACCACTCAGCTTATTATCAGTGCACAGTTCAAAAGCCAGTATTCATGATGGCAACATATGCTGCCATCCAGATGACATCTTTTTTAGGGATGGCTTTGCTTATTTCAGCAAGACAATGACAAACCACATTCTGCATGTATTACAACAGCATGGCTCTGTAGTAAAAGAGTCTGGGCGCTAAAATGGCCATTGAATTTTGTTTTTATTTACATATTACACAGCACCCCACTTTTTTGGAAATGGGGTTGTAAATTAAGCCGAGCATAAACATCTGACGATGCTGCTGTTTATTCAGTTTACAGCAAGAAAGGAATCCATTCGCATGAAAAGTAACCGATTGCGTATCTGTCTGCAGTCAGATTCTCCACGTTTCTTCAACATTGCGTCTTGAGTCTTTCAGAGTCATAAGCCTGAAGTCCGAGTCCGAGTCACTGGTGTTCGAATCAAAGTCGAGTCGCAGGTCATCAAATCTGTGACTTGAGTCGGACTCGAGTCCAAACCTCTGGTACTACAACCATTGAACCATTTTCATTGCAGTGGCATTTTAGAATGCAGCCACAAAAAAGTTTAAGTGGACTCTGTAAACGGTAACTGTGTCGATTTAATGTATCTTATTCATGCGGAACTGACTCACAGGCTTTAAATGTCAATTGAATGCATCACTTCTTCAGTGCACAGCACTGTTTTCAATTTTTAAAATGTATACGCTTTGATGTGCATATCTTAACTGATTACACTAAAAGTCTGTGTGGATGACCAAAAACAAACAGAAATGCACGCCTACAGTGAATTTCTCTTTCATGCTCACAACCTTGTCAACAGTGCTCTACACGTAACTGTCATGCTGCTGTCAGGCCTGTCAGTATGTTCATTTTGCAGCAGTAAAAAAAAAACCCTCAACTTTAATGTCACCACTAAATGACCCCTGCTCATCTTCGGCAGTTTCCATAGCAACGCAGGCCCCCCTCCTGCGCAGGGCTTTGTCCTAATCTTAAACAATTTAGACCAGCAAAATTAACAGCCATTATTGCAGAGCGTTTTTCCTTTTCATGGCGAAGCTCCTTTTCGCAGACATTAAAATTTGGCCAGATTCCAGTCGGGGAGGGGTGTTTGGGGGGGTAATAGGGAGGGACATTAGTTGGAGAGCAACCAGCTTGTCATCATTTGGCAAGCAATCAAAACATCATTTTGCCATCAGCCCAAATCTGACAGCTCATTTCAATCAAATGAAGGAGCGATTGAGCCCTTTGCATCTCGGCAGATAAAAGTGAGCACACACTGCAGCCTCTCCAGATCTTGACAATGAAGTGGAGCGTTGCCACTGCGCTGAACACTCACCACCTAGACACACACGAGCTGCTTGTTACTTTGCCTGAATTGTAATTTTCGGCTTCCGCTGTGTGATGTATAAAGACGCTCTCCTCCAGTCTACTCAGAATGTACTCACATACAAGCTTGTGCAAAAGTTTTGGCACCCCCAGTAAATAAGTGTAAATAAGTCAAAACACTTCTGTATATCTAAATACACAATTACTGTCTTGCTGAGGTGGGTACTAACTAGTTACATTTACTCAAGTACATGTACTTCTGAGTATCTTCAAATTATACTTCTACTCAGCTACATTTTTGCCATTCATATTTAGTTTCTAATTTCTTTTTTGTGTTTATTTTAATTTAGTGACAACAACTGTTCTTTGTGATTGGTCACATCTCTGACTTTGGAGTCGTCAACCCCTGTACTGATAGATGCTGGATGAACACTGCAGTTCTGTAAGATGACCTGATACTTCTGTACTTTTACTCAAGAAGTTTTTTGTGCCAAAACAGTGTAAAAATCAAAATATGCACAAAATACTACAAATCAATTATCATCTATCTATCAATGTCATTCTGTAAATACAGACTTACACATGTAAAAAAGATGGGTTCTTTAGTTAAGGCATTTTTTTTAGAACCCTGAGTTCTACATATAAATATTTCATTCTTTAATGGTTCTTTGCACGGTAAAATGGTTCTTCAGATTAATGGAGAATGTGTTCTCTATATAGCTATCTATCGACTGTTAAAAGCTTGACATCGTCACAATAACAACACTTTCTGGTGCTATACACAACACATTCTCCATCTGTCTGAAGAACTATTTCACCATGCGAAAAACAAATTAAGTATGCAATCGCTCTATATAGAACTAATGGTTCCAAAAAGAACCATTACGTTTACTACAAAACCCTTGAAGAACCATCTTTCTTAAGTGAGTGCACCAGGTTTTACATCATTCTCAGACAAGCCGCTGTGTCAAAGACAGAACAACCGAGCAGGACCGAATATCCAGCTGGAGAAAAGGCTGTGCACATCAGAGAGCAGAGCTGTAGTCTGTGTGAAGACAGAGAAGACTAGAAGAAAGGAGGAAAGAAAAAAGATAGTGCTGTAAGGCTTTGAGAGGGACCCTCAGGGATCTTCAGGTGAAACTGCTGTCTGTACAGAATCCAGCCTCTGCTCACCCATCATAAACCGCTACGCTCAGCTGTTACGGCCCAGCATGAGCTCTCTCTTAACAAGACACCGGACGGACGGAGGCTCATCACACAGCTGAGGCTGATTTTATGTGTCATGCAGATGAGGATTATTTTTCTCCCTAATGAAGATGTCAGGAATGAGTCAGTGACGAGGCAAATGTGGAGGAGCTGACTCAGTCCGAGAAGAAACAGAAGCTGATCTGATCGTTAAAATCTGGCCCCAGGGTTGTTGGTGAGCCAAACAGGTCATTAAAATGGATCAGCATGTGGAACTGGAGCTTTCTTGGAGCTACTGTGTTTCCTATCACTGTATAAAAGAAGCTTCATGCCGCCTTTATTGTTGGATCCACTGCAATTGTGAAAGCAATACACAAAGCTCTTATTTATCTGTTTCAGAGAGACAATGATTATTGAGTGCATATAAACGCACTCAATAATCGGATCTGATTTCTGCAGTTATCATTATTCAAATGGTCATGTAAACAGCACACTGATTTCTTAGATCAGAGTAAGGTCTAGAAATCTGATTAAGAAATCCGATAAAGAGGCTGGATTTTAACGCAGTGATCGGATTTCTCAGTGCATGTAAACTCTTACTCTGATTTCTTTCAGATTTCTCAGTCTACACACGTGCGAAAACAGGCAGTACCGGAAATAAGCGAGCAGCGTTGCTGCAAGACACAGCAAAACACTTTTGGAGCAACGCTGAAACCAAATACATGCATGGTGAACTGAAGGATTTAAATATACTTCATTTTCTAGATGAGGTATGTTCATAATTTCATGTAAAGTGGCATGACGTTTAAAAAAAAAAAAGCCGTTGCATGAAGTTTGAGTTTTACATTACGGTTACGCCACGTCGTCTTCTGTGGGTTGTAAAGCAGAAACTTGATTACTGCCTGACTCATGTGGACCTGGAGGTTTACGTATGTAAACACGTTGATCGGATTACTGACAAAAAATGATTTTCTGTGGTTATCAGATTATTAAGTGCATGTAAATGCACTCAATAAATAAAACAGCTGTGTTTTTCAGATTTAACATACATAAAATATACTTGTATTGGGCAAAATAGTAAAAACAGAAATGAACAATATAGCTTTCTAACTCTAACGACAAAGGCAAGTGTGAGCAAGTACACAGCGGCTTCTCTGAGCTCAGCAAAAATACTGCTAAATGTTCTACGTTCTATTTTCTAAAGCCATTTGGCTCATACACTGCATCATCAGATGCTGCTGGAATTTAGTAAATATTAGAGTTATTCACGCTACCTATTACAGCAAAAGCTGTAGAGCCTCCAGGCTTGTTTTGAGGACCACATGACACAGCAGAAGCAGCTGGCTGAGCAAGGGGTCGCTGTAGTGGTGTGCAGGGAAAGGCAGCTGGTCTGCACGCTAGGCTAAAGGCTAATCGCTAATCCCTACAGCTAATTCCTAACTTGCCTCAGACTGCAGCTCACTACACAGGAGGAGAGGGACTTGGCATGTTTTGCACTGTTTGTATTTTTATTGCATTATTTGTGCTTATTTGTGGTCTACAGGTACAACGCATAGTGATTTTAGGCTTGTGCGCAGCTGCTCGGACATGGAAACCCATTTCATGACCACCGATGGAGGATGACCAACACAAACTGTGCAGCAGCAGATGAGCTATCGTCTCTGACTTTACATCTACAAGGTAGACTGACAAGGTAGGAGTATCTGAGAGTGGATAGTGAGTAGACACAGTGTTTACAAACTCCAGCAGCACTGCTGTGTCTGATCCACTCGCACCAGTGCAACACACACTAACATACACCACTACATCAGTGTTACTGCAGTGCTGAGAATGATCCACCACCCAAATAGTACCTGCTCTGTGAGGGTCCATGGGGGTCCTGACCACTGAAGAACAGGGTAAAAGGGGGCTAACAAAGTATGCAGAGAAACAGATGGACTACAGTCTGTAATTGTAGAACTACAAAGTGCACCTATATAGTAAATGGAGCTGATAAAATGGACAATGAGCATAAAAACAAGGAGGTGGTCATTATGTTATGCCCGATTGGTGTATATTAAATAATAAGAACCACTTCAACAACTTCAGTAAACACAAAATATCTTGATTGTGCAAAACAGTTAAAAACGGAGCTGAAGAGTATACAGATAAACCTGTGGTGTTTACACATCAGCACACAGCAGCTTCTCTGGCTCAAAAACGGAGCTGATTGTTGTTTCACATCCAATTATCTCAAGTCGTGCGTAATGTTCACTTGCGCTGCATCTCTGAGTGTCAGTTCAGTTAATTTCATTTAGCGGCTAGCGGGCTGCTATGCTAAAAGCTAAATCGAGGCTAAAGGCTATTATTACGCCGAGAGTCTGGCGGTTACTTCGGCTCTCTAAGTGACATTAACAAGACTAAGTGACCACACAGCGGCAGACAAGCGATTACTGAAAGACGCAGCTCAGCCACTCAGGTAATGTCATGAGCATTTTAACTGCTCCTTGTCGTCCCACACTGGCGACGTGTTAAGTTCTGTCTACTGGTGCGCATGCCTGTGTCAGAAATTGCTTTGTGGTATCGGTCATACGTATCGGTATCCCCATCATTGATACAGATACTGCATTTAAGTACCACTATCAGCGCCAATACTGACAAGGTATCGTATCAGTGCAACACTATTTTATACATCTGTTAGCAGTGGGTGTGGCTAAAACACCTGGACTCAATTAGGAGGGGTGTCCACATACTTTTGGCCATGTAGTGCATGTGGATCAGTGGCTAGGCTATGCAGCTATGCTGTATTTGTGTAACTCTTGCTGGGCAGTGTAGAGAAGGGCAAAAACATGATGACATCCTAAATTCTGTCAAACTTAAGCTGTGAGAACACCACGTAACACGACAAGCAACATTTTAGATGCTAGTTTTATGCCAGAATGAACCTTCTAGGCTCCATGCACGCTCATATAACCACGTATTAATTAGATCACTCATTGTCATAGTGCACAGCCACTTGACACAAGTGAAGGCTTTTCCCTCCCAGAAGTGCAGGAGAAAATCAATGTTTTTCATGTTTCTTTAGGCTGTTCATTGGGAAGTGTTCTCAGCGATGTCTCAGTGTTCTCCTTGATAATACCTCCAGGCCCAAACAAAGCTACTCGCATGCCGAACGCTTCTGATGCACGAGCAGCTGCTGGAATCCGAACTGACATCAAAAGAGCTTTTAAAATAACTCTGATGGTGCCAGACTGAACACATCAGTGTCTAACTTTAGCTCAATCATGAGTTTCTAAATAAATCTAAAAGGTAAGAACCCTGACAGTGGAACACTGCATTGTCTGACTTTCCAAACTACAGAACCCAGAACCTCAGCAAAGCTTACATCTCTTAAAAGGGCCCAGATCTGGAAAAACAAATGTCCCAACCATTTTTTTTTTTAAATAAAAAGTGATGTTAGCATGAAAACATTATTTTTTCGTTCATACAGCCAGTACATAACCAACTGTTTGTACCACGCTAGTCTTCTAGACATACTACACTGTTAGAAATAAAGGCTCTGTGCAGGTAGATTTTTCGTTCATCAAGGTACAAACAATGTAAATATTCCCTCAAAAGGTACAACAGTAGGTTTAAGGTCCAATTGTGAGCCTTAAATAACTTTTTCCAGGTGAAAAGTATGTATATGTACCTTTTTATAACCCAATGTTTTAAAACCAAACAATAAAATAAAAAGCCTGGAGACGAGACGGGGTGTGTGGAGTCAGTACAATTTAATATAATTTCAATGGAGCAGCACATCTAAACAGAGTGAGACAGTCTGCCTACACATCACACAAAAACTGATTTATGGTCAGCAAATTTGAATAACAAATCACTTGTTTAATAGCTAGCTGCTCTCCACGCGCGGATCATCAAGTTATAGGCCCCTGGGCACAAATATTTGGTGGGCTCCTACCTGGCTACCTTTTTTGTGGTAATTTTTTATGATATTACAGCAGGCTATGTGAGGCCTACGCAGCACCACAATGGCAGCACACTAACCACAATGTTGGGCACATTACCACTATAAGTGCATATTTTTTTCCAATAAAAATAAAACAATAGCAATATTACACACACATTAACAGGTTTATATATGGTTTCTTCTTTGTGTTTTAGAATTTTAACTTGCATCTATGGATGCAGCGATGAATTGTCTTCACAGACAGTGGTCTTCAGAAGTGTTTCTGAGCCCATGCAGTTATTTCTTCTTCAGAATCATGTCTGTTTTTAATGTAGTGCTGACTGAGCGCCCAAAGATTATGGCCAGCAAATACTGGTTTTTTGTCTTGTCCCACTTACATACAGAGATTTCTCCAGATTCTCTGAATCTTTTAATGTCATTACGTACCGTAGATGATGAAAAGCAAAAGTTCTTTGCAATTTTATGTTGAGAAACTTTATTCTTGAATTGCTGCACTATTTGTCCAAGCAGTCTTTCACAGAGTGGTGAATTCCTCCTCATCTTTACTTCTGAAAGACTCAGCCTCTCTGGGATGCTTTTACACCCAATCATGTTACTGACCTGTTGCCAATTAACCACAAGGTGTTTTTTTTTTTATAGCATTACACAACTTTACCAGCCTTTTGTTGCCCCCGTCCTAACTTTTTTGGAACGCGTTGTTGGCTTCAAATTCAAAATTGACATATTTTTCAAAAAACAATGAAATTTCTCAGTTTCAACTTTTGATATGTTGTCTGCATACTATTTTCAGTGAAACGTGGTTAAAATGATGTGCACATCATTGCATTTTTCTTTTATTTACATTTTGTACAGCATCCCAACTTTTTTGGAAATAGGGTTTATTTTTTTGTGATTTATATCTTACCCCTGATAACGGTTTGCACACCACTGCTGACAAGGACAACTTTCTTCATTTAACTTGAACGGACATTTATATTTGGCTTTGGAAATTATCATCATCTACTCTGTCAAAGTATCAGATCTCTCTTTTACAGAGCCCCCACATATCTTGAATATCTGGAGCTTCAAATCCAAAATACATTCACAATAACACTAGCTCATTGCTAAAAACCTGAACGCTTGAGCAAAGAATTAGAGAACAGTCTAACCTTTGATCGACTGTAACACAATGGCAATTTTTATTTTGCACAGCATCCCAACTTTTTGGAAATGGGGTTGTAAAACAACCCCTCCAAAAATCTGTTTTCAGTTTTTAAGACAGTGTGATTACAAAGACAATGTTTCCTCTGCTCACCTGCACCGCATCGCTCATCAGTGACATGCTCAGTCTTAGCAACCTGGGCAGATTGTGCATTATTCCCCGGAATAGCATTTTATGCTACTTTCATGAAAATGATTATTTGTTAGTGATCTTTTTCCATCATCTTATAGCACTTCAAGTCTAATTCATCAATATAACAATAAACCCAATATGCAACACCCCTGTGTGTTTAGATGTGTTTACAGCAGAGCAGTAAAACAGTCCCAAAAGTGTTAGATCATTACATACACTTTCTGTCAGGTCTTCATGGAAATAATAGCATGACTGCATTAACAGTATATTAGAGCTTCTAAAGTAAATTTGCTGTCTCATTCGATGCCCTCTTACAGCCAATACTAGGTAATCTTACTGTAGAAGCACATATTCCACAAAAAAAACATCAATATCATTTTAAAACAAAGAAACATATACTGTACTATTTCATTAGCCTTTTTCATAATGTACAAGACCTAAAGCACCTCTAACTACATTCAGGCGTGTAGGTGTTCTTTAACAAACAGCACAACCTTACATGCTGACAATGAATTTCAGGTGGCATGAGGTTATTTGAATAATGCTATTTGGTGACTATTGACTTTCATTCATGGTTAGTAACATTAGTGATGTAAAAGCAACAGTGCAGTCAGTAATGCTATTCAGCTCACACCTTCATTATAGTGTGTTCTTCAAGCTGTTTTACCAATTTTGTCATAACTTAGCACAAGAACACTGCAAGGAGACTCTTTTCAGCAAATTCCCTACAGTTACCTCCATATTCCAGTGCTTTTTCCTTTTCCTCACAACATTCTTGAAGGCTTGAGTAATCAAACAGCCCATCATGTGTAGACTGAAGATTTCAAAGAGGAAAAACATTCAAATTTATTATAAGCTTCCACTGAGAACTCAAAAACAGCTCAAGCTAACACTATTTATGTAATGAATACATGAGATGCCAGAAAGGCACTTTGCCAAATCCAGTTCAGAATACAAGGCAATAGGGGTTCATCAGCCAGTTATATTTCTTTTCTCTACTGCTTTTCTGCCCAGACATTATCCTTTCAAAATATAAACCTTTGTAATTAAGCTGTAGTTTTCCTCTGTGTTCATGGTTCTGTACTGGACAACAACGATTCTCACATGGTTTAGATTTAAAAGGCTCTAAATTATGCTTTTTTTCCCCCAGTTATGACATTTGTATGACTTTATACACCAAAAAGAGTCATCTCATTTTTGTATAACCTCTCTTTATCCCTTACAACAGTGGTTGGCAACCCAAATGTTAAGAGCCATTTTGTCCTGTTTAAACAAAAAAAATCTAACCACCCTGAGAGCCACAACCTGAGAGCCTGGGAGTCATGTCCATTTTATTGAAGTAATGTTTTACCATCTTGGCTGTAAATATGTCTCAGTGTGTGCTAATGTCCTAGTATAGGATAAAAAAATTATTATAAACGACTTACTTTGCTCTGGTTTAAGCTTTAGCTCCACTATAGCTACTTTTCCTGCATCCTCAAAAGTTCAACAGTTTCTTGTAAAATGTCCCTCAATTTTTGATTTTTTACGAGGCTGAAGTCAGCTTGTCTTTCTTTATCTTGGCTTTGATGGCTGAGCAGCTGCACACAAGCCTAAGATCACTATGTATGATGCCAAGCGTCGGCTGGAGTGGTGTAAAGCATGCCGCCACTGGACTCTGGAGCAGTGGAAACATGTTCTCTGGAGTGACGAATCATGCTTCACCATGTGGCAGTCTGATGGATGAATCTGGGTTTGGTGGATGCCAGAAGAACGCTACCTACTGGAACGAATCATGCCAACTGTAATGTTTGGCAGAGGAGGGATAATGGGCTGGGGCTGTTTTTCAGGGTTTGGGCCCCTTAGTTCCAGCGAAGGGTAATGTTAATGCTACAGCATTTAAAGACATTTTACACAATTAGATGTATCCAATTTTGTGGCAGCAGTTGAAGGCCCATAGTTTCGGAATGGAACGTCCAACAAGCACATAGGTGTGCCGGTCAGGTGTCTCCGTATTTTTGGCCATATAGTGCATGTAAACATCTTGCTTTTTGAGACATCACAAACAATCCAATCAAAACAGAACTTACATTTTGAAGCACTGAGTATGTTTACATGCACTTAATAATTCGCTAACTGCAGAAGATCAGATTTTGTCAGTAATCTGATCAATGCGTTTACATGCGATTGAGTAATCAGATAATGGGGAAACTCTGGGTCTAGATGAGTCAGGCAGTAACTGAATTTGTGCTTTGCAAACGGCCAATAAACTCACAGAATAAGAAGTGACATAAACATGACGTAAAACTTTATGCCACGTTTTTTTTTTTTAAACATCATGCCACTTCACCTAAAAATATGAATATACATCATGCAGATGATAAAGAATATTTATATCCTTCATTTCGTCAAGCATGTAGTTGGTTTCAGCATTGCTTCAAAAGTGTTTTGCTGCGTCTCGCAGCAATGCTGCCTGCTTATTTCCGCTACCGTCGACTGATGTGGCACGTGTAGACTGAGAAATGCGAAAGAAATCAGAGTAAGAGTTTACATGCACTGAGAAATCTGATTACTGAGCTATCATGTGCACCAAATTAGGCTTCAAAAACTGCTTTTTTCTGGTTTGATCCACTCAGATATGAATAAGATAATTCCAACAGGCTTGTGCAGCCATTAAGGTACAATGAAATAAAAAGGAAACAAAAGGAGATATATCTACCTGTGCTCAGCCTCATGGATGGAGAAAAGGACTCCAGAGGTGGACGCTTTCTGCTGGATGGAGGCCATGAAGGTAAACTCACTTTTGCTCCTGAACATCTCCAGCACTTTGTCTGTAATCCGTGAAGGAGCGTGGATGGCTCTCTGTGCATCTGCAAATCAGAACAGGAACCGCTGTCAGATGTCAACAGATATGGGACAAAATGTGTGTACTGTTTAGGGAACACACAATAATATCGGAATCATATCAGCATGGGCAGACATTTGCTGAAAACCACGGCTCTTAAAAGATAGTTCCTCAAGGTTTCTTTAATAAAGACAAATGGTTCTATATAGAACCATCTGTATGCTTAAAGGGTTCTTTGCATGGTGAAATCATTCTTCAGTGTGCTCTAAACAGAACTTTTTTGAAAGGAGTTCTATGTAGCACCAAAAAGTATTCTGCTATTGTTACGATGTCAAGCTTGTAATGACAGAAGAACCTTTTTGGTGTGGTACAGAACCCTTTTTCTTCAGATTGATGGAGAATTCCACCATGCAAAGAACCCTTTAAGTATGCAAATGGTTCTTGAATGTTCATAGTTCTATAAAGTGTATACATAAGCTTTGGACAGATGTTTAGATTTGACACTAAAAGATCTGCGTTTTATTGTTTTTACTGCGTTTGTGTCCCTACAGAAATAAATGTTATTTCTCTGTAACGCTAATTCAGGTAAATTTAGTTCCAATTTTCACATTTTATTAATGTTTATATATCATACTTCCAGTCAAAACAAACATTAAGAGAAAGTTATTCAATTTTCAAAGTCAGGAAAAAAGCAGAAAATGTATATTGGATTGAAAACCACACAGAAGCCTCAACAACTAAATATAATATTCTTTTTCTAGTCTTTATTACAGCTTCCATTCTTTTCAGGAAACTCACTTTCAGTTTCTCAAAGAAATCTGCAGACACACCTTCAGCGTCCACTTCAGGCTTAGAAGCTGGTTTATCATTTCCTCAGAAATATCCTCTGAAAAATGATGAACTTGCATGTAATTGGAATGTTATGGTAATGCAGTCATTTCTTTTGCCAATATTGGTAATTTCTGTAGCTCCAGCATTCTAGAGTAAAGCAACCATATCAGTTTTCAACCAATAAAACTGTGGGTGCTGCAAAATACTGATTAATGATATATTGAGCAGCAGTACTGTCAACCAGCATGCAAATCTATGACTTGTTTTTAGACTGTTTCATTTTCTCTTTAATTGCAGGCAGCATTTGAGGAGGAACGACAGGCTTTGTGACGGACTACTCCATTAATCTGCTTTATTACCATCACAACACAAGCCCTCCACTCTCTCTCCCCAACACCGCTATTAGGTTTAGAATAACACGCCGCGCTTTAGACCTCGTGACACACTCAGAGCGAAGTACTTTCATGCTAATTGCTTGCATAGAACAGTATAAAGGCAGAGGCCTTCCCTAGGTGATTAAGTTCATAGCTCTTATTGTATGTGACAGCTGTTTGTGGGCGATTTACAGCTGCTCAGTAGTTTAATGCAGCTGGTCTTTCACCTCCATCAAACCACAACTCTGTGTGCCTCCATTGTCTGTTTAAACTGAACACAGGCACGTTTCAGAACCTGCATGTGAGAGGAAACTCAGCCTGAGAAGAAGAGGAGGGGCCACAGAGGGTCAGGGATGACCTGATTGGCTCCTTCTAAGCAATCGTCACAGTTTCTCTGTCAACAAAAATCGCCCATCAAGCCATCCAAAAAGAACATCCACCCCCTACAGCAGTGAGAAATGTTTTTGAGGTAGTTACCTTAAAGGGGAATTCCACCAATTTTTCAAAGTTTCCGCATAGCTGAGTATTTGAGATGTAAAAAATGAGTGATTCAGAGTGGTTTGGTCTGAAATGGTTCAGATTTCTTTATTGTGGTGGTGATAAGAACCAGGGGTCTCCATGACTACAACACAAATACAGACATTTTTTTTACTATCTAAAACCCACCAGTGAACCTACACGTTTCTTCTTAGTTTTATATGGAATATTGTTGATGGTAAAACAATAGAAAATCTGAAATAATACATTTTCTTTGAGGACTATTTTGCCTCACAACACCCTACATGTATTCCTCCACCCTAAATGGATTCAAATAAATTGATTATGTTTTAGACCAAAACCTCATCACTAAACTAACATAAACAGTGTCTCAGACGTCAGGCAGTATATTCATAACCATTCTATGTAATCACTGTGAGGGAGCTTTTAGAGGTGGACGTCTGGTTCCTATCACCACCACTGTGATCCTGAAGTGGAGATTAACATCAAACACTTTATTGTAAGATGTTTTGGAGACAAATGAGAAAAGCTGGGCCCCCCAGACTGAACAATGGACTGGAGTCCAGACTTCTGCATCTGTTTGGCATTACTTAGATAGTGGGAAGCAGAAAATGCAGATATTTTGGGAGACTGATGCCATGATGTGGGGCAATATAACAGTTTTAAGTTCAAGGAAAAGAATGCAAAAATGTGCAGTATAGTAAGATGCATTTCTAAATAATGCTTCACTTAAAACAATGCGTCATAAACAACATTTAAAAAGTGTTTCCACTTCCTCTGATCTGGACTGCAGTGTGGTGAAAGAGCCTTCAAAAAGAATGTACAGGTGAAGAATGTACACTTTACTTATTAGATAGAGTGTTACAACCCCCGATTATAATATGTCTGACGTGCATATGTATGTATGTACATAATGAACTGTATTTATATTTGATTTCCATTCTGTACAAACAGGTATCCGCATCTCTGATGCATTTCCATTTGCATGATCAGGTCAATCAAACTAGCCTACGATCATGACCAGACTGACAAAACTGGTTGACCAGAGGAACCAAGCTGGTCTACAACAAAAAAAAAGTTTGGCCAGCTAAAGCTAGGTAAGCCAGTCGACCCCCATATGGTGTGTTTTTGTTTGAGTTTGATGGTTTAGCTGATCAATCACACTTAAAAAAAAAAATAGTTTTTCAAGGGTTCTTTAGTAAAGACAATGGTTTTATATATAGAACCATATATATGAACACTCACAGAACCCTTTATGATTAAAGGGTTTTTGCATGGTGAAATAGTTTGATGGAGAATAGATTGATGGAGAATATGATGTAATGTTCCTGATCGTAATATTCCTGATGTGTTGGCTGTTTTGTGTTTTTTCTCTTTTTGAGTGTATGTTTTGAGTGTATGCCCCCTCTTGTACATAAGAAAATCATGAGATTTTACATTTTTCTTTATAAACATAATTCTGAGAAGACTAAGATGAGACGAGTCAGACACCAAAGAGTTAGCCGCAGTGTACACACATACACTGTGTTTAAAATCAAGTATACAATAACTCTTACAATTAACCTCCTACCCTGTTATGAACATCTATGAATTTGAAGTATTTTTTTGCCCCCTGAAGAGGAACTGCAGGTCTGCCTATATAAAATCTCAAATTCACCACTGCTGAGATACAATTCTGCCTCTGCACTCTGCTGATGGGTTTGTAACATCTCTTCAACCAAGACAACCTGAGCTCTACACCCTCCACCCCCTAAGCCTGCAAGTCAGCAGGACACACATCTCATACACAGCCCCAAAGAGACATCCAGGTCCATAAACTCCTGCAGACACTCTTCAGGAGAGCTAACCTTCATCCAACAGGTACAGCAGGAAAAGCAATTAACCCTTACAAGTTACAAATGATTTAAATATAATTATATTAAACATCTGCTTGGTCAGGTCAAGCTGGTTAAGCTGGTTGATCAGAATAAGGCATGTTTTCATTTGAGTTTGACAGTTTAGCTGATCTACCAGTGTAACCTGGTTGACCAAGCTGGACAACCAACACGACCAGCTTTAACAGGCTGGTTTACCAAAGTGCTGAAAGAGCCTTCAAAATTAATGTACAAGGGGGATTTTATTTATTAGACAGAGTGTTATGATCCCCGATTGTAATATCATGCAAAAATGTTTTAACCATGCAAAAGGTTTTTTGAGTTTTTGAAAAGGGTTCTATATAGTACCAAAAGGTTCTGCTATCGTTATGAGTTTGTAACAATAGCAGAACCTTTTTGGTGGCATATAGAACCATCTACAACACATTCTCCATCAATTTAAAGAACCTTTTATGATGCACAGAACCCTTTAGTCATGCAAAGCGTTCTTTGAGTGTTCATGGTTTTATACAGAACTATTTTTTTACTAAAGAACCCTTGAAGAACCATATTTTGTTTAAGAGTGACAGTCATGACCAGATTAACTAAGCTGGTCTACAAGTAGGACCAGGTTAACCAAACTGGTGGAACAGTATAACCAGTGTAAACAAATTGGTCTACCAGCTAAACCAGCTTAATCAGTTGACCAACATAGAGTATGTTTTCACCCAGTCCAGCTGAATGTCCAGCTAGTCAACCACCTTGACCTTCTCAGGTCAGCAGGAATCTAGATAATGACTAGAGCCGGGCAATATGACGATATTTATCGTTATCGTGAAAAATCAATATGCTTTCCTAAACGTATCATGGATATAGTCTGTACGTAATTGCAACACACTATGATAAACCATTATATTTATAATTACTGATAGCATTTTTTACATTTGGCACCACTTTGTCTTTTCTAATTTATGAGATATCAGACAAATATCAAAGACTAGCACTGACCATGTGAACAAAAGTTGGTCTTGGCTGGATTTTAACATAATTGTAATAAAATATCTCCTCTTCTACAGACAAACACTAATGCGGTCTGGATTTAAAGTTTACAATCTGCACTTTCCACTTGTTCCAATGAGCTACGAGTCAGAAATAATTATTGCTAAATGGCAGGCAGGCCCAGGCCAGCAGAGGAAGGAGTTACCAGGTTACAGAGCCTCGGGCACCATGGAGGAAACGATCCATATTAGCAGAAAACAAACAGCACTCGTGATTAGCACCACTGAAGCAGCCAAACGCTTTCTAGGCTGCTTTCCCACCCTCAGAGGTTTCAAACCATGTTCAGCACAATTTGGCAACTTAACACAGGCACACAAACAGTGGCAGAATACCCAAAATGGTGCGCGGCTGATGCTTCCTCTCTGAAATTAGCTTAAGCCTACATCGCAGTGCGGTGAGAGAGCGCACATGCAAATGTAGATGAATTCAAAGCTCAGGCAGGAGGATAAAGAAATGCCATAAATAGACACTTTTTAACTCAGGCACTTACAGGTGGATTTGCACAGTGCCAAGCGCAATTTAAATGGTAGCTAAAGTAAGAAAGACTCTGCTGACAGGCTGTCAGCGCACACAGACATAACACAAATCTCATAAAGTAGACAAAACCTACAGGTGTTTCAGACTAACCTAGACGCTACAATCAAAAACATTTAGAATGCTGAAGAGCAGAGAGGAAAAAGATGATAGAAAACACTATGTAAAAGTTATACCAAAGATTTTGTTGATTTTCTGAGTGAAAATAAGTTAACACATTCCGTACTGAGAACGCATTAAAATATGGCATTTTTCTGCACATTTTAGTTGTTTTGCCAACAGTAACTGTACATTACAATGTAAAGTGTGTTCTCTGTAGAGGTGGTGTTAACTTATTTTCACTTAGAAAATCAACAGAACGTATAATTTGACCAAGAAGGCCCAAAATTTTGCAGATGACTTTATATGGGTAACGCTTTATTTGAATAGCCCACTAGTGATGTACTGTGGTGCTTAAAAGTTCATAAACCCTTTAGCATTTTCTATATTTCTGCATAATTTTGACCTAAAACTTCATCAGATTTTCACACAAGTCCTGATAATGGATAAAGAGAACCAAATTAAACAAATGAGACAAAAACATTAGACTTGGTCAATTATTTATTGAAGAAAATGATAGATGCTTTATTTGATGCATTTTTTACATTTAATTTACATTTGGCTAAATATCTATTAAATTCAGCTAATTCTCCCAACACTAACCTTCTCATCAACCCAAAACCTAAACCTAACCCCAAAACTATTGACAAGTTTTTCCAGATAGTTTGCTAACAATCTGAACAACTACAGGTCATCTATTGGTGGCTATCCAAATCAAGTGGGTCTGATATCTACACATAATCAGGTCTGTAATAGGTATTTATTTATTGTATGTACAGTATTGGGCAAAAGTCAGAGATGGGACTCTTAACAACCACCTGGAAGACCTGGTAGACACCAAAACTGTCCCCATCAGATTAACAGCACTTAAAGCTTTCATCTTTGAGAGAGAGGAGAAAAACAAGCTGCTTCAGATCTGAAAACATCCACAGGTGTTTCTGTCCATCCTTCCATTGTGAGAAGATGACTCAGCGCTATGGGTCTGAAAGGATGTGTAGCTGTCAAGAAGAACCTCACTGAGAAAAGGAGACAGACACATCAAACAAAGAAGCTGAACAATGGACTGACCAGTTGGAGATAAAATAAATGAAGGGTGGACCGAGTTTTGCCCAGTACTGTACATCATATTTAGTTACAATTATATGTTTATAAATAAATAATATTAAATTAATAAATGATATGTATTTACATTAATTATAAAATACATCTTTTTATTAGATATATGTTAATACATCTGCTTATAATCTTTTTTTTCCAATGCATGAATAACATATCAAATAAATGAACAAATAATTTCTTGAATCTTATTTATTTATTTATTTATCACTGTATGCTGCATTGTCTTCAGTCTTTATCATTACTCAGATTTAGCTGTAGTAAAAAGCCTCTGTTCACCTTCAGTGCGCCTTCCCCAGAACATCCCTCCTGTTTTTTTCCCTCTCTTTCTTTCTGTAAATCTGACCATGTGAAGCCCAGACTGCAGGACAATCCGGATTTAGGTGATTTCACCCTTGTCTAATCGAATTACGGGTGATCATGTCAAAAACGGCCAAGCGCAGTAGGAGTGCAAACTATTCTGGAGACGAGCGCAGCTTCCTTCAACACGGCTCAATGGTACAACATCTGAACACGCTCACAGAGACGCCTGCACACAGGCCTCAAAAATGCTGTCAGTAACAAGTGAATGTGATTTTTATCAAGTTTTGGCTTTACAGATTTCTACAAATTTCAAATCACAGCAAGAACCATTAAGGCTACACCACACTGAGCACTGATATCTGCAACACAGGAATGAGCTGTTTGTGATTTTTCTGTTATTTCATTCAGACTGCTGTGTTTTATCCCTACACTCTAAAAAAGATGGTTCTTTAGCAAAGACAATCGTTCTATATAGAACCATGAACACTCAAAGAACCAACTGCATGCTTAAATCGTTGTTTAGATTGATGGAGAATGTATTCTATATAGCACTAAAAGGGTGTTCTGCTACTGTCACGATGTCAAGCCTATAACAATAAAGGAACCCGTTTTGGTGTCTAAAAAAGGTTCCATATAGAACCATATACAACACATTCTCCATCAATCTAAAGAACCATTTCACCATGCAAAGAACCCTTTAAGCATGCAAACTGTTCTTTGAATGTTCATGGTTCTGTATAGAACCACTGTCTTTACTAAAGAACCCTTGAAGGACCATCGTTTTTTAAGAGTGTATAAAGCACCAAAAACGGTTACTGCTACTGTTACGATGTCAAACTTGTAATAATAGCAGAACCCTTTTTGGAGCCATACAGAGCTCTTTTCAAAAGGTTCCATATAGAGCCATATACAACATATTCTCCATCAATCTGAAGAGTCATTTCACCATGCAAAGAATCATTTAAGCATGCAAATGGTTCTTTGAGTGTTCATGGTTCTATATAGAAGACTTCTCCCTGTCTAAAGCGTTTGGATATTTGGTAACTAAAATAAAAAGTGTCATATACCTAAAGAACATTATTGTTATTGTTATTATTATTATTATTATCATTATCATCATCATCATCATCATCAGTAGTTGTAGTTTTATAGTACGTTGGTTAAATGAAGAAAAATGAACACTAAGTAGAGATCATCAACATCACGGGTTGTTTGTAACACCCTCAGCAGGGAGAACACGTGCCTGAGAGGCAGCTGCTAAATATTGCACGCAGTTTCAAGGCATTAGTTCAGTGAGTAAAAGTTTCATGTTGCTGCAATACGCTGTTCTAGTGCATCTGCTCCATCCGTACACATCAGTCTGTCAGCCACATGAACGCAATGAGGATGTAACTCCAGCCTAAATGAACAGAATTTAGCAAACAAAATAAACTATTCCACACCAACAAACCTGAACCACTATTTTAACTTCCACATCAGAGTGTAATGATGTCAGTACAGTATAAAAACTGTAAAAATGACCGTGTGCAAATATGAAGCTATATGGCTGATTCGCTCTTAACTCTCTTTAGTCTCTCGTTTACCGCCTTTCATGGAAAACACAGTCAACAGTCAAAACTGCATATCTGGGTGTAGAGCCTGGACAATATATTGTTTGGCTGATAATATCAGCCAGTGCTCAACAGTTAAACAGGAGGGGCAAAATAAGAGTCCCTGAGATATGAAATAATATAAAATATCATTTGTAGATACTTGAATTTGAATTGTTAAACCTCCTAAAATTTGTAGCAATGCACTGAAATGAAAATTCTTGATTGAAACTAAAACTCAGGACACTGAAATGACACCCGAAATTATATAATCTGCTGTTTTTTATGGTTTTGAATGAATGGAATAATCCTGATGATGCTTCAGTGACGATAACCACCATGCTGGGAAAGAGAACAGGGAACTTATTTCAATTTATTAGCTGTCAAAATAAAAGCTGTTAAATTATGAAAATATAATAGTGTGGTTTCCCAAAGGTATCTAAAGCTGAATTCCTTGCTATAATGACGGTAAACATCTCATTTTAAACATGTAAAGCGGATGTGCCTTTCGTGTTTCGCTGCTGATCAAACTGATCAAAAAGGCATTTTTAATCACCATTTCTCATTTTCATTATTCACATTATTTGTTAAGCATCAGATTTTTTGTTTTTTTTTTTCGCCTAAATTTTGGCCACCCAAGATTTTTGCCCGAAAACAGTCAAAAGTGGCACTTGTACACACTTAAAGATGGTTCTTAAAGGGTTCTTTAGTAAAGAACACTCAAAGAACCCATTGCATGATTAAAACGTTCTTTGTATCATGAAAGGTTTCTTCAGATTGATGGAGAATGTGCTGTAGATGGTTTTATATAGAACCTTTTTGAAAAGATGTTTATATAACACCAAAACAGTTTCTTCTACAGTGACAAGCTTAATATCGTAACAATAGCAAAACCCCTTTTGGTGCTATACAGAATCCTTTTCAAAAAGTCTCTATACAGAACCATCTACAGCACATTCCCCATCAATCTGAGGAACCATTATCATGATGTAAAGAACCTTTTAATCATGCAAATGGATCTTTGAGTGTTCATGGTTCTATATAGAACCATTTTTTCTACTAAATAACCTTGAAGAACCATCTTTTAAGAGTGAGGCCAAAAAAGAAAAAAGGCCTGAGATGTTGCCCAAAAACTGCACGTTTGTTTGTTTTTGGGAAAAAATCTTTGGTGGGTGAAATTTCTTCGCATCCCTTAAAATCTGCATCTGGACTTTTGACTAATTTTCATATTAGTCAGGCTCCATATCTGTATTGTTTATAGGTCAGCTGAACTGGTTTTGTTTGCATATGGTCGCTACCATGCACTCTTTTGATTTGACATTAAATGTATATTTATCTATTTGTATATAGAGTCAAATTTAGCACAGAAAATCTAAAACATTGACCTCATTGAATTAAAAAAAACATATTGAAACATCACATTTCAGTTCCTAAAAAAAGAATCAGTCAAAGAAACACTGCTCTATCTTTGTGATGTGATATCTGTGATCTTTATAACTGAACAGCATACATAACAGAGTACTTTCCATTTATATCTTTTTGCCATCCTGTATGGGCAGCTCGGAGTGTACACTCATACTCATTTGTGTTTTGATCAGGTAAATTCAGAGCATTATCTGTTTCATCAGTGCGTTCAGCTTTATGTGACTGTAGAAAAGCAGGAAGAAGTTTTCAGAGCTCAGAATCAATTCATTTTGAGGTAAAACTGATTTCTTAACCTTTCACGCTAAACTACGGAGTTGGATGCTGGAGAGACGTCTTCACCTGCGCTTCAGAAGAAACAGTAATCTGAGACGACTTTAACCATCAAGGTCAAGAGCGAGCTTTATGAATTAAGGATCGAGTTTTTCACTGCAACCTTCAGGAACACAGCAGCAGCTATGCGGAGGAGCGTATCTCCACATGCTGAACAACAGAGGTGAGACTTATTACAGGCCTTACGATACGATATCACAATACGATATCACAATATTAAAATTATGATATTTTATCATATTAGGATATTATCACATTACGATACTATCTAGATACAATCACTATGTTATGATACAATATTAAGGCGTTACATCACAATATATTACAATATTAGCACAATAAAATATCAAAATATGATCGCATTCAGATACAATCACTACACACTTAATTATGGTTCTTCAAATGTTCTTTAGTAAAGAAAATGGCTCTATATAGAACCATGAACACTGTGCATTTTTCAAGGGTTCTTTGCATTATGAAAGGGTTCTTCAGATTGATGGAGAATGTGTGGCATATGGTTCTGTATAGCATTGTCACACATTCAACAGCCTCTAGCAAAGAACCGGACTTCATCTCCCAGACTCCTCTGGGAGATCACATGACGGAGCAACTTCCCTCCGACTCGGACTCAGACACGGACTCCATTCCCCACAATACAGTGGGGACTCACATGACTTCTGACTCCCGCTCGCGCACCAATCAGCGCTCTGCATCTCCAGAATACTAACTGGTGTCACCTGTGTTTCTGCTCACGTGACTAGTTAGTTTACTTTAAAAGCCCGGGCTTCAGATAGACTAAGTGCGAAGTACTGTATCCTTGTGATCTACTGAGCGTTTGTATATTCTTGCCTGTTTTTCTGTTTATTGACCACCATTTTGTATTCTCGACTCTGCCTTTTGCCTTACCCCTTTTGTGCCTTTGCCTGTTTGGACTGACCTGTGTTTTTGACTTCCTTGCCTGTTTTTGTGACCTCGTTTTTGCTCTGCCCTTTTGCTTTGTTTGCCTGATTATATTAAACTTGTCATTCTTCTTACATCCGCGAGCGTCTGTATTCTGCTGCCACATAACAAGCATCAAAAAGGGTTCTTTTTTTGTAAGAAGCCTGTTGTCGTAACAATAGAAAATATATATAGATTAAATATAGAAATATTTAAACATGAAATAATTGGAGTGTTCATAGTTTAATACAGAAACAACGTCTTTACTAAAGAACCCTTGAGCAACCATCTTTTTAAAGAGTACTACTTCTCAGGTATTTTTGTAAGAATATTAAAAGACAATTGGACTCACTTCTACACATTGTTGCTTGTTTTAAACAATTTTATGTAGTAAACGTGTCTTTTTCCATTGGCAGATTGTTTTACTTGTTTAGAAAAATAATGCAGATAATTTTGCTTATTTTAAGAATAATGCTCAAAACAAGTACAATTATCTGCCGACTTAAAAAAAGATTGTCCTTCAAGGGTACTTTAGGAAAGAAAATGGTTCTATCTAGAACCATAAATGCTCAAAAAACCTGCTGCATGATTAAAGAGTTCTTTGAATCATGAAATTGTTCTTCAGACTAACGGAGAATGTGCTGCAGATGGTTCTATATAGAACCTTTTAGAAAAGGATTCTACGTATCGCAAAAATGGGTTCTTCTATTGGTACAAGCTTGATATCATAACAATAGAAGAATCCTTTCTATATAGAACCATATACAACATTAATTGTGCAAATGGTTCTTTGTGTGTTCATGTTATAGAAATATTGTCTTTACTAAAGAACGCTTTAGAGATAAATAGAAAAAATTCTATAAAAAAGTAAAATAATCTCAAAATAAGAAACACACACACACATACATATTTAGAGAATATATATTATATATATATATATATATATATATATATATATATGTTATCACTTGATTTTGATCTTGTGTAGTGTTTACGATTTAAATCTATCATTAATTAAATAATTAAATGTTAATAATTGTTCCTCTGTGTACTGATGCTATTTTTCCATTGCTATACTGATATTTCATGCGGCTCCTTCTGCGACTCCGGTGCAGCCAGACTGGAGTTATTTCAGGCCGCTCAGAGACAGCGGGCAGCTCTAGCAGGCTGAGTTTCAGTTGTCAGATCAAAGGGAAGCCGTGGACTCTGGAGAGGATACACACTCAGCTAAGGAGCCCACAAATACCCACACTCGCTGACCGGATCGGCTCTGCGGCAATTAACATTCACTGAGAGCTTCGCTTCCCTCAGCACAGCACGAATATAAACAAAACACCTGGAACACCTGGAAATGGCAACTCATACCTTAACAAGCTTCAGCTAGTCCAGAACGCTGCAGCCAGAGTTCTCACCAAAACTAGGAAATTTGACCACATTAGCCCAATTCTGTGTACCTTACATTGGTTGCCAGTTAAATTCTGCATCGAGTACAAAATTCTTCTGCTGACGTATAAAGCTTTGAATGGCCTTGCTCCTCAGTACCTCAGTAACCTTATTTCCTACTATCAACCGATACGCCCACTTAGATCAGAAGGTGTGGGCTCATTATTAGTACCTAGAATTAATAAAGTTACATCAGGGGGAAGAGCCTTTTCATACAACGCCCCCCAGCTTTGGAATAACCTATCAGTCAGTGTTCGGGACTCAGACACAGCCTCCATCTTTAAGTCTAGGCTAAAAACTTACCTGTTTAGTCGAGCCTTTGGTTAATTAGTTTTCCTGTCAGAAAAAGGTGCAGATCTGGGGGTTCACGGACAGAGAGTCTTATAGTAATCTGGAAATGTTGGTGCTGTCGTCCCACTGCTCTGTTGTCCCACTGCTCTTACGCGTTCACTCAAGTTTGTTGACGATGGAGCAGAGGGGCGCTGACTTCTCAGGGAGCCCTCATGTCCTTGTTACCTTCTGGCTCTCCCTCTTAGTTATGCTGCCAGGCCTACCGCTGCACTCTGTCAACTCTCTCTGTTCTGTTCAGTCACCCATAACAGAACTAACTATCAAAAGATGGTTCTTCAAGGGTTTGTTAGTAAAGAAAATGGTTATATATAGAACAAAGAACACACCAAAGAACACTTGCATGATTCTTTGCATCATTAAACGTTCTTCAGATTGATGGAGAATGTGCTGTAGATGGTTCTATATAGAACCTTTTTTTAAAGGGCTCCATACAGCACCAAAGAGGGTTCTTCTATTGTTATACTCTTAAAAAGGTTGGTACTTCAAGGGTTCTATAGTAAAGAAAATGGTTCTATATAGAACCATGAACACTCAAAGAACTCTTTGCATGACTAAAGGGTTCTTTGCAGCGTGAAAGGGTACTTCAGATTGATGGAAAATAGTGTCGTGTAGCTTGTAACATTAGAGGAAATCCTTTTGGGTGCTATATAGAACCATTTTCAAAAAGGTTCAATATAGAACCATCTACAGCACATTCATGCACATTCTCCATCAGTCTGAAGAAGCCTTTCACGATGCAAAGGGTTCTTTGAAAGTTCATGGTTCTATACAGAACCTTTTTCTTTACTAAACCATTCAACAACCATCATTTTTAAGTGTGTGACATATTTAGGTTGCACTGTTTACAGTATATGGCCATATGTACAAATATAACTGCAGTTTGGTATCCTGTGCATATCATGCAGTGCTGACTGGTGCCACCAGCTGTTATCTGTGGATTCCTGGTTTGTAGCTCAGAATAGACAGAAAGCTCAGAAGCGGAGTATGAGGTAGCTTCCTTTGCCGCCTCCAGCACACTGCTCTAGTTGTCGCTCCCTTCCCGAATCACACTGTGAGTAAACCTGCCGGGATCAAACAGCAGACGGAGGCTTGAAGCCTGCAGCAGTCGGGAAATAGCTTGTGCACAAACTGCAATCTGAAATTGGTGAATTATATGTTTCCATCACGGACTGCTCTTTAGCCAAGGGGCCATATACCACACGCTGGAGTAAACCAGCAGCTCCACCGACCTCCACAACCAGATACTATAGAAACTTCCATTATACACTATATCTGATCACTGATCACTTACTGTTTATTTATGTTGTAAATAAAGTGAACAAAGGGGAATTCCACCATTCCATAATTATGGTTACAATGTAAATTCAGAGTGATTTTGTGTGAAATGCTCCATTCTAAACACACTAAGATGGTTCTTTAAGGGTTCTCTTATAAAGAAAATGAATCTATATAGAATCATGGACAATAAAAAGGATTAAAAGGTTCTTTCCATTGTGAAATAGTTCCTCAGATTGATGGAGAACGTGTTGTAGATGGTTCTATATAGAATTTTTTGAAAATGGTTCTATATAGCACCAAAAATGCTTCTATTGTTACAAGCTTAAAGCCATTAAAAAATGGTTCTACATAGAACCATTTGCATGATCAAAGGGCTCTTTTAATTGATGGAGAATGTGTTGTAGATGGTTCTATATAGCAACAAAAAGGTTCTGCTATTGTTACAATAGAGGCAATGTCAAGTTTGTTACTATAGAAGAACACTTTTTGATGCTACACACTCTTAAAAACATGGTTCTTCAAGGGTTCTTTAAAGAAAATGGTTCTATATAGAATCATGGACACTTGAAGAATAATAAAACAGTTATTTGCATCACGAAAAGTTTCAGATTGATGGAGTTGTAGATGGTTCTATAAAGAACTTTTTTTGAAAAGAATTCTATATTCCACCAAAAATGCTTCTATTGTTGAAAGCTTGACATCATAACAATAGCAGAACTCTTTCTGGTGCTATATGGAAACCTTTTTGAAAAGAAACATCTTCTAGAACCATCTTTTAAAGAGTGTAGAGAAACTTATTGAGTCAGAATTGTTCACAGTGGTGGTGACAGGAACCAGACATCCACCTCTAAAAGCTCCATCACAAAAAGTTATTACATAAAATGGTTATTAATACACTGCTTGATGTTCGGGACATTGTTTTATGATAGTTTTGAGAACTTAAACTCTATTCATGGTGGAGGGATACATGCAGGGTACTGTGGGGCAAAATAGTCCCCAAAGAAAACTTATTTCAGATTTTCCTATCATCAACATTCCATATAAACTCAGAAGACGCGTGTAGGTTCACTGGTGGTTTCGGATAGTAAATAAAATGTCCATATTTGTGTTGTAGTCATGGCGACCCCTGGTTCCTATCACCACCACTGTAAAGAAATCTGAACCATTTCACACCAAACCACTCTGAATTACTCTGTTTACCTCTGACACACTCAATTATGCAGAAATTCTGCACCCATACAAACCAATGGTACATTAGTTTGGCCGCGATGTCAACATGGAGGGCAAAAATGTAGGCAACTTGCCATATAGGAGAATGAATATACACGTGTGACTCAAGGAGTTCAGATAAACAGGTCGGCAAAATCCCAAGAGCAAAATTTTAAAATATCTCAATATTCCTGGAACCCAAAACCGCTCTTTTCTGGTTTCAAGGGAGATATTTTAGTATTTTTTTCTGTGTTAAATCTCGCATTTATGAATATAAATTAGACACTGTCAGATCCAATTAGCCTTAAAGCAGGTACATGCCTGCTTTTGGAGGCATTATAGCAGGATGCTGTCTGGAGGGAAGAAAATAAAGGATGCTGAGATCACTACTAGCACTGCCACCTCCTATCAAACTGCACGTCAAAGACGTGTTCAGAGGAGGAGAATTGCGAGGTACCATACTGTGAAATTATCCTGACAGACAGGCAGCACTTCATACAGACATTCAGACAAACTCACGCTGCATGTGAACGAAGAGCCGCTTGTCACTAGCGAAATAAAAGCTGGCTGCTCACCAAATGTCCTGAAGATTATCTGAGGCACTGGTGGCTGGTCACTGTATACGGCTGCTAGCTGTGATTTAAGTAAGAATTGCAGGATTTACATTCAGGATATATAGACATAAGAACGCTTCTCTAAATAGAACGTTATTCTATTAGAGTGCTAGTAATATTCCTTTAAATGCTGAAAGATCTTAGTCCAGTACTCATCATTCAACAGTTAGCCATCTACGATGGCTGTATTTTGAAAGAGACTGCAACCTCCACCAAACTTATAAATAATCAAATGGTTAAGATGTAAACTGAGTCGTTCAGAGTGGTTTGGTGTGAAATGCTCTGTTCTAGAGAATCCCTCCCTCAGAGAAAGTTATTACATAAAATGGTTATGAATACACTGCCTGATGTCTGAGACACTGTTTTATGATAGTTTTGTGAATTCAAACTCCATTCATGGTGGAGGGATGTATAATATGCAGGGTGCTCTGAGGCAAAATAGTCCCCAAAGAAAACTTATTATTTCAGATTTTCCATTATTTTCCCATCATTCCATATAAACTCAGAAGACTCGTGTAGGTTCACTGGTGGTTTTAGATAGTAAATAAAATGTCTATATTTGTGTTGTATGGCGACCCCTGGTTCCTATCACCACCACTGTAAAGAAATCTGAACCATTTCACACCAAACCACTCTAAATCACTCTGTTTACTGCTCAACCAGAAATTTTGAAAAATAGGTTGAACTAACCCTGTAACCTTTTGTGGTGCTGCTTACTAAACATTACAGAAAATTAAACCACTAAAATTTGCATAGGCAAATTAAATTGGAAACAGAGACACGACTGAGACACTGGAACATTTGTGCAACACTCCTTTTTTTCTCTTTTACTTCTAAACTGCAGAGAAGTATGGATCAATCCTACATTTTCATCTTACAAATCAAAAGGATTGCTTGTCTGCTTCCAAGCCCTTCAGTCGCTTATTGATCGGACTGAAGCCAGCATTGCAATGTAATCAGGAACTGATGGAGTAGCAGAGAGCAGGGCACAACCCAATGTATTTTGTTTTATGCCAAATAATCTTTAAAATATTTGAGATAGATTAATCATTCTTTATACAAATAACATTACAAATAACCATCTATGCTACAAATGGAAACATTAACTTTGTTTGGAGCCTCTATCATTTCTGAGCAATCCAGGGAAAGCAGTGGAAATGCAAATGACAATTTACCACATAGGTGGGCTTAAATATAACAGACAGAGGGGCTAGTCTAACATCAGCACAATAAAGCTATTCCATTTTGGTGACATCTATAGGGCATACTTTGTGACTCTCCGCATAAAAAAATAAAAAAAAATGTCCTGGTGTGAATTTATGTGGGGACATATGGAGGTCTCTGATTGCCTTTGGGGTCTTAGTTGTGACAGTGTTAAACTTACCCCCTCCCCTGTGTGGAAGCTAGCCTAGCTAGCTCTTACTGTGAGCTGTTTAAAAACATCTATGATGAAAAAAGTTACTTTTGTGGTATAAAAAAATCTCTTATTAATCAAAGCTGCACACAGACAAATCTAAATCACAAAATAACGCACAAATTTTACAGATAGTTCCATTATTCATCAGTTTCATCTTTGGTGTATCTATATGATCAAACACACGTCAGGTAGGAGTGTGTAAACATGAGTGTAACAGTTTAACAACCTGAAAAAAGGCTTGATTTACAATTAACTAACTTAGATTATAATAGTTGATGATAATTATTTATTATCTACTAAAACCAATGATAGGAAAAAATAGGAAGTAACAACTAGAATAGTGCATTTCTTGAAGAAAATGCAGCGTGATTGCACAGCTTATCCAATTTGTGAAAGGGTGCTAAGGTAATGCCAGAGCATTGCTATGGTTTTTATATGACTGCTAGGGTGTTGATATGTGGTTGCTATTCCAGGTGGTTGCTGAAGTGTTGCTTGGTGGTTGTTATGGTATCCAAGTTGTTGCTAGGAGGTTGCTATGGTATCCAAGGTGGTTGCTATGGGGTTGCTAGGCATTTGGTATGGAATTTCAGGTGGTTGCTATGGTATTACAGGTAGTTGCTAAGGTGTTGCTAGGTGGTTGCAATGGTATCCGAGGTGGTTCCTAGGGTGCTGCTAAGTGGCTGCTATGGTATCCCAGGCGGTTGCTAAGGTGTTGCTAGGCAGTTACTTACCACTAATATCACTAATAATAACAATAACGTGCGCACATGGTAATCCAGTACAGAAGTGGATGTCCACACCTATACCCCAATGTATGTCCAAACAAACACTGCAAATATTCCAGATATATTACACTGTGTGTTTGTTTTATACTACTGACTCCGCCCACAAAATAAATAATAAATACATACAATACATATAAAATTTGGTCAGTAGGAGGAGCAGTGCACGCACTATTCAACTTCAAACCTACGAGCACAGCCATTGGCTCACGAGCCGCTGAATGCTGTCATTTTATTGGAAACATCTGCATGAATTAGGGTGTGCTTCATGTAAATTATATTTAAAATGAGGTGCTGGTATGCTGGCGCTTTATTTCACGCACTGAAGTTGACTGCTCTCAAATCTCTGCTTTCTTGTATGTTGTAAGAAAGTTTCATGTATCAAACGCAGAGCAGTTCATACATTAACGATGGACACATCTGCACTTTTTTATGCACCTTTGACAAAAGTGGACATACATATTCTTATACATGTATATATATACTTATGCATGTATATATTTGTAGTTCTTGGCAGTAGGTTTTGAGTAGATTTTTTTTATGTGGCATTATTGGTTCATCTGTTCCAACTTATCAGATGGCAGAAAAATAAATATTGTGGCATATAATAAAAAGTTCTTGAAGTATCAAATTATATTTTTGCCATATTTCTCACCATTAACTATAACCAGTTTAACAGCATTAAAAATCCATGTTGCAGTTTACCCAGTGTTGGTTTGAGCCTCGCTCTCCAAGACAAGGTCCAAGAAAGATGCATTTGTTGAGTATTACTGCTACCTCACTGACTAAAATGTCTTTCTTGCACTGTTCTATTGCTGTCACTGATCTTGTTCTGCCTGACCTGCCAGTCCTACTCTCTTCAGTTTCTGTTCTATTCCTCGCTTCTTTCATTTATCTCTTGACTCCTCTTTTCAGTCTGCTTCCTTTGAAGACTCCATCCAAATCCCCCACCTTGTCCTACTGCCTCTTCAGCTTGTCCTCTCAGGTGCAGTCCTTTTCTGTGTTCTCCTGCCAGTTTTGCCGGAACTTTGAAGACAACAAGGCCTCTAGACCAGAGTTTCCTAACGCTGCTCCCAGGGACCCACAGCACTGAACAGTTAGAACCATCCCCTGCCTCAACACACCTAAACTAACCAAGAAAATTAATCAAGACCTTCATGAGCTGAATGAAGGTATGTGAATGAAGCTGTCCCAATCCAGTCCTTGGGAAAGCCCCGACTGGAGCTGAGAGAGCTACACATTTGAACAATCAAGGAAGCACTGAACATGCAGTACAGATCTGCTGGGAGTACAATGTGGACCATTCAAGAGTCCCTGAGAACTAACAGTGGAAACACTGCTAAAGTTCATTCATTCATTTACTGAAGACAATTAAGACTCTAGTCTAATCATTACTTCCTCCGTTGGAGACAATGAAGGCTCTAATCCAAACTGATTCTCAAACTGGCCTTTAGGGACCCACAGGTTTTTGTTCAAATCAACTTGCAAACATACTTATAAGGCACAAATGTGGTCAGCCTGAGAGACCCTGAGGACCAGTTTGAAAACCACTGCTCTAGTCAATTTAGTCTTTCTTCTACTGAAGCCAATTAACCCTGTAGTTCATTCACTTCTTCTACTAAAGCCAATGAAGCCTCTAGTCCCTTCCCTCCTTCTACTAAAGCCAAAGAAGCCTCTAGTCCCTTCATTCACTTCTACTACAGCCAATAATGCCTCTAGTTCCTTCATTGACTTCTACTAAAGCCAATGATGCCTCTAGTCCATTCATTCACTTCTACTATAGCCAATGAAGCCTCTAGTCTTCTTATTTAGTTCTACAATAGCCAATGAAGCCTCTAGTCCCTTCCCTCCTTCTGCTAAAGCCAATGAAGCCTCTAGTCCCTTCCCTACTTCTACTAAAGCCAATGAAGCCTCTAGTCCCTCCATTCACTTCTACTAAAGCCAACGGAGCCTCTAGTCCCTCCATTCAGTTCTACTACAGCCAGTGAAGCCTCACTGCTACATGCAACCTTTCCCATTTTGAAGACAATGGGGGCTCTAGTTTATTCCCTCCTCCTTTTCAGAGGTCAATGAAGTCAGTCATTCCTTCCTCTACTAAAGCCAATGAAGCCTCTAGTCCATTCACTACTGCATCAAAGTAGTTTGATGTAGCATGTGAACATTGTTAAAGTATAAAACAGTCAGTCAATCTCCAGTTCATATAAGGATATTAAGCTACAAGAACAGCCTTTTTGAATTCACTGTTTTTGTGAAGTCACACAAACCAACATATTTACATATATCTGCCCATTCAGCCCACAGCACTTTAGCCCCACCCATTCAGTTTACAGCAGATTAGCCCTGCCCATTCCGTCTACAGCAGATGTGGCTCATCAATTTAGCCTATTTAAGTTTAGCCCAACCCATTCATGCTGAAGTTATATGGAGCTTACAAAGTTATTTCAAGACAAGTCAAGTCAAATTTATTTGTATAGCGCTTTTTACAACTGATGTTGTCACAAAGCAGCTTCACAGAAATCCATTAAGGACAAAGTTTTAACATTAAATGTAAATCCTCCAGGTGAACAAGCCAGTGGCGACAGTGGCAAGGAAAAACTCCCTCAGAGCTGGGGAAGAAACCTTGGGAGGAACCAAGGCTCACAAGGGGGGACCCATCCTCCTCTGGTCAAACTACAGACAAAATTATTATACTACTCATATCAATAGTAGTAGTACTAGTAATAGTTAGGAGTCCATGAAAACTTCAGTGTAGGGTGGGCAGCTAGTCCAAGGCAGGTGGCGGTAGCTGGGCAAGTGGCGGTGACTGGGGCATGGGCAACTGGTCTGTAGCGGGTAGCAGGAGAGCTCGACAGACAATCATCCATCAGTGTCCGGCCGGACAGGTGGGCAGTCGTTCACTCAGAAAAAGGTAGGGAGATGGAGTTAGTTTAGTTCTGTATGGGTGTATGTATAATAATATGTAAAACATTTCCAGAGTGTGGCTAATGACTCCGGCAGATCTGACTATAACAGCTTAACTAAAAGGAGAGACCCAAAGGACACACAGACACGGGAGCACCCTGAAACAATTTGGCATCCCTCCGCTCCGCTGTCCACAAACCTGAGTGATTGCGTGCGAGCGGCGGGACGACAGCACCAGCGTCTCAGTTTACTATAATTCCCTGTGTCCATGGACCCCTGAATCTGCTGCCTTTATCTAAGGGGGAACATTAACTACCAAAAGCTAAACTAAACAAGTGAGCTTTCAGCCTAGATTTGAAGATCACGACTGAGTCTGAGTCCCGACCATTTTCTGGAAGATCATTCCAGAGTTTGGGGGCTTTATAAGAAAAGGCTCTTCCCCCAGATAAAACCTTCTGAATTCTGGGAACTATTAAAAAGCCAGCACTCTGTGATCTGAGTAATCGTGGTGGCTCGTAATGGGAAATAAGGTCTTGCAGGTACTCAGGAGTGAGCCCATGTAGGGCTTTATACGTCAATAAAAGAATTTTGTAATCAATATGGAATTTAACAGGCAGCCAATGAAGTGATGATAGAACTGGACTGATATGATCAAATTTTCTAGTTTTAGTGAGAACACTGGCTGCAGCATTTTGAACTAGTTGAAGTTTACTTAAATTCCTGCTGGTGCATCCTGACAGTAGTGCGTTACAATAGTCTAGCCTTGAAGTAATAAAGGCATGTACTAATGTTTCTGCATCATGCAGCGATAAGGCATTTCTTATTTTGGCGATATTGTGAAGATGTAAAAAAGCTGTCCTAGTGATACTGCCTATGTGTTGATCAAATGATAAATCTGGATCAATTATGACACCAAGATTTTTTGCTGCTGAACCAGGTATAACTGGAAAGTCAGCGAGATTTACAATTAAATCTGATAATTTATTTCTTGCCACTTTTGGACCCAGAAGGAGAACCTCTGTTTTGTTACTGTTTAGAAGGAGGACGTTACGCAACATCCAACCTTTCACATCTTTTACACAGTCCTCTATTTTCTTTAACCTGTATTTGTCATCAGGCTTGGCTGATATGTACAACTGCGTATCGTCTGCGTAACAGTGAAAGTTAATGCCATGGTTACTTATAACTGTGCCTAACGGTAACATGTATAATGTAAATAATAATGGTCCTAAAATAGAGCCTTGCGGAATTCCAAATCTTACTTTTGAATAATTGGAAGATAAGTCATTTACCTTCACGAACTGATAACGTTCCGTTAAGTAAGATTTGAACCATGATAGGGCTGTCCCCGTGATTCCAACCCTTCTAGGAGAAAATTGTGGTCAGCCCAGACTTTTTAAATGCAGGGCAGCCAATCAGAGAACAGAACTTTTTTTGCATAAAGGCACAGTAACAAAAACAGCCAGTTTAACTCAGAGATAAAGAGAGGTTGTAAAATGATTAAATATTCATTATGACTGTTTGTGGTAAAAAAATAAATAAATAAATAAACACAAAGACACAAACACAAAGAACATAGAACTCTAAATTTTAACACTACCATTTCTCCACATTAGCCTTGTTGCTCCAGTGCCAAAACAGAGAAAGCAAAAACTTCAGACACCAAACATGTCTTGCCTGATTCAGGCAAGACTGTAGAAGTGTGATTTTTGGCCAAACAATAATTTCAATAATAAAAGAGAAGCGTGGAGAAGCACAAGGGCCCAGTAACTGTGGAGCTCAGTGTGAAATTCAGCTCTAATAAAACCATGTGGTTTCCTAATGCAGCAGCTCCTTTCAGTCTCAGTGTTTTGTCATGACACCTTGCTTTCAGAACGCTCCAGTTTGGATTCTTCTGCCTCCTTCCAGTGGGAGGCCTGATAAATGAAATTTGCCCAGGGTTGCCAGAAGTTACCCACACTTGTGTGAGAGCTGGGGGGTGCGGGGGTCGTGCAAGATAGAGTAGAAGAGAGGGAGAGGGAGACCAGGCCTGGGGAAGCTCATCTTTGCATGCTGCTTATCAGCCGGACCCAGAGGACCTGCCCTAATTCCTGCAACTCCTGGCTGAGCGTGGCCAAGGACAGGCAGGTAGCAATTATTAGGAGTTGAGGGAGGGGGGGGTGGCTGAGGAACTGGGGCCACCGCTGAGAGAGACAGAACTGGGGCACGATAAGACTGGAAACTACACACGACACGCTGGCTATCCCCTACATAAACATGATTAGCAGGACGGACAGAGGCTGTGGAGCATTTCTTCAAACGGCACGTGTTACAACGGAAAAGCCCAACCAAAAATCACATTTAAAGTACCCATATCATGGAAAACTCATTTTTACTCCCTTTTTTTAATAAGAGTTTGATGACATAGCATGTAGACATTGTTAAACTTTCAAAATAACATTGTCCATTAATGAAAACTAATCTGCAAAAACAGCATGTTTGGAATTCACTGTTTTTTGTGACGAACAAACCAACAAATTCACATGTATCCACCTATAAATAGGTATATAGCCAATATTTTTGGTTCTGGTACATAAAACCACATTTTAAGCGCACCTTGGTGGCTTAAGTTTGCATTATTTTTAGTTTTAGCACTGGAGCTATGAGACTAATATAGCTAACATGTAACATAATGTTTGCCATTTTGACTACATCTTGTTTCTTTTCTTTGTTATTTTTAGTTTACACTGTACTCATACTTTTAGCTGCATTTTAAATGTATCAAAATGTGCTTATAAAGTATATTATTATTATTAGTAGTAGTATTAAAATGTATTTTTAGCATGGAGCGATACATGTGGGGCATTGTGAGGCAAAATAGTGCCCAAAGTGGTTTTTCAGATTTTTCACTACAAACTTGGTGATTGTTCTTTAGTAAAGAAAATGGTTATACAGAGAACCATAAACACTCAAAGAACTCTTTGCATGATTAAAATGGTTGTTCAGATTGATTGAGGATGTGCCGATTATGATTCGATATAGAATCTTCTTGAGACATAAAAGGTAGGTATATAATCTTCTTATATTATTACAGGCATGACATTGTAACAACAGAAGAACCCTTTTTCGGTGCTATACAGAAACATTTTGAAAAAGGTTCTATATAGAACTGTATACAGCACATTCTCAATCAATCTGAAGATCCATTTATGGTTCTATATAGAATTGGTTTCTTTATTAAAGAATCTTTGAAGATTCATCATTTTTAAATGTGTATATTCACCATCATCAACATTCCATACAAAACTCAGAAGACTCATGTATGTTCACTGGTGGTTCTGGATGGTAAATAAAATGTATATTTGTGTTGTAGTCATGGCGACCCCTGGTTCCTATTACCACCACTGTAAAGAAATCTGAACCATTTCACACCAAACCACTCTGAATCACTCTGTTTATCTTAAACACTGAATTATGTGGAAATTCTGAAAAACTGGTGGAATTCCCCTTCAACAGCTCTACACTGTTTAAGGTACTGATTCCTTTAAGTGGAGCACAACCTGAAGGTCAGTTTCGACATTATTATTAAAAGCACACTCAGACTATTCCAGACTATTCTTAGAGTCAGATAACTCTTTATCTCTTTAGAGTCGCTCTGCTTTAACTGTCTGGGAAGCTATTAGGAAGAGAAGCAGACCATTTATTTAAACCTCTGCTTCATAGGATTTGTCCTAAATGTGACAATTCATCCCCTCCTGTGTTTTTAAAACAACTGGAAAAGAACAAAAACAGTACAACCGTTCTTTCGAGCTCTTTATCTAACGATCCACAGCACATGATAGCAAGGAACTCGTTCTGAGACATCAAATATCTCTAATCACAAACATACAGCTTGGGGGGGAGAACAGAATTAATTAGCTCCAAACTTAATGAACTCTAATTAATGAGCTTAACTTTGTTAGTTTGTGCTATCAGTTAAAAGAGTGCCCCGAGTCATCTGCCTGCAGACCTCCAACTGCCTAAAATTCGAGATTTGGGATACAATCAGAGCTTCTTTCCCAGCTTCTTCTTGCAGGCTTCCATCTGATGATTTCTGTAGGTCCTGCAAAATTTATGCTACAGCGTTAATAAAACATTGATGAGGAAATCTTCCTGCTTTGGAGGATAATGCAGGAAACTATGCTTCAGTGATACAGCATTCATGAACACAACTCTTCAGAGGGACAACATGAAACAAATCCGAGGAGTTAGCCTGACGAGCTGCTGACTTCCAACACATCATCCTCCAAAACACTGCATCCTCCAAAACACCCCGCAGTCTTTAGGGGACCATATCATATCAAATTTAACTCTGAATTCACTGTTTAGGTCAATATCTTCATCCTGACATTCACATCTGTTTATACTTTTCTTTATGAAAGGGGAATTCTACCAAAATTTTAAAAATTTCTGTTCAACTGCAATGGCTGAGAGGTAAACAAAAGTAATTAATGTAATTAATGTTTAGACGTTTTATTTACTATCCAAAATAAGTTTTCTTTGGGGACTATTTTATCTCACAACACCCTGCATGTATCCCTCCACAATGAAGGGGTTGGAAAATTACATTCAATCTTCTCAAAACTATTGTAAAATAATGTCTCAGATATCAGGCAGCATATTGAGCATAATGAGAGCAAGAGGCTACAATCACAGAGGAGTACAATGGTTCTCACGGGAGAAGAACCGTTGACTGTACATATGATATATACACTCAATGACAGTATATTTTATATGTAAAAGATACACAATTATTGACATTGATATATATATATATATATATATATATATATATATATATATATATATATATAAAAATGTGGATAGATATATATATATATATATATATATATATATATATATATACACACACACACACACACACACACACACACACATACACACACACACACACACACATTAGGGGTGTGGGGAAAAAAATCGATTCTTAGATGCATCGCGATGCGGACGTGAACGATTCTGAATCGATTCATAAATGTCAAAAATCGATTTTCTAAATATTTAATTTATAACGTAATGTTGGCGGAACGCAAAAGCCGGAACTTGGAAGTGGGTAAGTGCAGCACCTGGACAGTTTGTGACGGCACACAACAAAAACACACATGGATGAGTGAGAAATCCGACCAGCACCCTCTGCATTAAAGCCAGGTTGGGTCAGGAGTCACAACCCAAATGATAAGAAGAGCTATTTTGTCCTTTCAACAAAAATAAAACCACCTTGGGAGCCACAACATTTAATGTCCAGTATGTCTCAGTATGTGATAATGTCCTAGTATAGACTAAACAATATAAACGAGAGTGCAGATTTACTTTGCTCTGCTTTAAACTTTAGCTTTAGCCGCTTTCCTCCCCTTTCCGCCAGAAAACTTTTCCTCAAAACTAAAGCAGTTTCTTGTAAAATGTCCCTCAACATTCGGCTGTCTTACGAGGCTGAAGTCGCTTCTCATTCTCCAGCTTCTTGTTCGAATTTTCCCGTTCTACCTTAAATTCTGACTGAGGCGCCGAATATAAAAGCGGCACAACTTAAGGTGGAACGAGAAAATTTGGAAGAGAAGCGACTTCATCTTTGCGACTTTTTAGTGTTTGACAGTCTCTCATTGCAGATTTAACTTGCCAGGAAACCAACTGCAAATAACGCATCGTTGCTATGTGACCTGCAGTCTGCACGGCAATTCTCAGTCGTTGCGAAACAGGGCTTTCACGCAATGTTGCACACGTCCCGTCTCAAAGATATTTTACTGACACAGCGACCCACACCCCACCCCACCCCCCTCTCTACAACAAGACCAAAACCGAAGTTATAAAATCACTAAAGAAAATGGGTAGGACGGCTGTAACGTGTGCTGCGTAGACATCCGTTGCCACTGGATCTTATTTCACCGTAACTGCGCATTTTATCGCAGATGAGTGGCAGCAGTGTCTCATGTGCTCCAAAGGCAGTGAATGAGAGCCTTCTAGTTCACTTGCCACATCACTTCCATTTGATTTATTAATAAAAAAGATATTGGAAGTAAATTCATTATGGATCATCACAAATACTTTGCTTTAAAACTACCAAGTCCTCACACAGTGAGAAAATAGAAATGATGTATAGAAAAAAAAAAGATGCATCGAGATGCATCGATAATCATTTTATAATCGCATCGCAGCCCTCTGAATCGTAATCGAATCGTGAGGTGCCTAGAGATTCCCACTCCTAATATGTATATACATACATATATACATACATATATACATACACACACACACACACACACACTAATTAACATATATATGACAGACACTCAACAACCATATATATGAAACATACGTTTGATGTATACAGTCCTTCACTATAAATTATATATATGACACACTCATTGGTTGCAACATGCAGACACTATTGCTCTCACTGGCTGTCCGAGAGAAAATTTGGAAACTGTACTCTGTCTAAATCATGTGATTTTCGTGGTCAGGTTCTGGATTCAAAACAATGTTAGTGAATTATTGAAAGTAAACACAAAAACAAATCTTTCTTTTGGGTCAAATTTAGGTAAATACAACAAATAAGATTAAATCACGATTAACTACACAAAATAATGTGATTAACCACAATTAATTTGTTTAATTGTTAGACAGTCCTAATATTTCCAAGTTATGATCATTTTTGGATAAACAAACAGGATTGAGATGAACAAATGTAATTATGTAACTAACAACATAACTGATGTAATGTAAATCAAATGTATAACACAATGACAACAACTCTACGGGTCTCTTGATGGTCCAAAAATCAACCCCTTTTTTTAACTGGCACTCAAAAAGGTGTCTGGGATCCTGCTCTGATGGAGGATGAGGGGATTCCCAGTCATGAGCCTTTCACTCATCTTAATCACCATCTTATTAACCAGCGCAGGCCTCTGGAGAGCTCAAACCAGACAAGCCAAGAACGACTCTCAGACCGTCATCCTCTCTCTCTGTCTCTGTGGGCGAGCTACAGCCTTCTGCTGTCTGCTAATGGAGCCGAGTGGAAGGGGAGGATGAAAGTGTCAGCTATTCGTATCTCTACAGAATTCTGAGGGTTTGCAGGCTACAGCAGCTTGTGCCGTAATCTAAAGGAGGATGGTGGGATGCCAGCTGAAGATAAAAAAAACACTATTACATCGGCACCACGTTCACCAGAATGTAAACCAGAACGGTACAATGTACTGATTAGCAAAGACATCTAATTCAGTCATTACATACTAGCACAGTCACATTTCTTTCCACAATAAGTTTACTACAGTGTGAACTACAAATCGACACAATTTCACATTTCTATTCCTCTGATATCATGACTGTTGACAGGCTGACCAGCTGTGTGTCAGATATTTCTCAGTGGATGTCACAAAATTTTCTACAACTAAATCTGAAAACTGAAATACTGATAATTGGTACTAAAACTAAAGCTGCTTTATGAGAAGCTCTGATCTTTAGCTTCATACACCAAACCTGCAGTAGGAAACCTGGGTGTGATCTTAGACTGAGCTTATGATTGAACAAGGTGGGTAATCCTGTAAATAATCCATTAAATAGAAGAATAATAACCATGTAAACGCCTGTATCTGATTACATTCCCAATCGGAAAGTTTAAGCACGTTCTACGCATGTGTGTGACGTCATAGTGAGAGTTTATAACATTCAACATGGCGGGAGCAGAAACTGGTCTGCAGAAAAGACAAAGTTTATGCTTTGATCTTTAAAAGATGGCGGTGAGACGGGCGTCCAGCTTATGTGTCTCAGAACACGATGTCTTCCTCTTGGCCTTCTTTAATAAGTACATGTGAAGTATGTATTCCTGAGTCCGACATCATTTTGAAGTTATTAAAAACACAAGCACTGCGCACTGCTGATTGTATCACTCTGACTGGACTCACTGTCATAGTAACGTCTACACTAAGTGGTACTTCACAATATATGCATATAATTTTGGATCTGATTACTTGTAGTGAGCATGTAAATAGAGATTTTCCATCAGATTGTTGGGTAGAGTGAGCACATAAACACGTCAGTCTTAATCTACAGTCGTAATGTATTCAATAGGATCCGCAAAAATCTTTGCATGTAAAAAGCTACTTTAGTGGCTGTGTTTATCATGTGAGAAATATCACTAAAGTTCAGCCTTTTCTGTCTCAGAGTGATGCAGAGTTGATCACTGTAATGATCTTCTTACTGAAGAAAATAATCAATCCTCTACAACTCACTGCACTGACCACCTGGATTTTGAGTGATTTTAAAGCTCTGCTGCTGGTTTTTAAAGCTCAGAATGACCTTAAAGCTCCTGAATGTCTGTTTATGATAGATCTGCAGATCCTGACCTTCTGCAAATGCCTTCTGTAAAATACAGAAAACATGGGTCTTCGCTATTTTGCTTCTAAACTGTGGAGCTCAGTTCACCTTTTATTAGACAGTCAAGCTCAGAGCTACAGTACTCTTAGGTGCTTAGCACCTTAGCTTATTGTTTTTTCCTTTGTCCTTTTTTTTGTATTTTATTTCATTTTTTTAGGCTAATTAAAAACTTTAATGTCTTTCTTTTACATTAATTCTATTACCTTTTTATTTTATTACTTTTTACAATATTTTTACATGATTGTTTAATTTTTTTACTTTATCCATTTTTAACTACTATAACTTTTTATAACTTATAACGTTTTATTTATTTTCTCAGTCCCCTTCCTAGTCAAATTTTAATTGTTCATTTTTTTTTTCCTTTTTATCATGTTTGATTTCACTGTTTATTTGTTTATGCAGTTCTGTTCATTCAGCTTGAACTGATTAAATTCCATTTTACTTAACTTTCAGCCCTTACACTGTAAATGCTCAGCTGCACTGAAAATAAGGGTCACCCTCAATGTATTTGAGTGAAAATAAAGGTTAAATGATGTTGGCACTAAAATATGAACTACAATGTGTCTTAATTAGCACTTTGTAAAGACTTTTCTAAGGTAATTTTAAGATAATACTAGTTAGCTAATGCTAACACTGCACGCTAGTACCAGAAAAGAGAAGATTAACATCAGCATTTCACTGTGAGAAGTTCTGGTGATGAAGGAGAGAAGCGTGAGTTCTCCTTCTGAACTGAAAGGCTGCTGAGAGAGTTCTGTAATCTAGAACAGAGCTGTGTAAGAAAACAAATGAGATCTTATACTTTTCTTATGGAAATATTCAGCTGAGACTGAGCTGAAATTTCAGATTTCAGAAACAGGAGAAAATGGCTCTGATTTCAAACTGGACTTAAATGTGTCTAGAAGAAGATGAGATGAGAGGAGATCTCATTTAGAATATTTCTTTCCTCTGGGGTTCTCTGACACCATGCAATTCCAGTCCCTGTTAAGTGCACCTAAACACCAATGGCCTTCTGATCTATTAATCGATTTACTAGAAGCATCACTTTGTGAGTCTGCTAAGCCAATGTTAGTTAGCTAAGAATGCTAACAGTGTATGCTAGCACAATCTCATTTCCATTCCCATTAATTGCACTAGAACGCAAACCAGAATGGCATGCTGTTTTGTATAGAGTTTGCTAAGGTAAGCAAGCTAGCTAGCTAAAATTGTAGCACTAACTAATTTCCATCCCAGTTAAGTGCAGCAAAATGTAAAACAGAACAGCTTTTAAAATCATCACTTTGAAAAGAGTACACTAAGGTTATATTAACATTAGCCTCCTTGTAGCTAACACTGTATGCTAGTCATTTTCATCCCCATTAGGTGCACAACATAAATTAGAATTGCATGTAAATGTGTCAATTGGCATTTTTATCATTTTGTAATTTTGCTAGAAAACATTAGCTAGTTGGGCAGCTAATGCTATTGTCACCATTCCATTTACATCTTCAGTTCACCAGAATGTGAACTATTATGGTATGTTAAAACATTTTTTTTTTTAATTATCTTCTTAAAGAGTGGGAGAGCTAAGTGGCTAACGCTAATGTTTTACGCTAGCACAGTCACATTTCTGCCCTTCAAAAACCCCATAAATAAACAGCCATGACCTCAGTAAGACATAGCAATCCTATTCACTACACAACACTTAATACTGGGTGCCTAAAAGACTAGAGCTGCTGCGGGAATCTGTGAAATAACAGCAAAAGCATAAGCAGGATCCTTTGTTTGAGGCGTGCTGCTCATCCTGTGCGCTGCAGATGTCGCCTCGCACACACAATTACTCTCACGCCGCTCTGATTGACAACAAACTACACGGCACAGTATGTCACTCGCTCGTGCACGAGATAAAACAGAGCTGTCGCGTTATACTAAACAGGAATTACGAGGCTAAATTTGGGACTACTACTGCATGCATAATCTATCTTGTGCAGAAACAAGAACATTTTGTGCACTTTTGTTTGAAGAAAAAGTCCTGTTCAGGGTTCTTCCAGATGTCACGATCTACACAGGCAGAACGATCAAAGATGGAGACAGAAAAGGTGATTGAACTCAAATCTGCAAGTGCAAAACAGAAAAAAAACAACCAGAACTGTGGAAGTAGGAACAACAGAGTTAAAAGTGAGAACAATTACAAGTGAGAAGTTTCACAAACTGGAATTTTTCATTAAGTCTGATAACTTCTTCCCAAAGTGAGGAGTATCCAATTGGAATGCTCTCCTATTGGACAGTATTTATGTCCCACAGTGATATTGATTTTCAGTTTTAATTTAGATAACAAGCACAATATCCATGAAATGCTTAGAGAAAATAGCACAGCTCATGATCCAAACCTGTAGACATGTGACTTTTAAATTTTAAAGAAAACAGAACAAAACAGTCCAATCAAAACAAGCAAAATTAATACGTCATGGCAGATTTTGTTTAGGAATTCAACTGTGTCACATCACATTACGTCATGACAGACATCAATGTCAAATTTATTTATAGAGCACATTTAAAAACAGCTGTTGACCAAAGTGCTGCATAATCAATACAGCAAAAACCACAAAACAAGACAATAAAAAACCCACAGAAACCAGTTTAAATAACAAAAAAGACAAAATAAATACTACCATTATGAATATGACAATCACACAAAAGCAAAGCAGCTTTCACACTGAATTAAAAGCCAAAGAATAAAAAGAGACAGGATTTAAAAACAGGCAGTGTAAGTTGCGGCCTAACGTGCAGAGACCACTCGTACCAGTTTGGTTTGGTGGCTAACAGATAACAAAGTAACAACAATCATGCAATTGTACCCTTAATAGTACAACAATGGTCATAAAGTCTAACTCTGTACCTTAAATAATTTACACTACATTCACTTTCCGCAGGAAAAGGGTCATATGAAAGCAATAAGCCACTTGATGACATGCGTTACTGTGATTTTAATCACAAGGAAGGGTGTTCTTAAAAACTCCCCTCCTTATGACAAAATTACTGTAACACACAGCCTCAAGCAGCTTATTGCTTCTATAAAACAGCAGCCAACATATGATAAAATACAATTTTTTTTTCCAGAAAACAATGAGTTATTATTAATAATAATCAACATAAACAAGTATTCCACTAAGAAATGTAGTTCCTTTAGAGTTTGGTATCGCTGCCAAGCAACCATGGACTGCGGAATGAGGAGAACGTTCGGTCACCCATCGCTGTATATTTAAGTCATTTCATGAACATTTTATGTTTTTGTTGTATTATGATAAACATATGATAACCATATGATAACAGCACTGTTATAAAGCGAAGGTTTTGCATTAAAGGTTCTTTTGGGTCACCAACTTACTACCACAAGTCTTATTTAGCACCAATCCAGAGGCGCCCCTCTTCCACGCTTGGGCTGAACCTCAAACAGCTCTCTGCTCCCTACATAGTGCACTATAAAAGAATTTGAATACTGGCTCCTGCAGCTTGACAGTGCATAATACAGCTAAGAAACAGTCATTAAAAATAGCAATTTGGGACACTATTTAGGCAGTCTCACCGTTTGAGACTTGGCCTGGGTTTGATGCAACTTCTCACGGAAATTTGAAGCATGTAATCTATTCAAGTGACAATGTTTAGACTTCATATTGCAGTTTTACAGTGAATCATATTGTAAGTACTTTAATTCAGGCCTGTGATATTAATGATGGTGCTTTCTTTTAGCCTGTAAACTAGCTGACCAGCCTAGTTCTAGATAAGAAAAGTTATCAGCCCCTCAGTTTAAACAGAACCGGGTTCTTGCTTCATCAGTACACTCGGTGCTCCATGCAAGCAGCATTAGAGTCAAAGATTATTCATTAACAGCACAAGGATTATTTGTGACGTGGTGCAGTGATACAGAGTTCAGTTGTGAGGCGGCTGGTGTGTGTCTATCATGAATTTTGCAACAGCTTCGAAGCTCAGTCGCTCAGATAGGACCGTTTTATAATTGTATGTTTTATATTCTTAAGTTTTAAAATAAGCATAAAATAAAAAAGCCTGACAGTGACAGTTTAGTACCTTTTCTCCTAAAGGCTTTATAGATAGCTCTGGGTTCAGATTTGTAACCATACCGTGCTGTACTATACTATCTGGAGTAAAAACATCAAATGACAATCCACCGTCTCTACAGTACACTTTCTCCTGTCTCGCACTGGCGCCATGTACAGCTGTCAGATGCAGCATTTAGATAAATGCATGAAGGAGAGAAAGAGCGTGAAAGTTCCTCAGGGCTGAGGAGGGCCAAGCTGATATCAAACTGGGTCGATGGCGAGAAAACGCTGGTGGAGAAACAGCAAATCTTTCAGCACTGATGGGCCCTGGACGCTCACTGGACTCCTCGCTGGACTTTTCACTGGACCTCTGACAGGAGAAGCCCAGCGGCCACAGAACGAATCCACATGTGGGTGAGGAGGAGAAAACTCGCTCAATTAAAGCGACCCCAGAGAGGCTAATGCTTACAGATGAAGGCACGACAGGAATAACAATGATCCACTGCTAACTGCCTTAAACCCATGCAGCACTACTCACTCCCACACAGACACGACAATGTGGGAAACACATGCAGCTCCAGACAACGTCTCACAGGGACAGAGATGCTTTTATAGAATAAGTCATGACTGACCCGAGCCATGAAAGTAAGAGAATATGATCATCTGGATCATTTCACAAAAGGCGCATCATTTTCTTCTCAGTAACAAACACAGAACGTTTACTTACTTTAACTCAGTTCAGACTTTAAACAGGCTACACAATATGTAGAGTTCTAGATAGAACTGTGTCCTGCATTTTAAAAAAATATGTAAAAAGTCCCCCTTTTGACCATCTACATTACTTTTGACCTAAATCAATATGGAGAAACTTAGTCAGAAAGTAATTTTCCATCAACATTCCATATCAGGCACCAATAGCTTTGTTTTTTTTAAGTGCCAAATAATATTATGTATGAAAATAAAGCTTTTCAACACACCTCAGGTCAGCTCTGTGATTTAAAGGGGAACTCCACCCATTTTTCAAATTTTCTGCATAATTAAATGTTTAACATGTCAACAAATTCAAGCAGAGTGGGTTGGTATGAAACGCTTTGTTCTAATGAGACTTAGAGTCAGAATTATTCACAATGATGATGATAGGAATCAGACATCCTCACAGAAAGGTATTATGTGCAATGGTTATGAATACGCTGCCTGATGTCCGAGACACTGTTTTACAGTAACTTTGTGATAAAGTTTTGGTTTAAATGCATTTTATTCAGTTCATTTTAATCCATGAAGGGTATTGTAAGGCAAAATAGTCCCCAAAGAATTCTTAGATTTACCACTATTTTACCATCATCAACGTCACATAAAAATTCAGAAGACAGATGTAGGTTCACTGGTGGTTTTGGACAGTAAATAAAAAGGCTACATTTGCAATGTAGACATCTGGAGTCCTGGTTTCTATCACCATCACTGTAAACACATGAGTCTGTAAGTTCTCTGCAAATGAACCATTTCACATTTAAACAATTTGAATGTCTGTATCTCAATCACTGAATTGTACATAAATTTTGAAAAATTGGTGGAATTCCCCTTTAGGTATCTCTGCCTTTCACCGTGCCTGGTTCTTGACACATTCAGTCCGCTATTTTTCATTAACAAGATTTGGGAGGTTAATTTGGTAAAGATAAGTTCTTTACGTGTTATCATGTAGGCTGTGTTGAACTGATTTTAAGCTCTTTGGATTCTTTCTAGGCTGTTTTTTTTTCGCTTGCACGAGACACTGCATGAGCTACAGGAATTTCCTTAGGAGCTCTTTGCAATGATGAAATCATGTACGTTTGTCATGCGTTTGACTTTCGAAATGTTTTTTTCACCGATTTTGGCTTGCTTCGAACAGAATTCGCAGTATAGTCTGCTTTATGTTACCATATCTGAGTCATGCAAATTCCTGAAGCCAAGAAGTTCTGAAATCTTTCTGTAGTTGTACTTATGCATGAAGTGCATGAGGTGGACGGCTGTTCAGGTACATCTTCATGTGGGTTTTTCACTAGTTTACTGGTCCTGAGTCAGACTGGGGTTGAGCAGAAGACCTCTTAAGGTCTGACAGAGACGTAGATGGTGTGAAAAATCAGATATTTTTCTATTCGCCATTTTCTACACGCTGATGTTAATGGCAAAAAGCTCAGCTCTGCTGGGCTCATACGCTTTGTCACGTTTTGCCTCTCCTGCTGAAATCCATCATTTCCATCATTTTGTTAAAATCCAGTTCTGTATGACCCACAGACTGATTTTAATGATAAATTAAGTGATAAAAACACACTTGTAAGAATACGGTTTGATGGATTTGAAAAAATGTCTTCATATTAATGCTCAGAAAACATGCAGAAATTTATATGAAAATATGAATTCATAACAGAGTACCCAGGTTTGTTTTTTTTAGTCTGCGAGTGTTAAAGAGTAAAGATGACAATAAATCATGCTACTACACTTCTGAACTGAAACTGGCTAATTATGAATATTGATCTTATGAGGTTTCTGACAGCAGACGTTTATTTGGCTGCTGATCTTGAAAAGCATTTGAGATTTGCAGAAATTAAAATGGTTTTGCACAAATAATGTGCAAATGGTGCACACAAATTCTCCCTCTATCTACACACAAACACTCACAGCAGAATTTTTGTCCATCAGCCAAACTGAACAGACGGGTTTTTCTCGGGGGGAACTCAGACCTCCGCCAACTTCGCCTCTTTAGTTTTGGTCAATCAGCCACAATATCAATAAACCGCAGTTCAGTCTACACATGAAAGAAAACTCCACGGCTGCTGACCATAACACACGGACAAATGTGTGCGCACACACACGGACAAATATGTGCACACACACACACACACACACACGTTTGTTTTTATTTCCATAATATGGGTTCAAACATACTGTACTGCGCAAAAGTCTGAGACCCCTACATTAATTTGATTTAGTCAAAACTGCCGTTAAGTAGAAGTTATTCATTTTTAAGCATCAGGAAAAAAACAAAAAACAAACAAAAAACGTTCACTGGCTTTTGGAGGAGTCAATTCAGATTGAGTCTCTGGCTGGGTGTCCATTCAAACGTTTCACAAATGTTATGCGCATTTACAAAATTTTGGCAGAAAAAAAGCAAATTAAGTCGTGTTTCCATCCACCACAGTTATGTGAAGAAACTTTATGATGATGTAGTCTACCATGATTAGGAGCTGCGTCAAAACAAGCAAGATGGAGAGACTTAACTCAGTTTTCACTTTAAGTAGAATCATGTTTACAGTCATTTGCCATCTTTTTATGGCTGCATTGTTTGAGCTCAGCAATGGCCCCCTAATTAGAGCTAAAAATCTTTTTGGGTGTTCTTCTGAATTGAGCTTTTTACATTCAGATTTTTTTTGCGTACTTTCTAAATTCGCAAAAAACTGGAGGATGGAAAACCCTCTACTGCCCAGTGGACACAACTAGGTTATGCTCAGACTCATCTCTGACTGGTCTGAAACACGATCAGGAGGCAAAAAATCTGTTTCGATTTACTCTTCCAACTGTCGACTGACCCAAAATCTACAGACTTGTGCCGACCAGCACAGACTCAGCCTGACTGAGAATCGAGGCCAAAATCAGGGTAAAAGTCATGTAGTGTAACCCCAGCTTAATTTAAAGTAGAATTCCACAGATTTTTGCATAATTCTGTCAATGCGATGTAAACAGGGCAATTCAAAGCGGTTTGGTGTGAAATGGTTCAGATTTCTTTACAGTGGTGATAGGAACTAGGGGTCGCCATGACTACAACACCAATTTAGACATTTTAGACACTTTTTTCCATTGTCACTTAAGCAATTTATTTTACTGTTTAATGTTCCTTTTGCTTTTATTTATGTAAATAAAACATTGCTGCCTGGTGTAAGAAACATACTACAAAATAAACCTGCCTTGCAGCCTATGTGAGAGCTCCTACACCACCAATCAGTGACCCCTACAGGTTGCACGACTTCAGATTTAAAGTTGACAGTTATGTGATGAAAGTGGAGTTGACCCTGACTAATCGTTGATGACATCACAAACAGAACAAGAGAAGAGAATGCTGTACAACAAGAAAATTTGAGTCTTTAAAAATCCATGATGAAGCAAAACTCCACAGGTCAGGAGAGTGTGAAGTGACCTTTCCAACAAGCCCTAGATCACAATGCTGGCCTTCAGGGAACTAGAAATACCAATCCCCGGAGTCTTGCAAATTTGTGTACCCTAGGCAGCCTTACCGAAATGCTCGCCTGCAGCGGCGGTCCGGAGAGCCAGAGATGTTTAAAGCAACAAAAATAAGAGTAACTGACTTCAATCATTACAGGATTCCAGGGTGTTATGCTCCCTCTCCAACTGTACAGGACTTTTTATTGTAGCCTTTAAGAAACCAGAGGTACAGACCCAGAAATCACCAGGCTCCTCACCTGCTGTCTTCGCTGAGGCATCCACGTTGTTAATATCATGATCACCTCATCAGTCGCCTAGTCAACATCAAGCTTAAAGCATCATCGCCGAGCAGTTAAGTCATAAGGTCTGTGCAACCCCTAGTGACCCCTCTAAGATAAAAATGAGTGGAATGTGTTTATTCAGCCATTTGCAATAGAAATTTGATGTCATAATTTTACTCATGTGAGAGATCTTGTAGGTTAGTCCTGCTTTCTAGGGACATTTAAGTCTTGAAAATGTACAAAAATGAACATGAACACACACGCACACGTGCACACACACACACACACACACACACACACACACACACACACACACACGGGGCAATAAGTGCAGTCAGGATGTTTAAGCTCAGTCTGGTTGATAAGGTCAAGGTGAAGGACAGATAGCGCAGAGTGGGGTCGTTCTCCCTCTCACATCTCTGTTAATAACCTTCTCCTTCACCATAAATGTCAGCGAGCGCTCTGAGCGTGCTCTCTGTGGGTGGGTGCTGTGTTCTGTAAACCAGCAGAGCTCTAGCTGCACCGTAAACTCCTCTAGAGTACCGACAGAGACACCACTGACAGCTTGTCAGCTCCACACAGCCACCACAGAGCTCTGATCATCAGCCTGCTCAGAGAAACTGCAGATTAGGATCAGCAGATTCCTTCTGCACAGTTACATGGTTACGGGGCCTGTTCCTGGATATGGACCCCTTCTGTGAGGCTAGGGCTGACCGATTAATTGCTTTTATACTGAAGTTGCAATTTCAGAGAGCGCAATTTTTTTAGAAGAGCTCACATTATCAAAAACATTCTCTTAAGTTTACACAGAGCTTGTGAACCTTGGCTGTACATACTGTGTGTGTGTGTGTGTGGGTGTGTGTGTGTGTGTGTGTGTGTGTGTGTGTGTGTGTGTGTGTGTGTGTAAAACAATGGCGAAACAATCCAAATGCAGTTTGACTGATATTACCTGGAATGCGGAATAAAAAAACCTGATTAATGGAAATTCATTAAAATGGAGATCTGGTTTGGCACATAAACTCTTCACTTTTTGACTGGAGAGAAAACTTTCTCAGGTGCCTAAAACATTCACACAGTGCTGTACTTGGCTAATAAACAATTCTAATTCTGATTATACTTGCATGAACCTCACTTACTGCACCACATCTTTAGCACACAAAGCCTTATTGAATGCTAAAACGTCCAAATTGCATCCCAAGGCATTATTACTAAACTTAAACCCAAACTTCACCTCTGAAATCTGTGAACTTTTGTGTTATTAAATAATAATAAAAAAAAAAAAGTTTATTGAAAAATCAAACACGCACCAACACAGCATGGCCTTCGCCTGCTAGCCAAGGAAACCAGGCTGGTTTTCAGCAGCCCCGATTTCTATGCCAGGCTGGTCTCAGTGCTGACCAGCAAATGCCAGACGCCGGGAGGGGTGGGGGTTTGGTGGGGGTGCATCCAAAGCTGCCAAACCAGCGCCTTCATCTGCACATCTGGCACCATTTCTGATGAGAGAAACTAAACCAGCCCACAGCTGCTTAAGGAGCTTATGAAACTACTTCCAGAAGAAAAGTTCTGATTTATTTTATTTATTCCTCAGTGTTAAATAATGACCCAATTGAGAGCTAATGTAACAAAACTGACATGGATCACGGCTACGGTGAACTACAGGCAGTGTTTACACTGTGGGGGAAAATCTCCAGTGAGGAACCGATGAAGCTCCTAAGATGAGCAGAGAAGCATCTTTAAGATTAAACCACAAGTGCAGTCATCTTGACTTAGTGCAGCTGAAGAGCAGAGCAGATAAAACGACTAAAGCTCTCCAGCTGATCCTCACAGAATGACAACCTCCTCAGACACTTCCACAGCTTTCAAACTGGACCAATCAGACACTTCAATCAAAACTCCATCAGCCTACGCTGTGAAAAAATGATATTTACCAAGTTAAATCATCTTAAATCCAGTTTATATACATAATATTTCTCATTTTTTAAATGTAATAAGAACAACATTATTCACCCTATTACCTTCAACAAAAATCTGCCATTGGAATAAGAGTTTTCCTAGACAAATTACTTATTTACACTCTTAAAGATGGTTCCAAGGGTTCTTAAGTAAAAACAGTGGTTCTATATGGAACCATGAGAACTCAACCATTGCATGCTTAAATGGTTCTTTGCATAGTGAAATTGCTCTTCAGATTGATGTGGAATGTGTTTTATATGGTCTTCTATGTGACACCACCACATAAGGGGACCTGTGGAATACCTATTTTTAATGATTAACACTAACATAGATTTCAGGTAGTGTTATTTAGGTTACCCCACAGAAAATAAAGTCCTTAATTTCCTTTATGACTTCTCACTGGGATGTTCTGATAGGAGTTGTGGCCTTATCCTATTTCTGGTATTTTTATTATGTTTTGTTTTCTGCATTTTTTCTTTTGAAAATGTTTCCCATTCATTCCAACGGAGGACTCTTATTTTGAATATAAACCCTGGTTTGGGAACAGGAAAGGAAGTGTGGCAGCAATTTCATGGAGGGTCAAGGTTGGGGAAGACAGGCCTGGTGGATCATTGCTACTCAAGCCCTAACAAACTTTTACTCCTATTTCTACTCATCTTTGTCCTTGAAGATTGGATCCCCCTCTAACTGTGGAGATACCTCAAGGAACTGGGTGAGCTCGTTCCTGTTTGCACATTGCTGGGCCCTGTTTTGATTTTGGAGTATTTTGGGGACATTGTTTGCTTGGACCATGGTTGCGGTTTGACATTTTTTGGACTTTTTTCTTTTTTTATTGGATTCGATAGAGACAATCTCTGGACTTGGATAACTTTATCCCACCTAATGGACTTCTGCAGCAGATCTTATATTCAACTGCTTTTCTGCTTTTAAAGCTTTCTTGCTGTTGCTGATGCTGTTAGTGTGTTGTCTGTTCTAGGGAAAATTAAGTAAAATCTAACTTGTGCAAGCTCTGTGGTATTCTGGTGCTCACGTTTTTTTCTCACCAAATTAGTGTTTGGATTTTATTAGTAACTGCTGGGTTTGGTCAGATTGTATCTATAGAACCTTTCTGAGCATCAAAAAGTGCTCTGCTATTGTTATGATGTCAAGCTTGTAACGATAGAAGAACCCTTTGTAGTTCTACAGTTACAGACTGTAGTCCATCTGTTTCTCTGCATACTTTGTTACCCTGTTCTTCAATGGTCAGGACCCCCACAGAGCAGCTGTTATTTGGGTGGTGGATCATTCTCAGCACTGCAGTGACACTGACGTGGTGGTGGTGCGAGTGGATCAGACACATCAGTGCTACGAGTGGAAGACTCGCGCTGAAAAAAAGTCTCCATGTTGGTGCAGTTAGCAAACCAGTTAACTGGATAACCATAAACAACGGCAACACAAAGTATAATTATCCATAATTATAATATAATTATTTACTTGTGAGTACAGTGTTGCACACTGACCTGTAGCAAAAAGGTGCACTTGCGTGTTGGGGTGAACTGTGTGCACCTGTGGTTAGCCAAGGAGCTAACACCAGTTAGCAAGCTCACCTACCAACAGTAACTGCCAACTGTATGGAGTATAATTACCCTCGTTTAATTGGATTTTATGCAGTGCGCAAAATGTTGTGTAATAATCACTGTATTCAATGTTTTTGATGTCACTTTTTAAAATGTGGCACTACTAGAGCATCATGTGTCAGAATATCAAGATGCATATCGGCCATCACAAAAATGTCTAATTACTGTGATTAATTTTTTCATATCGGCCACCCACAGGAAAGTATTGGTGATGCCCATGCCCTGATGATATGCTCAGAAAAACTTGATCAGGGCTGCAACTGCTACTTTCCTTCTGAGTTTAGTTCCAACCTGCATCTAACAGGCTGTCCCTCTTCTCAGGTAACACTAATGCATCTGATTCAACCAGTCAAGGACTTCTGAAGAAGTTAATTAGCTGGAGCAGGTGTGGCAGATTGCAGTTGGAACCAGACTTTATGGGACGGCAGATCTCTAGGACCAGGGTTGGTGGCCACTGTTATATTTTGCTGTTGTCAGAACAAAACCTTGTCTCTCCATTTTAGACATTTTTCAGTTTTTGACATAATTTAGAATCACCTGTTGCCCTTTAGATTGTATGTTAGTTTCATGATGAATGGACCAAAAAAAAAAAAAATGACCCAAAATGACTTGGAAAAAGTTGGGTTCTATTGACTTACGTTAAAAGTAAAGTATGTTCTTTTTTTTCCTTCTCCCGTAAAGTTAACATTTTGGAGATACGAGGTTTTGTTCTAACAACAGCGATTGGCCAAACAACAAGGACGATGATCAAGAGAACAGCAACAGGTCTTCTGTAAAGCTCTCAACTCAAATGTTGCACAAACAATAAAAGAACACTGCATGACCAAGCAGCCTACACTATGCAACAGATTTGGATAACTGTGAGCATCGCACACTTAACGTCCATTTTTAACAGCAAATCCTAATATTTTGTATGAGGACAAGTACACATAATGAGCTTCAGCTATGAAAAGCATCCAAAATCCCAGATCTCCCCTGTTATCATGTGATAAAAGTAAAGCTAAACTGGACCAGACCTGCTTCTGCTTTCCTCCATGCACAAGAAGTATCGAGAAAATACAAACTAGGAATGAAAAACTGGTTGAAACGCTGATATCACAGTCAGAGCTGGAGAAATATTCTTCTACGAACTGGCTGCTGACTTTAAACTGTAAATAGAGTCGAGCTCCAGACCCAAAAAAATTGCTTCAGACTGTTAAAATTTGTTTAAGGGGCAAATCGAGGTTAAAATAGGGCTAAGAATCATGCACTGTAAGCCTAGCTCTATGTAAGCAGCCTGATTCTCTGAGAACTGCATTGCTATTCAAGTTATTTTTCCTATACTGACGAAGCAAATACAAACTAATTAGTTTGTGAGGTCAGTAACATCATGTAATCAAAACTGAAATTTCTGAGCTCACAGAAGCAGCTGTGTCAGACACGGCATACTCACCACTCAAGAAGGAATGATCTGCTTTTCAAGAACATGCATGAAACGTTCTGGAAAACATTCTCCATAAAATAAGTGCCCAGTAATCTAAACTGACATTTTTGTGAGGCCAGGCAGCCAAAACATGGAGAAAAAAAGGTATGTTTTCTAGAAAATCCTAGGTGTGTAGATAGAACATTAGTGCACAATCTTCCCTGAAGATGGGCAAGTGTTATTTAGCAGAGTGCTTAGAAAAAAAACAACAACATGGAGCTCGCTGAAAACCAGACAACATGCTGTTTTTAACTTTTTACTACATTTTAACTGATTTTAGCAGCTACCCACCATATCGGGCTTTTGCTTATTTCTGCATCAATCGTTTCCTTCGGTTGCTTATCCATGAGCAGTTTTACACATCTTATTTAAAGATGTCAGACTGAAGTGCCCTTATATTTTTGACTTTTTTAGTCATGTATAATGTACAGCAGTCTCCACCATCTTTGTTTTCCCTCTTTCAGTCAGGAAAGGGCGCAAACATCAAGACAACTAATCGATACGATTCGTTGCATTTTATGGCTATGTTCACATTACCAGGTTGAAGTGGCACAAATCCCATTTTTTGCCCTGATGTGACTCAGATCTGATGTTTTCAGAGCTGTGTGGACAAACAAATCTGATCTTTTTAAATCCGACCTGAGCCACTTTTGTATGTGGTCCTTCATTTGATACATATACGATTCGTGGCCGTGCGACCTAAATGTGAACTCTCAGATCTGAATTCATTGAGCGTTACCATGGCAGCAGCACTGAACAGAAGTTAAAGCCTGTAAATGGTGGAAAAGCAGCACGTCTCACCCTTTTCACCTTGGTCTCGCTCTAATAATGAAGCTAAGAGCTGATTAGAGTTAATTATCTTCGCAGCGCAGGCTTGTTCTGCTCACTAGTTTGTTTGCTGTTCACGACACTCATGATTCATTGAAGTGACGTTATTGATTATGGTGTGCGTATGCGGCTCGTTTCAGGACGCCGGTTTGTTCACATTGACCGATCTGAAATCACTCAAACGAGTGTGAACCATCACGTTAGAGAGATCAGATCTGAGCAAAACATCAGATCAGAGCAATGAGGCTTGTGATGTGAATGTAGCCTATGAGTTTTTGGATTATTTGTTGCAGCCCTAATCATGACAATCATGATCATCATATTGCCCAACCTTAAAACAGTAGACCAAAACAACCACTGAGTTTTTGCCATTGTCTACCTAAAATGTTTCCTTTGGTTGCTCACCCATTAGCAGTTTTAAACATCTTATTATAAGATGATGTCAGGCTGAAGTGCCCCCACAATTTTTACCCTTTTATTCGTATATGACCCCGTACAGCAGTCCCCACCATATGTGTTTTCCCTCTTTCAGCCAGGTGATGTAAATGAGGAGCGCCAACTCTAAAACCAGCACAACAAAACAAACTCTTATCCTCTCTGCGCACTTTTGGGACTAAAAGACATAACACTGATGTCCTTACAAACACAACCCTAATAATAACGCCAGACTATAAACCTGAAACAAATGCTTAAGTTCAGCACTAAATCCTTTCTCGCCCTCAAAAACACCGGCATACATGCCCAGACCCTGCAATCTTTTATTTAGGCTATGATAAACTGCTGGAGTGGAGCTTAGATAAGCAGAGATTACAGGAAACTTACACTTAAAGACTCAGAAATTGCTTTTTCTTGGCTCCTGCAACCACTGAGGCTTTTGCACCAGCACTGCAATAAAGCAATCCACTATAACATGCTATCCTGACTGTAGCTTAGAGCTACAGAATGTGCCTATTTGTCAACAGTAAACTATATTTTGAGATTTCCATTAAGCTAAACTTCCTCTCGGTTGTCCCTCCCCGAGGCCGGACTGCAGTTCTCCTCAGATCAGCTGATGCATTTCAAAAGGTTCAGTAAGAACATTCAGAACTACAGAACATACAGAATAATCAGCTGAATAATCACACCAAACTGATATTTTCAGACAGGCTGTATAGCAAAATCTTCAAATCAATTCTTCAGTGGGTAACACAATGGACAGCGATTTGGGGAAAAATATTTAACTGCAATTTTTTTGGCAGACACTGTGATGTATTTTCAACAAGAAGATTTTTTTCCACCAGCTTGAATATAGACATAATTAAAATTGCAGCTCCTGCAATGTGAAACTGCACCCTCACAAACAGATTTTGATTAAAAAAAAATTAATAAATACAATTTTCAGCAAAAGTAGAACGATTTACAATAATTATTTTATTTGATATACGATACAATTTTCAACAAAAGCAAAAATAAGAAGTGGCTGAGAATGAGCCTTGTATCAATATGTAAACGTTTCCATTTTTGCTTAGAAAAAAATGTGTTTCCATTTTCAGTTTATTAAAGCATTCTAAATTATAAAAGTGCAAATATACAAAAATCTAAAAATATACTTTGCTGTTAATATAAATCAGTGGAACCAGTCATGTGACGCTTTAGAGCAAGCAGGACACCTTCATTGCAAATAAAGTTAAGAATACTATGATTAAATAGTGAAGGAGTAGCAGTAGAGTGGAAGATTATATACACGACTATGCTCTCTTTGTGATGAAACACACAGTTGGAGAGTGTTTACAGACTCAGGGAACCTAAATCTATTTTTTCTCTAATCAGGTTAATCTTGTTCTTGCAGACAAACAGTAAACAAGTTCACCCTTTGAATAATGTTCCAATGAACAATAAAACTGATATTTTATCATATGTCTCTCCCCTCAATGTAAACTGGGCAGTCCTAATCTTGAGTAACGCTTCCGTAAGCATTCCACTGACCAATCACAAGGCTGTGTCTCTTGCCCCGCCCACACAGAACAGTTTCAGAGTCAGAGAAGCTTAGCGAGTTAAAGCTAACCCAGCACAACCACACTAGCCCACCTGTCTGTAGCTGACTGTTGCCTGTTCACTCATTTATCAACACCAACACTGTTCGTTCGTCTGTTTCTTTATTTATGCATTTGTTCGTCTGTCTGCTCGTCTATTCATCTGTGACTTTTTTTGTCCAGTTAGCATTACAGAAAAGCTGGATAATGATGTTAGTTCTGTATGAGGGGCGGAGCGGGCTAGGACTGTCGGACACTGAGCTGTCAATCAATCAATCTGCTCATTAGCCACGCCCACACATTCTCAGACAGGCCTGATCAGTGTTGTGGTTTTTAAGGCTGTTTGTGTACGTACGTACACACACACACACACATATACATATATCTAAGTTATAAGTTTAATATAACACTCAAGTTTAGTATCATACAAACATTTTTAATATTTTACTGTGTTCACTGGAACTTTAAGCACTGAGAATATCCATCACATGCTCAGAAAAGCAGGCTGTAACATAATTCATCACAATAACATTGATATACAGCAGACGTTCCCAACCACCGGGCACCGAAGCAGTACCTGGCCATGTATTGTTTGATTCCAGGCTGCAGCAGTGAGGAGTGAGGAGTTAGTAGCCTAATTTTGGAAATTCATTATTTTATCATCAGTGTAATCAACATTATCGTGCAAATATTTAAATTAATATAAAATAAATATAATTAAATTTGAAAATAAAAAACTGAAAAAAATATCCTGATTGCAGTTAAAAAAAGAAAGTGATTTTTAAAAATGAATAATAAATAAAAAGGAAAAAAGGGATATGACAATCAGATATGGGAAGACCATGGAGAGAAAACGCAAATCTCAAAAATATAATTCCCATCCATTCTAATATTTCCCATTCTGACAAGTCCATCTAGATTTTGCTAAATCTTTGGTATCTATGAATTCAAAAGTACTTTTTTCCTGTGGGAGAAGATTCAAAATCTGTGTCAACCACATATTAAGAGCTGGAACATCTGGAGATATCCACAACAACAAAATGCATTTTTTGCATTTTGTTAAAGTTATATGTTAAAGTTCCTATGAGATATTCCTGACTACTATATCTCCTCAGAAACATTTCCTGAAAAATGTGTAATAACTTGTATTTAATGGCTGTTTTGACAGGAAATTACATAAATGGTCTCTGACTATTGCAAGGTATAGTCTGCTATACATATTGCCATCTGACAGCACTAAACTAAGGTATCACAACTCATTAGATTTTCAGGTATTCTGAGGCTGCAAATCAAACAAAACATGAAAATGCAAGTCTTCCAAATCTAGTTCTGACTGCCAAAGCGCATATTTCCAGTATGTTTTTGAAAACAGAGCGACACACATGTCTGTATGCATCTCCATGTCCTGCTTCCAGATCTCTCCTACAGGACTGTTTCTTGAGGGAGGTTCCGCATTCATATTCTCCGCATTGCTGATTATGAAGACGGGGGATGAATTATTAAAATCAGTGGCACTCCAGATGTTCCTCATGCCTTTTTTTGACAAACAACTTCCTACCTGGAGAAATGCATAACGAGAGCTTGATAAACCTCCGTGGGCTCCAGCTATTCCCAACTCGACACCTCGGGCGGTGCAGGCATCCTCAAAGCCAGACGCAAAATAATGCACTGTACTGCAACACAGATGTCGGGAGGGGAGTCATTGGAGTAATGGTTCTGCATTGACAGAGAGATGCTTCTCCTGCAAATAACCCCCAGCTAAACACATTCAGCTGAGCAGATAAAGACGTCCTCCTCCTCGTCTTCTTAAGCCCTATTCACAATCGCTCTCTCCAGCTTGGAAAGGAGCAAAGAGGTGCTTCAAGTGGAGAAAGTTTCCTTCAGACTAGCCGACTAGTGACAACCACTTACATAACACGTCTTAATGAACACCAACATGATTTTCTCTTATGACAACCTTGACAAAAAGCTCGCTGCTGTCACAATCTATTTCTCTTCTTGTTAAACCCTTTACACCCCCCCCTCAATTAGTGTTTGATGTTTAAAGTTATGTAACACATCAGAACGAGTGTGCTTATTACATTCAAAACAGACTCCAGATCACAGCAGACTTTATTTTAATATAGCCTGAAGTTTACAAGCTACTAGAATTTAACTAGTTGCACCAAGTAGCACAGTTTCAACGTAGCTTTAAGTTATACCTTAAACTTTACCCATAACCTATAGTATGTGAAAGTTCTGCCGTAAAAAAAAAATCTGTTAAAATGCCTGGATGATATGATCGACCGGAAAAACTTGCAAGAAAACGAAATATGTCTCAGTTTGCGTCAGCAACCACTTCTGCAGGATGGATTAGACATGTTTTCGTCGTTTCGTCCGAGATAGAAAAGATCACAGACCTCCTACCGCAGACTTGCAACACAACACAGACAGGAACAGAGCTCCGAGCCCTATATCTCAGTGTTCGGAACAGATATTCTGCTACAGGGTCATTCCAAAACCTGGTGGGCGACTGTGTTCAAATACACAAATCAACCGCGGGCAGAGCAATAAGAGCAGCTACATCAGTTCTCAGTTTGTGTGCGATGCTCACCTTATTATCACAGAATACATAACATAGATTATTTTTAAAATATAACTAACATAGCTAACATCACCTTTTGTTATTCAGCAGACTGAAATAGCGATTACATTAGGCGCAGCTTGCTAACGTTAATGATCATTCACTGATAAAGTGTCTTTAAAATCTTGTGCAGGAGAGCCCAGTTTGAACACTGGAAAAATTCCAGCAGCAGAACAGAATAAACACACACACACAAGAAACAGACACCACTTTTAATAACACCACTTTACTGTAAAACAGTGTCCTTTTGGATTATAACTATGACCAACACACCTTGAGCAAAGTAAATGTGGCTTGAAAAGAGAGAAGCGTGAGCGATTTCACTGCATGTGGAGATCATGTATTGTCTCCTGTTTATGTCAGATAGTGTTACTGATCGGCTGCAGAGTGAAAACCAAAGACCACTTCACACTCTACTAGTTAAGGTGTACTGCAAATGTCTGTGGTGCAACCGAAATTCTGTGTGGTGCTAGTTTTAAACTAATTTACTGTTAACTGATTTTACACCCCAACTTACGATCGAACTTACATTCAGCTGGTGCATCTGGCTGCAGAATGTCTGTAAACATAAAAGGTTGACTATGCATCCATGTGGATAACTCACATCCAGCCAGCATGAACTTTACAGTAAATACAAACAGCATGAACAAAATGTTGGTAATAACAGGAAATACGTCAAATGTACCCAAGTATGAAATGGATTTTACTGACATTCTCATTACCCAGCTTTCTAAAGCAGCTAGTGCTGCTATAAATAATATTAACTCTACTGAGGATCTTCAGTGTTTGCTAACACTCACAACTGAAGCCAAGAACAGTTTAACGAATACTTTACTCTTCGAGATGAAGATGACGTTGCCAAGCACTGTTACATCACCAAAAGGAGCACCAGAATGTAAACTAGGTCAGTATGTTGATGTGCTGATTGTTATTTTTAGAATTAGCAATTTATATAGAGTTCAGCATATGGCGATGTAAGCTAGTTAAGAAGCTAATGCTATTGGTGTTTATGCTAGCAGTCACAGAATGTGTTTCATATCAGTCAGTTAGCTAACTAGCAAGTAAGGAAGCTAATTAGCCAAATGAGATGCTTTAGAGTGACTTAAAATTACCAAAAAGAGACAATTAAATCACTAAAATCACAATAATAACAAACGTGATCAGTGACTGTCAACATCAAGATTAAAGCGTCATTGCCGAGTAGTAAAGTCGTCAAGTCGACTGGTCTATGCAACCCCCAGTTTGAACAGGCATCCACAACTACTACAATTCTATAGTACGGCAAAATCAGCATGAACAACGAAATTTTCTGGACATGCTGACATCCACATGGACCAATAGATGCTGGTGAATCTGTCAGTCACGGCCAGACAAGCTTTGGGCCACCTTATTTTCTCCAAGATGACCAGAAGGTAACTCTATCACTAAGACCGAGCCTAGAAGGCATGATGACTCTGAAATCCCACATGATGCAACCTCTGTCAACGTTAAGTTCATCTTAGCACTGGTAAATGTGGCCAACCAGTGATTTTTGTTGTGCATTCCAGTCATTTTGTGCAGCAGAGCACAAGTGACAGCCTCTCCTGGTTTCTCTTTGAATCACTTCAGCTGTGACAGAAAGGTTTTCGATGTGGACCATTTGTGGCTTTCACAGGCATTTTCCCTTCCAGCGGTAAGCCAGGCATGCCATCGGCATTTGCATGCCGGCATGTCCTTCTGAATCTTGTATCCGTGCCTCCCAGAGACAAGCCCACCTCTGCATCCGTGCTGCTGCAGAACTTCTTTGTGAACTGAAAAATTGAGATCACTGGCTGGTGCTCAGTTATGAGAGTAAACGCCTTTCCACACAGGTGCTGGATGGAATTTTTCACCCAGTGCTTCATGGTTAATCTGTGGGCATTTCCATTCCAAGTGACCATGACGCAAAAGCCATTGTGGCATTCGCTGCCATCTGCCATGCTGTATGATGTAATTGTGCTGATGCCATGTGGCAAGGCGTTGGAAGTGAGCTTCCCTAGGAAGTGCAGGTCATAATTCATCTGACATCACCAGTTGTTCTTGCTTTTTGAAAGCTCGTTTGCACTGCTTTGTGTCCACCATCACTTCCCCTGGGAAGACATTCAAGGGATGGAGCACAATAGCCAAGTTCAACACAAACCTTTAGAAATTCCTTTGGGAATTGTGGGCCGATGCAGGTATCTGATATCAACACGAACATTCAAAAAAATGCAGATACTGGGACTAAACCTGTGTTGCATCTCTTTTTTAAAAAAAAAAAGAAACGACAACAAAACCAAAACATCCGTTTTATAGAGACAGAGTGCATCATGTCATCAGAGGGAAAGCCGCAGCCCTTGTTGGGGTAAACATACCATGAAGTTTAAGGGAGAGTGAATGAGAAACTGCAGGACATCCCGTCCTCATCACTTTATTACTATTCACCAGAGTCAAGTTTACATTTCCTGTTACACTGTACAATAATACTATGACTGAGAACAATGTGCAATATTTTCTGCTCCTGCAGAAAATCAATCATCTCTCCCCCTCCCGCCCACAACCGAAACATTTTGTCCCGCCCCCCACCCGTGCGATTCCATCAAGGCGAACTGACATGCAATATCTGACACAGTCTATTCACAAACTCATTATTCTCTGCTGAAATAACACGGCAGTCATGGTCATCAGGCTCACTGTGAAGTAGCTTTACCAAAGGCCATTTATTTCCAGTAAACACAGAGCAGGATTTAAACCACAGAGCGGTTATTTTTGGTGTTTTGCTGGGCAGCTGTGAGCTACGAGAATTTGTGTTGTTCACGTGATCAGCTGCTTCACAGCTCTTTAGAATGACTTCATTCAGTTTACCTGTTTCACTGTTATCATTTTATATTGTTTATATATGATTTAGTGATCGTTCTACTTTATTCAGGATAATCATTAATTTGGGGGAATTCTCTTCAAGCGTGCTTTTGTTCCACTCCCAGCGGCAGTGGGCTGGTTAGCTAGGGAGTCCTACTGTCTGTTTCTAGCTTTAAGCCAACTATGACATCTTTTCACTTCATTTTTCATCTTGGAATACTGTAAAACCTTAAATCAGAGTTTTTAAATCTTACTGGTCATGCAACCCACCTCACATCGGCTTTTTGACATAGACATGGAATTTTAGTTTAAAACCAATAAAGAGAAGTGCGCAATGCAAATCAAATCAGTGCAAAGTGCAGAGTTGTTTTCCCCCACGGCATGGGTGTGACCTAAATGCACTCTGTCTATTGTCAGTGAAGCGGTCTACACCAATTACAAATGGCAGAGCACATTCTGTGACGAGACATGTTTTTGACCTCACCCGTTTCCACATTCGCATCGTTATTGCTCTGCTATCGCATCTCAAAACAGATCAGGGTAAGTCTATAATGAAGCAGAGAAAACAAAGATCTGAACTTTTCCACCAAACAATTCTGAGAGCGCTGGAAGTTAGACGTGGATACAGTTTGTTTTGGGTCATTGATTGCTAAGGATACATAGTTAAGTAGACACAAGTGAGGTGCCCAATACAAGGGGACAGTATAATGCTATTTGAACTATGTTATTAAGACCACTAATGTTAAATGTGGGGATAGAACATAACCCGCACACACTATATTAAATCAACATCCCAGCTGCTCAGCTTCATCAGTAAAGCAGCTATTTTAGACAGGTTCATTTATGTTTTGACTTGACATGCAATGCGATACAAATTTTGAATGCTCGCTTGCTGTCAGGACACAGTTTCTGACAGTAAAATTCACGTTACAGCTGCAACTCCATTCTTACTTACATTGCGTGTCCAAATTAAAGATGACTTCATATCGCAACCACAACTTTTAAAGAACTGCACTATTACATTCTTTAATTTTACAAAGAATAAGCCTCTACTCACACTATCACTTAATGAGCAAAAAATACAGTTTCAAAAATTCCAACTGGCATCTAATTAAAACCCTACACTACAGAGATCACCCCTCTTGTAAGAATGCTGTTGGATTATTTTTGTCCTGTAATTTTTGCAACAGTCCTTCAAGAGGGCCGAAATCTGCAGTGTAAGTTTTTAATTAGATGCCATTTGCAATTTTTTTAATGACACTTTTTCCTCATTCTACAGCAAAGACTGTGTCCTGTTCTATTTTTACTCTATAGCCTTTTGTAAAACATTCTTTTGCCTAGTTGCACATTTAATTCTGCAGATTTTTAGGCCTGTTTCAGTTTTTTCACTAGAATCGTCATGCAGAGCACATCAGTACTTGTTTCTGAAGTGACCGTTTTGTCTTTGTGCTTGGCAGACCGCTCGGTTTCCTGAACGACATTCTCTGTGGACTGTCCTGTTGTTGCGCTTTCTACATGGCTCACCCTTGAATTTGTGCAGTCTGAGCCACCCTGTAATTTTCTGTTTAGGTGTCACTGCAAGGTTGTTGACACTCACATTCGGTCTTGACTGCAGCTCAACTGCATCTCTGACAGCAGTTTTCATCGAGACAGCAATTTAACAGCCCTCTTAAATGTCAGATCTGCCTCTCATTTATTATTCAGTTTCTTAACACATCACTCAGGCCTACAGCAAACCGACAAAGCTCCCAAAACTTTCAGCTCAGCTGCTGTGTGCTGCAACCCACTCGCCTTCATGTTAGCTGCTTTGTGGAACGTGTAGCACTTCATCAATATGAATTTTTCCCATAGGAATGAATGCAGTATAAAACTGCATGCACTTCTGCTCAACCAAAAAACTCGTTTCGCATATACCGTCTCAGAGCACAAATTCAATGCTGTTCTGACCCGCACTCATCCGTTTGTCATTTTTTTCCTCATCCTTCGTTTCTCCCATAGACTCCCATCCATTATTGGCCCCACACAAGCCCAATTATTTCTTTGCTCGACAGCCACCAAACTGCATGCACTCACTCAGTGCAGGTCCTTAAACTCTACTGCACAGCCATACTGACCCGCACTCCTCTAGGTGTTGTTTTTTCATTCCTTACTCCTCCCTTAGAGTCCCATTTATTTTTACCCACACCATAGCCCTATTATTTCCTTCACAGAACAGCCACGAAACTGCATGTACTCACTCAGGGCAGGTCCCCATGCTCTAATCCACAGCCATACTGACGCACACTCCTCTATGTGTCGTTTTGTCATCCCTCATTCCTCCCATGGTAATCTCATCCCATACAAAATGGCAACCTTCTAGCAACACCTTAGCAACCACTGCTTATACCAGATGATAATAATAATTGTATTATTACACCAAGATATTTAATAGTATTATTATACCTGTACTACACCTGTGCAATAATTCAGAACCGCCTACACCATCAAATATTTATCCACAGACATCTAAAATTTCATTTGAATTTCTTGAGTTTTTTTATTCTTTTTTATTTTAAACATTCAGCAGCAACATAACAGAACTGACCTGCACATTAAAGAAGCCTGAACTCTTATATGTTCTCAAATATGAACTTTAAATAAGAAACTCTATTTTGGTTTCTTGATATAGGCTCTCCAGATCATCTCTCAGGATGAAAGTAAAAAGACAGACATTTAAAATTGATGCTTTTGTTTATCTGAAACTTCTTCACATGCCTTTAATCATTACAAACAGCACATTGCTGCATATTCTGCTTCATTTAGTATCTCCTTCTTGGTCTTTGCGTGTGATGCAAGGCTTAGACATTACTTTGCAAGACTCAAAGAATCATATAATATTTATTGGCTCTTGTATACATTGATTTATTGGTCTGCTCATTCGGAAATCTGCATATTATTGGAGCTCACCACATTTGTGGTATATTTTCCACTCTAATGGTCACCCTGTAATTGCCTTCTGCGTCCTCCTTGGCCGACCCTTGAATATAAAACCCAAGAACCGCCCCCATTAATCTCGCACGCCTTTGATCGCGCATTGAGCCGATAAACAGTTGGTGACCGAGCAACACATTGAGGGAAGTTGATGACACGCAAGGCCGTATTCTTAATTCTGCTTTGGAGTTCCCAAGGCTGAAAACCTTGAGAAGTCACAGGAGACGAAATATTAACGGCTTCTCTGCGGAGCTCAGCTTCATATCCTTACAGAGACAACGAAAATATCTCTGCGGCTAAATTACATGCAAAACAGCCAAATACCTTCCACAGTTTATTCAAGCAAAAAATAAATAAATAAATAAAAACACAATTTGATGGAATTTGTTACAGCAGGAATAAGACCAAGTGAAAAATCTGTTCATTTTGCTCAAATGGATTTAACTCACAAAACCAAACTGCACTGTTGCTTTGCATTTTAATGCATGAGCCCACATCATAGAAACAAGGTTAAAATGCTTGTAAATGTTGGTTCTTCCATAAAATCTAGAAAAAAAGTGTGCACTGAGTTGAATTGATTCATAAGTGCATCATTTTCTTAAATATCTGGTACTTGGGAATTGCTTTAACTGATTTATTTTGGCACTTATTTTTGTAAACAGAACATAACATGAAAATTGACAAATTGACATTAATACAGAACTCAGTAATCAGAATATGTTATTGTCAGTGCAGTTATGATGAATATGAAAAGAGATAGTTCTTTGAAGGTTCTTTAGTAAAGAAACTGGCTCCATATGGAACCATTAACACAAAGAACCCTTTGCATGATTAAAGGGTTTTTTGCATGGTGAAATGGTCCTTCAGATCAATTGACAAAGTACTGTAGATGGTTCTATATAGCACCTTTTTGAAAAGAGGTCTAAATAGCAGCAAAAAGGGTTCTTCTATTATTACAATGCCAAGATTGTTACAACAGAAGAACCCTTTTTGGTGCTACATAGAACACTTTTAAAAAAGGTGCTGAAAAGAACCATACAACACATTCTTAATCAACCTGAAGAACTTTTTCACAATGCAAAGAACAGTGTAATTATGCCAAGGGTTCTCTGAGTGCTTATGGTTCTATATAGAACCGTTTTCTTGACTAAAGAACCCTTGAAGAACCATCTAAGTGTGTAGGTTAAAATAATACACTGCACTTTGGCCATCACATGGATTTGTTGAGTTCTTTCAGCAGCACCTTCAATGAAGGACTGATTAGATAAACCAAATATGTTATGTAGAACTTTGTCACAAAAGGGTCATAAATGGTTCTGTGAATGGTGAAATGGTTCTTCAGGTTGACGGAGAATGTGTTGGTTCTATAGAGCACCAAAAAAGGTTCTTCTATTGTTACAATGTCAAGCTTTTAACATTAGAAGAACCCTTTTTGGTGCTATATAGAACCATATACAACACATTCTGCATTAACCTGAAGAACACATGAGAAGACACCTTTAAGCATGCAAATGGTTCTTTGAGTGTTAATGGTTCTAAATAAAGCCACTTACTTTACTAAAGAACCCCTGAAGAACCAACTTTTTTTTAAGAGTGTACTGTACGGAACTGAGTCACAGTGTAAGGTGCGGTATGGAACTGAGTCACAGTGTAAGGTGCGGTATGGAACTGAGTCACAGTGTAAGGTACTACATTGGATTGTTTCACAATGTATGACACTGTATCCATCACACTGTATCTTACTGAGTGTGTTTACATGCACTTAATAATACGATAACTGCAGAAAATCAGTTTACATTTACATGCAATTGAGTAATCAGATAATGGGGAAACTCCGGGTCTACATGAGTCAGGCAGTGATGAGAGAGAGAGAGAGAGAGAGAGAGAGAGAGAGAGAGAGAGAGAGAGAGAGAGAGAGAGAGAGAGAGAGAGAGAGAGAGAGAGAGAGAGAGAGAGAGAGAGAGAGAGAGAGAGAGAGATGTTTACATGACCATTTGAATAATCAGATAACTGCAGAAATCCAATTATGATTGGATTATTTAGTGCATGTAAATGCATACAGTGTATGTAGCATGCTGGAGCATATAACATTAGCTTGTGGCTCAGTTTAGCACTGTTTGTTGAATGCTCTAAAAAAATTAAAATGGAATTAACATATGAGGCACATCTTCAGCCACTCCTGCTGGAAAGTGTACTAAATTGAGAATCGCATCAAATTATGAATTTTATGAATCACTACACCCCCAGTACTGCATTACAACACCATTATTAACAAAGTAAATTAACTGAAAGATAAAATGGCGTCAGTGTGATGCATTTTTTATGTGCAGTAAATTCAGTGCAGCACTTTTTTCAGTGTCGTATCAGTAGAAGGCTACATCTTACCACAAGTCAGCTACTTTTAGGGAATACTATAAAATCATCTTCGTGACTCGAATATGCTCACAACATCATCTTTCTACACAGGGACACGGCAGAGCTTTCAGCCCCTTCACCCTCACTTTGTACATTTCAATTAAGCAGCCCAAGCAAACAGGCTAATTTTCCTGCACATAAATATTCAGATATCTACCGGAATATTGCAATACTCCAAGTAAGACATTTCGTGGTGTTGTTTAAACAGAGTAACTGATTTGCATGTCAATTAGAATGTGTGGCTAACTGCCTCACCGCAAAGACGTACATAAACTGCATAATCTGGATATAACCTTACTGAAAATATAGCCATGTGCATAAAATAAAAGTCATCAAGTCTTAAACATGTACCATCATCTCATATCCCTTTTCTGCAGTTAAACACAAACTCTGTGTAATGAAAGTTGAGTTTTGAGTTGAGTGAAAAAAGTAGACACAGGTATACCAGAGGGGGATAAAACCAACATACAAAACTGCAGAATACCTTGATATGCAGTTTAAATGAGGATAATAGCTTCATAAAGATGTAGGCTGGGTAATCTGAGATTAGATAGCAACCCTAAGCATATTTGTATACATGTTTCATGTTGTGTTTGTGCAAATGAATCAGATTTAATTGATATGTAATGGCGTTTTCGCCTGCTAATTTCCACCAGTGCTCCTTCTGCCGCAGAGATTAGCCAAGGTTGGCATAATTTCCCTCCCACAGATAACGAGTTAGGCCTCGGGACACGCAGAGAGACAATGAGGGACACATCCCTGAAAAAGTCAGCGTTTAACTAATTGCTAATCTGCACACAGAATATTTAACATGTATAATGATAACTGCCATTACCTCTGACATGACTGACATAACATTTTATTATGGGTGTCCCATTCGAGGCATGATGGAAAGAGCAGCATTATTAAATCCCAACTAGGACCGCCAAATCTTACACCAGCGATTTAATCTTCCCTGACGTTCATGCATATTTGAGAAAGGATATTCCCTTGAAATTGGATCATTTGTCACAACGCTGACGACGCTCTTAGGGGCGGCAGATTTCTCGGAACAATTCATAAGTCATAACCCCGCTTCAGTTTAAGGAGCTTCGGCCAAATTACGCACAGAGAAGGCTATTTTTCATCTGCAATCCACGTACAAAATCTTATGCGATAGCAGCAGCATGTAACGATATCAAGGTGTGCTTACTGACATTTTCGCCATTAACTCCAGCTGGGTAAAGGCGATCTAGAAGCATGTCAAGCTGAGCAAAAGCCTGGAGGAGAAGAGAGACGGTGGCCAAAGAACCGAGCATGACTGCGCAGAGAAAAAGGCTGTATGGAGCTCAGTGGGTCACCATAGGGAGAAAAGAAAGCACTTTTAATGAGATCAGCAGGGAGAAAAAGAAAAGTTTTTTAATTTTTCATTACACATGCCTTACTTCACCATTATATGTTACATTTAACTAGGGCTGAACGAATTAGGGAAAATATCTAATTGCGATTTTTCTGACTAATATTGTGACTCCAATTTAAAATGTGATTTTCTATAAATTAAGGTTCAGGCCTGTCCTTTTGGCCAAGATAACCAGAAAATCCACCTTTTCTGGCTTGAGCCCTGAATGCAGTGTGCCAAACTGCCATCTTAAAACTTTAGATAATGACTATATATATATATATATATATATATATTGCCAAAAGTATTCACTCACCCTTCCAAATCATTGAATTCAGGTGTTCCAATCACTTCCATGGCCACATGTGTATAAAACCAAGCACCTAGGCATGCAGACAGCTTCTACAAACATTTGTGAAAGAATGAGTCGCTCTCAGGAGCTCAGTGAATTCCAGCGTGGTACCGTAATAGGATGCCACCTGTGCAACAAGTCCAGTCGTGAAATTTCCTCGCTATTAAATATTCCACAGTCAACTGTCAGTGGTATCATAAAGTCGAAGCGATTGGGAACGACAGCAACTCAGCCACAAAGTGGTAGGCCACGTAAAATGACAGAGCTGGGTCAGCGGATGCTGAGGCGCATAGTGCGCAGAGGTCGCCAACTTTCTGCAGAGTCAATCGCTACAGACCTGCAAACTTCATGTGGCCTTCAGATTAGCTCAAGAACAGCGTAGAGAGCTTCATGGATCAATGCAAAGTGTCGAATGCAGTGGTGTAAAGCGCCACCACCGGACTCTAGAGCAGTAGAAAGGTGTTCTCTGGAGTGACGAATCACGCTTCCCCGTCTGGCAGTCCGATGGATGAGCCTGGGTTTGGCGGTTGCCATGAGAACGGTACTTGTCTGACTGCATTGTGCCAAGTGTAAAGTTTGGTGGAGGGGGGATTATGGTGTGGGGTTGTTTTTCAGGAGTTGGGCTCGGCCCCTTAGTTCCAGTGAAAGGAACTCTTTATGCTTCAGCAGACCAAGAGATTTTGGACAATTTCATGCTCCCAACTTTGTGGGAACAGTTTAGGGATGGCCCCTTCCTGTTCCAACATGACTGTGCACCAGTGCACAAAGCAAGGTCATGGATGAGCGGGTTTGGTGTGGAAGAACTTGACTGGCCTGCACAGAGCCCTGACCTCAACCCGAGAGAACACCTTTGGGATGAATTAGAGCGGAGACTGCGAGCCAGGCCTTCTTGTCCAACATCAGTGTCTGACCTCACAAATGTGCTTCTGGAAGAATGGTCAAAAATTCCCATAAACACACTCCTAAACCTTGTGGAAAGCCTTCCCTGAAGAGTTGAAGATGTTATAGCTGCAAAGGGTGGGCCGACATCATATTAAACCCTATGGATTAAGAATGGGATGTCACTCAAGTTCATATGCGTGTGAAGGCAGACGAGCAAATACTTTTGGCAATGTAGTGTATGTGTTTATATATATATATAATTTTGATGTAAGTCAATGGAACCAGATATTTTAATTTTTTTTAAACAAGTAACTTCGAGCTGTTTGTGCTCCACTCATTATGAAATTTACAAACAATATAAAGGATTGCAGGCATATTACACACACACTCTTTTACTTCTCTCGACTGATTAATCGAAATCATAATGGCCTGATTAATCAGTCATAGAAAATAGCGTTGTTGCAATCCTAGAGTAAACGAATGGCAAGCTTCACTTGTACAGCCGACCCTCATCTTCTAACAATGCTCCACATCAAGGTGCTGTGTTCTTTGAAGATGTTTCCATATTCGAGCGTATGCCAGACTCACGAAATAAGCCGTCGCGTCACGCTCCATGTTTCTGCTCAGCAGGACGTCCAATTACAGAAATGAGGGAGACAGAGTGATTCACTGGAGCGACTCCTTCACTCCGAGCACACGACAAACATTCAGAGCAGAGCTGATAATGAGGACGCTTTTACAGACGCCTAAAGACTGAACAATTTTCAAATTTCACATTGTGATTATGTGATTATACTGCTGCACGTTGTGACTGCAGGTGAGACCTAATACAACACAGAACAGCTGGTATTTTCAGTGAAGTTACAACACAGAGCACAACACTGCTGATTACAGTGCACACTGGGCTGTAAATATGGGTTTTTTCGGCATTTACATATGTTTATTGTTCCTTGCATATGTGTACTTGGTATTTTGTGAAAGAAGACTTATTTTAAAATCCTAAAAGAAATGCTTGATAATCAAAATTTAAATTAACCTTTATGTAAGCTCAGGGTGCACTGACAGTGGTACTCAAGTAAGCAAAAGTTATACAATAGAAAACAGAATTTTTTTGTATTTACGTTTTTAAAGCAGCTGTCCTTTATATTGTATTCCATTTCAATACAATGAAATGGACCGATAGAAATGCTCTAAAAGTACTTGGAAGTAGAAGAGTGACAATATGGAAACTAAGCTGCAAAAACAACACACAACGGACACATTTATATATGCACTTATTAAGCCTGCAACTGTGTAGCCCCGCCCCTTCACACTAAAATCCAAAGACTTAGCATGTGTTTACTTAAGCAAGTATGCAGGTTATGTTTTTTATAACAACATGGAAATTTTTAGTGAAATGGGTCCAAAAAAATGGAAATAGGATTATTGTTAAAATGGGGTGAAATATATTGGGGTGGCCATCAAAATATAGGCTAGGCACCCAAGTCCTAGCCTATGTGAGTTTCCCCATGAAGGCTAAACAACTGAACAAATGAATCCCGACTGTTTTTGGTGAAATTAATAAAGTATATTAAAAAAGGTGCCTATTCTGGTGATTTCAGGGACGCTACCTGCATATTCTATGCAATATAGTGGAGCCAGAGCAGCTCACTGGACTCAGGGCACTTGCTCAGCAGTGCTGAAGTGGGTTCTGCTGTCTGCTGCGACTGGAGCTCCTTGAGAACACACCTATTACTTTCAGTGGGTAAGAAAAAAAAAAAATGCAGTTTTCACTGTGCCAATCACTGTCGTTGGCAGGTGGACATCTATTAGGTGTCAGAGACAGAGCTGAGCAGCTGGTGTTTTCATCCATGCTGTCTGCTGAAGCTTTGCAGCCAGGAGGAATGCAGTGGGCAGCTTAAGTTAAAGAAGTCTACAGCGGTCACTGGTGTTTTTCTATAGCATTTAAAGGGCCCATATCCTGCATTATTCATGTGTTTTGTTTTTTTATCCATTTTACTGCATTACAAATAAATATTACATTCCTTTATGATGTTTATCCAAATAATTATAGTCCTAATCTCTGTTATAGAATCAATAGATATATATACACGCACATCAAAAACATCAAAAACATCAAAAAATGATGAAAACCTCAAATGTAAAGGATGTTTTTCCTTCTGCAAAATGAGACTGTACACACAACGATAACTTTTCATCATTATATCACTACTCTTGTTGTTTCAATGTTAAGATGGAAAAGAAGGGTTAAATTCTTAAAATGCCCGGCAGAAAACTACCCAATCAGGCAGACTAATCACCAGGTTGTTAGAAATGGTAAACAGCGGCAGCAGCTCTACATCAGAGCTCACTACTGAGTCACTGTGAAGCTGCTACAAGGTAAAATATCAGTGCTGTCAGAACAAAACCTCATATCTCCATTTTTGTCATTTTTCAGTTTTTGACATAATTTGGAAATATGTATGTCACTAGCTTCAAGCAAAACATGGAACATCTTTTAGAAGTTCAAATGTCTGCGTTTATTCTACAACTGCCTTTTTTAATTTTCCGTCCCACCTTAAAAGATATAGAAGTTACATTAAGGTGCCTAAGTGTGCCAGAATGCAACTGCTGCAATATTTAAGGCGGAATGGAAAAATTTAAATAAGAGGCTAACTTTAGCTTTGTCAGAGAGTTTTCTTGTAAACCATCATTAGCTTAGTGCTAAAAAACTACTATGGCCCCACTGGGATGCTAGCAGAAGTTAGCATTATCTCTGAGATGTATTTTTTCACTGTGTTCTGACCGATGTTTTGATGTTTAAGGCCCAAATTGAGCTCTAATGGTCACAGTTCAGCACTACTTTTCATCAGAAATCAAACATTTATCTTCTCTTCTACTTACAAATGAATTTAACATTCAGAATCTGCACTTTGCTCACAATTACACCACTTGTTTCAGTGAACTATGAGTCACAAATTTCATATGAAAAGTATTGCATGACTGTTATTGCTGGTGTTCAGTCTAATCATACATTTTACTTCCTTTGATTTACGGTCATGATTTTCACAATGTGCAATGAATCATACCGATCAGAGCTGTCAATCAACAACTCTGGGAGGAACCTCAAAAAACACAGATAGATCTAGTGAGGTGAAAAAGTCTGAGACCACCACTGAAAATGCTTCTATTTTGCATTCCTTTCTAATGTATTACAATGTTTTCACTACAAATGATTATTTCTAAGCTTAAATGAAAAGAATTCAAGATTTTTAAAGTGCTCTCAGACTTTCGGACCCCACTGTGCCTGACGTTTTGTTAAATATACTTAAATATGTCCATAAATAAATGCTACAAAGCTAGAATACAACTGAACTAAAAACAGTGAAAAAGTTTCATAGTTAACTGTAATGGCTTGCATGATAATGAAAACATGCTAACTCGCAAACTCTGGCTGAGGGTCCTTGGGAAGTGAAATCAGGACGGGGACGTGAGACTGGGCTTCACGCCGGCTAGATCCATCTTTAAGAAGGGCCCCCCAGCTCCCAGACCTAGGAATAATAATTTTAGCTCTGTAGCCTTAAAATTAGAGCAAAGTAACAAAAAAGTACAAAAATCTCAAAGCCTAAATGATTAGAACTTGAAGCGAGCCAGCTGCTAAGAAACTCTGATTACTTTCCTTTCTTGATTCGATACAATAGCTTGTGGTACAGGAAAAAAAAAGAAAAGCAGGCGCTCCATCTCCAGCCTGCTCAGCCTGTGTGTCTGATTGAGCGCTTCAGGAGTCATGTTCTTCTCTGATTCCTGAAAGGCTGACTGCTGTCAGATCCTCCACAGCTGGCCTGCCACAAAATCATAAATAAAATATGAGTGGTTTGATGGCTTCCATTGCTCTGGGGGATGGGATTTAGGCCGCTTGTTTGATGGCCTCCTGTCCTCTGCTGTGTGGAGCCCAGACTCAGTCTCTGGGGCCGGTTGAGTTCAGTGATCATCAAACACAGCCCCACACAACCTTCAGCTCAGGGTGGGGGTGACTAGATGGTTCCAATATCATGCCCTCTTTTCCAAGGTCCAATTTACTGGGTGATCACACATTTGAAGGTATGAAAAAAGTGAAGACCTATTTCTTCTAACCGAAAGATATATGAAATGTTCAACCTGCGCTTCCAGTTAAAAAGTTATTTTTATTTCCCATTAAAGCAACACTATGCAGGATTTGGGGATTTGGAGACCTCGCTGGTGGAAATTTGTAATTGCACGCAACGTGCAGAGGAACATTTTGTACCACCAGTTGTGCTTCAGACCCCCACGAGTGGATGAATCTGACTCGACAGAGTTTGTTGAAAGAAAATTTGGAGAGAACTCGCTCTAAACTTGGTGAAAGTCTTGTCTTCTGAGGATGTGAGTGAATTATCTACTATTGCCATCATATCTTCGTCGGTATAACGTGACAGATCATTTGAGGACTAAACATCAAGCCGGACCTTCCTTTTGAGTCTGTGTGTGACATTAATACGTAAAGACGTGCGACGTGGTGTGAAAAACGCTTCTAACTTTTAAATGATTATTTCAGGTTTTACAGGGCGACTCACAGCAGCACTGTGATTTGGTAACACTACGTATTTCAGTTGTAACCAATAAATAAATAAATAAATAAATAAATTTATAAATAAACAAATGCACAAATAAATAAATAAATAGTGTTGCTTTCAAAACTGATATTTCAATAGGCAGGTTTTTCATTCAACCCAAGGAGTGTTTTTCAATTATATTCACGAGGCCATAAGAACATGACTTGTTCTGGTAGCACGACTTAGTGATGTACAACTCTAGTGGCCAGACTTAACTCAAAAGGAGAGAATTAACAAGAGAGCCACAGTTACAGCATATCACCAGAGATCTACTCATTTAGGAAATGTCTGCCGATTTATTCTTCCACAATATACAGCACATTCCTAAATTGCAGCCAGTACAAAATGACACATGCAAAGCCTCCTGTTTAGCGTTGTAGCCTTTCATACAGGGAACCAACGGAGCAGCTCGCTGGAAGTTTTGTTCTGTTTATTGCCACCTACCATCACAGAATCTTATACAAAGTAGGAGATTTTGTGGGGCACAATAACATTAACAATGTTAACTTATTATAACATTATTACTTTATTAATGCCAACATCACTGTATTAATGCGAACTTAAATATCATCCGATACCATGATGCATTCAGAAAATATACAGATATGGAATTTTATCAATATCTTCCAGTTCTTCATCAGTGCACTGCAAACTGCTCGGGATAAAACCATCTGATAAAGCTTGTTTTTAAAGCCCCAGTAAACACAGAGTAAAATATTTAAAATGTTTGTATGATACTAAACTTGAGTGTTATATTAAACATCCAGCAAAGCCTGAATGAAAACTAAGATACATATGATTAAACACAACTTAAAATCACTGATCAGACCTATCTAAGAAAAGTTTTCATAAAATTTCTATGCAATTTAAATTAAAAATTTTTTTAACTTAAATTAAAATCAATGCAGTATGTGAGCTACAGTATGTGCCACAAAACGTCCTCTACAACAGAGAATGGGTCACACACAGGTGCCAGAACGCAACTGCTGCACAAAAAGCAGAAAGCCATCAGCTTTATGGAATGCAAAAAGACACGCTGCATTTAAAAAATAAATAAATAAAAAAAATAATAAAAATCACAATTTCTCATGCTCACTACCATTAAAATGATTTCAAAAGTGTTGTTATAGGCCTACCTAGTTGCTTTGAATCACAAAATGTCCAGTTTTTTGTTCTCTCTCAAAAATTTTTGGCCAAAAGAAATTATTAGCTGAAATTTTGGCACATCCATATTAAATCAATCAGAATTCCATTTCAAAATCAAAGTAGATGGACCACTAATGCACCACAACCGAAGCATTTGTACATCCTCAGTTACAGCTGTACACAAAGGTTTGAGCACTCCTGGTCAAGTGATGTGTTTTATTAATTTTCTGAGTGAAAATAAGTAAACATGTCCTCTACAGTGCCATGTTCTGCAAATTTGACTGCACGATTTCTATTGATTTGCTGAATTTAACATATAAAAAGTAAAGAATAAAATACATAAGGTGCCAAAACAGTGTTCTCTGCAGCGTGTGTGTTAACTTATTTTCATTTAGAAAAAAATCAACAACATGTAGTTTGACCAGGGGTGCACAAACTTTTGCAAAGAACTGTAAAAGCGCATTTCAAAAGGCAAGCAAAGCAGAACTGAGGAACCCGACTGAGGAGGAGCAGAAATCTAAAGTAAGCATTCCCCGAAACGTGCACACAGATCAATATCTCCTCTTTAGGGAGCTGTAATGGGATGCACGAGTTTACGAGAATGAAAAGGCTCTACAGATGTGCGACACAAATAGGACTAATTTGCAGCATGACTTGGACAAACTTCACTTCACACCAGCTTTACCCTCAGGAGCACGGAAGAGCGTCAGAATGATTGTAAACTTCTCTTAAAAGTTACTTTTAATGAGATGAACCCACAAATATCTCACTGCGGTGGAATTAAACAATCAATGTGAGACAATATCCGCGTTTGCTGTGCAAACTAAACCTCCGTTCAATAACATGCAAATCAATGAAACTTTTATGAGACAAACCCCAGACCGCCATTAACCGTCAGCCGTAAACGCTCAATGAAAACTCCAGCTGCACTGCCATACAGTTAAACACAACTACATCCATTCTGCCCTCACAATGCGATTAATAGCGATGCAGCCAAATCTTAACGAACAGAGATCATCCTAATACTGCAGGTAGCCCATTTTCACATTTTTCAAACTGGGGGCTGCTTGGTTCATGACTCAGTGCAGCAGAACCTTCATTAGTTTAGCCAAAATTCCACGTTTCATGATAGAAAAGCATTTTTATCTCTTGCTTGACTGCTGACATTTTCTACAGCCTTAAAAAAGATGGTTCTTCAGGGGTTCTTTAGTAACAATGGTTCTATATAGAACCATAAACACTCAAAGAACCATTTGCATAATTAAAGGGTTCTTTGCATGGAGAAATGTTTTTTCAGACACAAAGAATGTGCTGTAGATGGTTCTATACAGAATTAAAGGTTAAAGGTTTCTTTGCATCGTGAAAACTTCTTCAGACTGATGGAGAATGTGTTGTACATGGTTCTACATAGCACCAAAAAGGGTTCTACTGCTGTTACAAGCTTGACATTCACTCTCAAAAAACATGGTTTTTCAAGAGTTCTTTCCTAAAGAAAATGGTTCTGTATAGAACAATGAACACTCAAAGAACCATTTGTATGCTTAAAGGGTTCTTTGCATGGTGAAATCGTTCTTCAGACGTTCAACAGAACGTGTTGTATATGGTTCTATACAGCACCTTTTTGAAAATGTGTCTATGCAGCACCAAAAAGGGTTCTTCTACTGTTACAAGCTTGACATTTACTCATGTCATTCACATGGTTTTTCAAGGGTTCTTTAGTTTAAAAAAAAAATATATAGAACCATGAACACTTCAAAAACCCTTTGCATGACTACATTGCAAAAGTGTTCTTCAGATTGTTGGAGAATATGCTATAGATTCTATATAGAACCTTTTCGAAAAGTGTTCTGTATAGCACCAGAAAGGTTCTTCTATTTCCTTTTCACAAAGGTTTTATATTGAACCATCAATCTGAAGAACACTTTCATGATGCAAAGAACCATTTATGCATGCAAAGAGTTCTTTGAGTGTTCATGATTCTGTATAGAACCATTTTCTCTCTAGAACCATCATTTTTAGGTGTGTTGTAACAATATCAGAACACTTTTTGGTGCTATACAGAACCATATACAACACTCCGTTTACTTTAAGTTCAGAAAGTAGAGAGAGATCATGAATTGGTTTGAATCACGCCACGGTCACTGGAATTCTTGTTTCTAAGACTGCTTATTAAAAGATCCTTCTCTGGAACACTTATAAAAATGCCACGGGAACCCAATAAACAGCAAAGTGATGTGATAACAATGACAGAACCTTTTTTGCTGCTATATAGAAACATATTCAACATATTCTCCATCAGTTAGCTTGCAAAAAACAATTTAAGCAGGCAAATGGTTCTTAGAGTGTTTATGGTTCTATATAGAACCGTTATCTTTACTAAAAAGACAAGTATACAGTATGCGTCACATATCCAATGTCTTCAACAACAGACCAACCAAGACAATAAACCGCCGCATCATTTAAGATGGAACTGAAAATTCGATTAGGACGCTACCTTTAGCTTTGCTTTCCACAAAAGGGAGAAAATTAGCGTTATTAAATCACAATTTCTTTCATTGTCATTACCATCAAAAATATCTGTAAAGATTTTGCTGTAGCTTGTTTAATTTTTGCCCCACTCCCCCCCTCTCTTTTGGCCAAAAACTCAAAATGCTATTTTTGAACACTTTTGGCTAGAAATGTTAGTGCATCCCTTTAATATTACAAACCCTATAATAATAATAATAATAATAATAATAATAATAATAATAACAACAACAACAACCCAGGAAGTTTGGGTTCATTAACATTATTAATGCTAATGTAAACATTAAATACTGTACTATTATGATTAATTTGTAAATAATTTATTAATACCACCCAGCACTGTTTTTCATTGTTTAATTTTTTTTGTTTGTCATTTACAACTTGATTACATCATGAAATTAATGAGTAGATAACTCGATTACTGGTATAACCGGTAGTGACAGCCCTCAGAGTTTGAGTTTTCAGTTTTCAATGAGCTAACATTAATGAGTCCAGTATTCTAAACACCACACATTCATATGCAGAGGAAATATACACCTGAGTGATATTCCAGACCAGATTTCACCGCACTAATAAGGTATTGAACACCTCGCCTTATTTGTAAACAGCATCTCGAAGTAACTGAAAGTTTACCTGATTGAATTTGCTCAGATGGATAAAGCTAATCAATTTCCTTAATTCAGCTGAGGTGTTTCTTGATTAAAACTCTAAAGTGACAGATGAGTACATTCATAAGGACCACATTCCTCCAAAACAAGTCGAATCACAAATCAGACTTTGCTGGACGATTAAGCTTCCCTATTGACATGAAGTTAATTGTAATCATGATATTGAGGGACCAGTCCCTGCTCTGGATTGAGAATTGTCCACTTTAACCTTTGTTTTGTGTCGCCTCTCACACATTAGAGTGAAATTAATGTCCTTATCCCAAAGGCAGGACAGCACATGACTGCTAATTCACAGCTAGCTGAGTTTGGCTCAATAGTGCTAAATTAATGTTGCCTAAACTCCTTCAAATTGGTTTCACACTTAATGAGAATTTAAGAGCTGTTCTACACTCTTAAAGATGGTTCTTTAATAGTTCTTTAGTCAAGGAAAAAAAGAATCTATATAGAACCATGAACTGTCACAGAACCCTTTGCATGATTTAAGGGGTCTTTGCATCATAAAATGGTTCTTCAGATGGACGCAGAATATGCTATAGATGGTTCTATATAGAACCTTTTTGAAAATGGTTCTAAACAGCACCAAAAAGAGTTCCACTATTATTACATGGCAAAGAACAGTTTTTGGTACTATATAGAATCTTTTTTGCTAAGAGCGCACTTGAAATGTTCTCTTTTACCTTTGGGAAAAGAACGTTATTTTGAAAGATATAAAAGCAAAGACGTCAAACCACATTGCTGATCCACAGCTAGAAAAAAAAAGAACCATTAGAACCATTGGGATTCAAACCTGATGATTTTTTGCTTTCTAATGAGAATTGGCTTAAATTGTTGCCATTACAGACCACTACATGTTTTAAAAAGATGGTGTTTCAAGGGTTCTTTAGTAAAGGAAATGGTTCTATATAGAACCAAACACTCAAAGAACCCTTTGCATTATTCATATTGGTGGAAAATGTGCATGAATGTGCTACAGATGGTTCTCTCTCTCTCTCTCTCATACATACACACACACACACATATATATGTATGTATGTATGTATAATATATATATTACATATTAGATAAACTTTTTGAAAAGGTTATATAGCACCCAAAAGGGTTCTTCTGTAACTATGAAAAGGGTTCTTTGAGTGTTCATGGTTCTATACAGAACCATTTCCTTTACTGAAGAAACCTTGAGGAACCAAATTTGCATCTGTAATCAGTCCTAGAACACCTGATGAACCATTAAAATCTTCTATATTGTGATATCAACTCATCAGGAGAGCTCAGAACACCATTACTGACGATTAAACACCACTAGGAACCATGACTTCTATGATGTCCTTCAGCAGGGAGTGACTAAATCAATGTTTACTTTTACTGAGGAACTGAACCCTGCTCTGGTTGACAATTGTCAACTTTAACATATATTTTTGTCAAACCTCACAAAGTAGAGTGACATTAATTTTTCTATTCTAAAGGCATCAAGTCACACAATGTCTAAATTACTGTTAGTAGAGTTAAGCTAGCAATGGAAAGCCTAATTGATGTTGGCCAAGTTCCTTCAAGTTTTCACACTTATTGAGAAACTAGTAACAGTTCCAGGTTAGAATCACTTAAACCTTCTTTTGTCATATTTCACATATTTTTTTTTTTGCTAATTTACTGTTAGCTTTGTTTGTCTACCAACAGAGTGCCAAATTAATGTTGGCTAAATCTCTTAAAGTTGGCTTTGCTTTTATTGAAGAACTGGACCTGCTCTTTTTGGCAGTTCTCAGAAACTAGAGTGATGTTAACTTCATCTTAAAGGCATCAAGCCACACTTTATCTAAATGGCTGCTTGTTTCATTTGGCTAGCAATGAGAGCCTAATTACAGTTCCTTAAAGATGGCTTCATATTTAAACTGGGAGCATTTCTAGTTTGACAGTTGTCCTGTGTAACCTTTGTTTGTGACAAGGATGACAATACCTACCCAATACTACAGGCATCAACACCGTTACTAATTCGCTGTTAGCTTAATGTGGCCAGTTACAGAGGGCCTAATTAATGTTGGCTAAATTTGTTCAAATTGGCTACCCTGCTCTGGTCTGAGATTTGCTTATTTTAACCTTAGTACGTGAGATGTGACAAACAAAAGTGACATTATCCTTCTTATCTCAAAGGCATAACTGCACATGACTGCCAATTTACTGCCAGCTGTATTTGGCTGGCCATAAAGACTTATTAATGTTGGCTAAATTCCTTCAAATTGGCTTCACACTTACTAAAGAACTGCTATAATCTGAGAACTGTCCACTTTAACCTTTTGTTTTACTCACATTTCACATTCTAGGCTGACGTTAACTTTGTTAGCTCAAATGCATCAAGTCACACAACTGCTGATTCACTGCTAGCTTGGTTCAGCCAACTAATATTCACAAAATGTCTTCAAATTTAGCCACGGAACGCTCTTTTAAGTCAAAAACTGTGAAAATAAAGAACTACCTACCATATCCAAGTATTGCAAATACTTTCAATGGGGTAAATCCAGTCTGGAATATCCTCAGATGGATATTTGACCCAGATATACTGATTTACCAGACTGTGAACAAAACCTAAAGCATTTTTACCATGTCAGTGTGACTAATATACACTACAGTTACAATAAAGCCATTACTGTGTAAAGAATCCACATAAATTTGAGTGCTTATCCAAAGTAGAGCTGATGATGCATCAACAAGTTACCATAATGTCACATTGAGTGTTTTCACATTACAGTGAAGAGAGTTCATTAAAGAGTGAATAATGAAAGTCATCTCTACCATCAGAGTGCAGTACATCCAACTGAGTCTGAACCTCTGAACTTCTGCATGACCTCTGTACTATCCCAAATCTGATTTTTTGCCTTCTTATTGGGTCACATTTCTGTGTTTAAACAGAATGGGATCATTTGCTGCATCATTATTTCAACATAGTCCAAATCTGACTTAAAAAGGTCAAATTCTCTGCACCTGTTCTTGCTTCAAGGAGAAAAACAGCTATGTGGAGATATGAGAAATGGTGATCAGACTGAATGAAGAGGAGTCTAGATGACCTCTAAAACTGAGGATGGCAAAAAATATCACCACAATACTTGAAGGCATTTTCACACTACAGGTGTCACTTTCTTGACAGTGAAAATATAAGCAAAAAAATAAATTCTGCTAGCCTACATTCTAAAAACATTTGAATTAGCTACATAGCTAACAAATAAATGAAGAAAAAAACCAAACATCACTCAGCGATGCCCTCTAAACGTGTTAGCAAGTTAGGAGTTTAAACCTCTCTTCACAACACCAATTACATGTCACAATGAACTCACATTTATTTGCCTCAACCCGACACACCCACTTCACATTCTGCTTGTTGTGGCATAATAAGATTGCGAAATCTAATGAATCAGCAATATGATTCCCATCATCTTTAATCACTGAGATCATCTCAAAGAATTGTGATTAGGTGATTAGGCAATAACTGTGGTAGCCTAACTACACAATATACATCACAACAGCCCTTAATTGCCAAGTAGATTTGACGGACGCTTGACCTACTCTTCTACTCTACTCCAATTAGTGAAACTTTCGCATAAAACAAGCCTAATCAGCTTCAAAAATCAAGCGCCAAGCTAGCAGCACCGCATTTACACAAAGTACGCCCTAATTCATGCAGGTGTTTCTAATAAATCGACAGCATTCAGCACTCTGCTCGTGGGTGGAGTTTGAGGTTGAGCAGTGCTCCCCGTACTGACCAAACTGTATAGTGTTAAAATTATGACCACTGGAAACAAAGAGTTAAAAAAATAAATAACGTCTCCTTTTTGTTTTTATAAACAGTAGAATAACGTGATTGCATAGCGTAAAATAACATATCTACACGCAGTATTATTGCAGCGTGATGCATCTGCACTAGCTATATTCTGTATTGCTTAGTTTTTGTAGTACAGAAGAAACGCACAGTGTAATATGCTGGAATACATCTTTAAATGGAACACATAACGGCTGCGGCATTTGTGTACACCAATGTGCATGCAAAGTAAGTACATCCACTTCGGTACTGGATTGTCATGTGCATGAATTATTAGTATTATTGTTACGGTCATCGACTAGTGGATTTATTAGTGAACTAGTCAATTGGACTAGTCTATGCAACCCCTACAGGCTAGAATTAAAACTGCAGCTCTTGGGTTTTAAAACTTGCTATCCAAATTGTGATTCTAATATAAACATAAGAACCATAAGAAAAAAATGACAATTTAATTTCCTGATTAATCAGCAATGATTACCTGGCAATGTGCATGACGATTATTTTAAATCCTCTTGCTGCTCTCTCTTACAGTAGGCAACTGGCATTAACATCTTCACATCGCTCGTTCCAACTTAAAGCACAGCACCAACAATCCCTGCTAGACATGGCTGTTTTAGAAGGCTTCACCAAAAACAAGATAAATCTGATCATACATTCTGCATCACAGATAGGGCGACATGAACAGATGTTGGTGGATACCAATTAGAAGTGATAAGACGATCAGACACTGCACCCACAAGCCATAGTGGCTTAGCACCCGGCAGATGGTGTGATCATGCCACCTCTGGGTGGTTTGTATTACAACCATGTGGATGCATTGCCACGCTGCACCACAGGAAACTTTCACACCACCATGCAACCGAGGAAGCGCACAAAGTCCCCGAGCATGGGCCACGTTTCACATTCTAAAGCCGTCATTTTGCTGATTTGCATGCATTTCCACTAAGCAGACTCAACAAATCCCTATTCGTTTTGCCACAGCAGAAACAGCTCAGCTCATGTAAGTGAGTTTGACGAATTCTTTAATAGTTCTGCGTTTATTTTCCATGTAAAACCTGACAAATCAAGGCAAAAATCAGATAATGACAGCCTCGTCCAATGAAAAGATCTAGCAGATATCTGAAGGAAAGTATTACAGCTTGGTTTTACCTCGAAAAATGAAGGCTTTGCTGTTGTTGTGTAGGCCTGTGGTCTGTCTTAGTCCATAAGTGGCATTTGCCAAGTCCAGTTCAGCGATGATGTCGATCTGCAAATCAGGGTCTATTCCAAATCCTACAACTAAAGATGGAGAGAAGTGTAAATAACATAATTCTGTATATATTCACTCTTTGAAGCAATATAAATTGATGTAAAGCACATAAAATCGCTTAAAAATCCTCAGATACTAAGAATTTAGTTCATTTTCAACAAAATGCAATGTACTGTAATGTACAGACAGTAAATAGGTACAACAGGCTATTAATTTCTGCTCTCCAACCACTTAAAATGGCTCAATTAGGCTACTAAAAAGCCAATTTGGTCAGTCTATCCACACGTTTTCCAATTCCACAGTCGTGTAATGTGACATGTATGCAATACAGGAGATGTTAATTCAACAATAAAGTTCTCATGAGGCTGAAATTGGCTTCTTGTTCAAATTCACCGTTCCACCTTAAATGGTGCGGCAGTTACATTCCATTTAAGGTGGAACGGCGAATTCGAAGAAGAAGCTGGAGAATGAGCTTTGTAAAGTTCTCAACACCTTCTCCATCCATTGCTGGCATTTCATCTGACTGAAAAAAGACTGGTAAACAATCCGGAAAAAACATTCTTACTTGCACACAGAATGATGATTAAGCGCTTAATGACGCCAAAAAACGCACAGAAGTTTTTCCAGCCTTAAAGCCATAGTTGATCTAAAAGGTAAAAGTGCCACCTGACGTTCTTCAGCAGAAACTCCACCACCTCTCAGAGAACCGATGTTAACACCGTAAAACAGTTTTATATCGTTATTATTGATTTTTGCAGCCCCACCACACCTGCTACAGGTTGGCTCATCATCGGTGCACGAGCCGCTGTGCGAACGCACTGATCAAATTCCCACAGAACCTCGATATTGATCCCAATATTGACCCTAAACGTGTTCTAATCCTGACTTTAACACAGAAAATCATCAGAAACAGCCCCTACCTGTGCTCGCCGTGCTGAAGAACAGCAGAAGCATCGTATTCAGAGCCATTTGGTACCAGGATGAGGTTTATTAAACAGCCTCTCCAAACTCCAGCTGCTCAGCTCTGAGCGCTTCAGAGAGGCTGAGTGCTGAAGCAGCCTGGACTGTACCACTGCACCGACGCCGGGGGGTTTAGTTTGGTTATACCAAGTTTAAAGCCAAAGAAACTACAGGTGAAGAGGTCATTTTTATGCTTTATTAAACAGTGCAGGGGATTCACAGTTTAGCCAATACCGATTAGAAAGCAAAACCATTAGGTTTTGAGCCGAATGGTTTCTAATGGTCCTTTTTTCAGCAGGATAAAATGGCGATTCTTTTTGAAAATGTCTTCTTTTTATATTTATTGGGTTTTACAAATTTAAACAATAAAACAATTATAATTATGGCCAATAAAACATTGAAGAGCAAACAAGTATTAAGCAAACACACGTAGATCAAATAACTATGTAAATACTTAAATAAGTAAATAACTAGGTAAAAAAAATAATTACAAAACAGGCAGAGCATTCCATTAATGGGCCTAGATTATTGGCAACTAGCAAAAAGAAGCGTCAGACCCGTGAAGGTAAAAAAGAAAGAAAATGTATGTTTTTGTATATGGAATTTTGACAAAATGCCACTTTTCAGTGCTCATTTTTCACTCACAGGCCAATTTACTTCTATTTCCTCCATTAATACTTTTTGTAGTCCTTTGTAAATTAATGTAGTAAATAATTTTACATTTTTTAAAGATTTTTTCTCATATTCAAAATTTAGCACAGTGACAGCATTTTTAATAAAATCATTAATTTTTTTTCCTCCATGATATTTGTCCTTGTTAATTTTCCAAAACAAAATGCTACATGCATTTAAAATCTGTTTGAGAAGATTAAAAACTTGTTAGACCTTAGTATGTAGGACAGTAGTCTAGATGGTCCGAGGGATATATGCTCGTTATCTAGGAAAGTTCAAATCTTCTGTAGCGGATACACCTAAACAAACAAACAAACAAACAAACAAATAAATAATCTCAGGGAAACTACAGTAAAGTCACTTTCCATCTAAAAAAATGTAAAAATCATTCCAGACAGCTCTGCAGTGCATGCAATCCCACAAGAGAAGGTCAATGGTTTCATCATATCAGTGCTGGCTAATACGAGCTAAGCTAATACAAGCAGGGATGCTACTTGAGCTCCATGAAGGAAATTTTTAATATATTTTTTGGTTATAAAAGAACAGAACACAGTGGAAATTAGGTTCATTTTCTAACACAATGCGGCTCAAGGATTAACGTCATGATCGTTCTGCCATATTAGCAAGGTCTGCTCTTTGTTTGCTACAAATGCGTGCACACATACACAGTTCAAGAGCTTAAAGAAAATGATGCGTCCAGGGGGATGCCAAACAACAATATATGGATCAAATTAGCCGATAGAGACAAAGAGTAATTATCTGGATATGCTAATGTTAGCACCACTGTCAGACTTTACTTCAAGCTGCTGTGGCTTATGTGCCTGTTTTTTTTTTTTAAATTGTCAGGTCATTTAAAGCTTATTTATAGTTTACAACTGGATATTCTGTTAAAACACTGGCAAATTGTGATTAATAACAACTCAGTTATTGTTATATTTCACTCAGTAACCGATATGTTCCACTCAGTTACTGATATATTCCACTCAGCTACCAATATATTCCACTCAGTTATTGCTATACTCCACTCAGTTACCGATATACTCCATTCAGTTACCGATATATTTCACTGTTATTGATATACTCCACTCAGTTATCGATATACTCTACTCAGTTACTGATATATTCCACTCAGTTACTGATATACTCCACTCAGTTACCGATATATTCAAGTCAGTTACCGATATACTCCACTCAGTTACTGATATATTTTGCTCAGTTGCTGATATATTCCACTAAGTTACATATATATTTTACTCAGCTACTGATATACTCCACTCAGTTACTGATATATTCCACTCAGTTACTGACATATTCCACTCAGTTACTGATATATTTCACTTAGTTACTGATATACTCGACTAAGTTACTGATATATTCCACTAAGTTACTGATATATTTTACTCAATTATTGTGATACTTAACTAGTTACCAATATATTCCACTCAGTTACTTATATATTCCACTCAGTTACTGATATATTGTACTCGGTTACTGATATATTCCACTCGGTTACTGATATATTCCACTCAGTTACTGATATATTCCACTAAGTTACTGATATATTTTAATCAGTTACTGATATAGTCCACTGAGTCACTGATGTATTCCACTCGGTTACCGATATATTCCACTCAGTTACTGATATATTTTACTCAGTTACTGATATATTCCACTCAGTTACCGATATATTTTAATCAGTTACTGATATAGTCCACTGAGTCACTGATGTATTCCACTCGGTTACCGATATATTCCACTCAGTTACTGATATACTCCACTCAGTTACTGATATATTCCACTCAGTTACTGATATACTCCACTCAGTTACTGATATATTCCACTCAGTTACTGATATACTCCACTCGGTTACTGATATATTCCACTCAGTTACTGATATATTCCACTAAGTTACTGATATATTCCACTCGGTTACTGATATATTCCACTCAGTTACTGATATATTCCACTAAGTTACTGATATATTTTACTCAGTTACTGATATATTTTACTCAGTTACTGATATATTCCACTCAGTTACCGATATATTTTAATCAGTTACTGATATAGTCCACTGAGTCACTGATGTATTCCACTCGGTTACCGATATATTCCACTCAGTTACTGATATACTCCACTCAGTTACTGATATATTCCACTCAGTTACTGATATACTCCACTCAGTTACTGATATATTCCACTCAGTTACTGATATACTCCACTCAGTTACTGATATATTCCACTCAGTTACTGATATATTTTACTCAATTATTTTGATACTTGACTCAGTTACGAATATATTCCACTCAGTTACTGATATATTCCACTGAGTTACTGATATATTCCATTCAGTTACTGATATATTTCACTCAGTTACTGATATATTTTACTGAGTTACCGAGATATTCCACTCAGTTACCAATATATTCCACTCAGTTACCGATATATTCCACTTAGTTACTGACATATTTCACTGACTTATTGTGATATTTCGCTCAGTTACTGATATATTCCACTCAGTTACTGATATATTTCGCTCAGTTACTGATATATTTTACTCAGTTACTGATATATTTCACTCAGTTACTGATATATTTCGCTCAGTTACTGATATATTTTACTTGGTTACTGATATATATCACTCAGTTACTGATATATTTTACTCAGTTACTGATATATTTCGCTCAGTTACTGATATATTTTACTTGGTTACTGATATATTTCACTCAGTTACTGATATATTTTACTGAGTTACCGAGATATTCCACTCAGTTACCAATATATTCCACTCAGTTACCGATATATTCCACTCAGTTACTGACATATTTCACTGACTTATTGTGATATTTCGCTCAGTTACTGATATATTTTACTCAGTTACTGATATATTTCGCTCAGTTACTGATATATTTTACTTGGTTACTGATATATATCACTCAGTTACTGATATATTTTACTCAGTTACTGATATATTTCACTCAGTTACTGATATATTCCACTCAGTTATTGATATATTTCACTCAGTTACTGATATATTCCACTCAGCTACTGATATATTCCACTCGGTTACCGATATATTCCACTCAGTTACTGATATATTCCACTCAGTTAGTGATTCATTTTACTCAGTTACTGATATATTTTACTCAGTTACTAATATATTCCACTCAGTTACTGATATATTCCACTGAGTTACTGATATATTTTACTCAATTATTGTGATACTTAACTAGTTACCAATATATTCCACTCAGTTACTGATATATTCCACTCAGTTAGTGATTCATTTTACTCAGTTACTGATATATTTTACTCAGTTACTTATATATTCCACTCAGTTACTGATATATTGTACTCGGTTACTGATATATTCCACTCGGTTACTGATATATTCCACTCAGTTACTGATATATTCCACTAAGTTACTGATATATTTTGCTCAGTTACTGATATATTTTACTCAGTTACTGATATATTCCACTCAGTTACCGATATATTTTAATCAGTTACTGATATAGTCCACTGAGTCACTGATGTATTCCACTCGGTTACCGATATATTCCACTCAGTTACTGATATACTCCACTCAGTTACTGATATATTCCACTCAGTTACTGATATATTTTACTCAATTATTTTGATACTTGACTCAGTTACGAATATATTCCGCTCAGTTACTGATATATTCCACTGAGTTACCGATATATTCCATTCAGTTACTGATATATTCCACTCAGTTACTGATATATTTCACTCAGTTACTGATATATTTTATTGAGTTACCGAGATATTCCACTCAGTTACCAATATATTCCACTCAGTTACTGATATATTCCACTTAGTTACCGATATATTCAACTCAGTTACTGACATATTTCACTGACTTATTGTGATATTTCGCTCAGTTACTGATATATTCCACTCAGTTACTGATATATTTCGCTCAGTTACTGATATATTTTACTTGGTTACTGATATATATCACTCAGTTACTGATATATTTTACTCAGTTACTGATATATTTCACTCAGTTACTGATATATTCCACTCAGTTATTGATATATTTCACTCAGTTACTGATATATTCCACTCAGTTACCGATATATTCCACTCAGTTAGTGATTCATTTTACTCAGTTACTGATATATTTTACTCAGTTACTAATATATTCCACTCAGTTACTGATATATTCCACTGAGTTATTGTGATATTTCATTCAGTTACTAATATATTCCACGCAGGTACTGATATATTCTACTCAGTTACTAATTTATTTTACTCAGTTACTGATGTATTTTACTCAATTATTGTGATACTTCACTCAGTTACTGATATATTCCACTCAGTTACTGATATATTCCACTGAGTTACTGATATATTCCACTGAGTTACTGATATATTCCACTTGGTTACTGATATATTTCGCTCAGTTACTGATTTATTTCACTCAGTTACTGATATATTCCACTCAGTTATTGATATATTTCACTTTGTTACTGATATATTTTACTCAGTTACTGATATATTCCACTCAGTTACCGATATATTTTACTCGGTTACTGATATATTCCACTCAGTTACCGATATATTCCACTCAGTTACTGATATATTTTACTCGGTTACTGATATATTCCACTCAGTTACTGATATATGCCACTTAGTTACTAATGTATTTTACTCAGTTACTGATATATTCCACTCAGTTACTGATATATTCCACTCAGTTACTGATATATTCCACTCAGTTACTGATATATTTTACTCGGTTACTGATATATGCCACTTAGTTACTAATGTATTTTACTCAGTTACTGATATATTTTACTCAGTTACTGATATTTTCCACTCAGTTACTGATATATTCCACTGAGTTACAGATATATTTTACTCAATTATTGTGATACTTCACTCAGTTACTGATATATTCCACTCAGTTACTAATGCGAACACACAAAATGTTTAAATCAATTTTAAAAAAACAAAAGTAGAGAGAGATACCAATGACAATATATACTAAAGGGGAATTCTGCTGATTTTTCAAAATTCTTCCATAACTCAGTGTTTGAGATGTAAACAGAGTTTGGTGTGAAACAGTTGATTGTAGAGACTCAGATTTCTTTACAGTGGTGGTGATAGGAACCAGTGGTCACCATGACTACAACACAAATACAGACATTTTATTTATTAATCCAAAACCACCAGTGAACCTACACATGTCTTCTGAGTTTTATATGGAACGTTGATGATGATAAAATTGTGGAAAATCTGAAATAATCAGTTTTCTTTGGGGACTATTTTGCCCTGCAAGCATCCCTCCACCATGAATGGGTTCTCAAAAGTCCTCAAAACCATCGTAAAACAGTATGTCAGACATCAGACTGTGTATTCATAACCATTTAATGTAATATCTTTCTGTGAGGGAGCTTTTCGAGGTGGACGTCTGATTCCTATCACCACCACTTTGAGCAATTCTGACTCTGTTTCTCTAGAACAGAGTGTTTCACACCAAACCACTCTGAATGACTCTGTTTACATCTCATCCGTTGAATTATGCAGGAATTTTGAAAAATCTGTGGAATTCCCTTTTAACAGTTACAATGGAGATGCTCTATGGAATGGGGTTAAAAACAGTAAAACAGTAAACATACATGGCACTCTGATTAGAATATAAGAGCTTTAAATGATAATATAGGTAATATTAAATGCAAAACCCCAAATAAATATTCAAGAAGACTTCCGTGGATGTTTATGTTTTCGTGCATGCTTTTTAAATGTAATACTGCAGAGTTCAGAGATTGTATTATTCGAATAATCGTCGTGTGTGTGCTCGGAACGCTGTGCATGCACATACAGTACACAAGCACCAAATAATTCATTGAGAGCTGTCAGTTAAGGCTTTGAGCCCACTGCCTTTTTCCTTGTGTCCCATTCTGCCCTCTCCAACTCGATCAGTGTCTCTCTCCATCTCGCCCCCACCCCTGGGACCCTGAAGGCTTTTTATAAGCACAGGTACTCCAATCTGCTTCCCTCCTGGGCTGTGTCCCTGTAGGATCCCATTAATCATGCTGCTCCCTTCTCCTGCAGGCCTAATTTCAGCGCATTGTCATGTTGTCTGGGTTACACGCCTCATAAGAGCGCTGGCACACGGTGACAACGCTGAAAAACAAAGCTTTTTTTTTACCACACTGTGATTTGGACATGAATTCTCCATCACAGAGCGAAAATTACAATAACTAAATCTAATCTCAGCTGTGTGAGTGTTCAGTGTATCACTCTTTACCTTTATTACAGCTTCCACTCTTTTCAGGAGACTCACTTTCAGTTCTCAAAGAAGTCTGCAGACACACCTCCAAAGTTCATTTTCTGAAGTAAACCAAACATATTCAGTGATGTTGAGGGCGGTTCATGGCTCACAAAGTGGGCATGGCTGTGTGTCACTCCAAATCAGTTGACCAATAGACGTGCAGGTGAATGCACAAGACCACACCCTCTCTGTGAAAATCTGTCAGTTTAGTTAGAAGCAAAGATTCCAGAAGCTGTAAATGCATCATCAAATGTGAAAACAATGCATAGACTAATAAAATGAGTAATAAATTTCAATCAAAATGAATGAAAATGAGCAGTAATCATTTTTAAAAAATTTGATTTAAAGCAGCAATGCTTAAGACGATGCAACCTGTTGAATTTACACTTCAGACAGTAGCTCCTCCTCCCTCTTCACTCTTCCCCATTTAATTACCAGTCTAGAAGAAACACTGCAAGTTCAGCATCAAACTTCATCCCTTTATTCGCTGAGAGCTCCAGCAGTGGAAAGCAGTGCTGATGCTAACTCTTGTATAGCTTCTGTACATCAAGCTTGACAACATAACAATAGCAGAACTCTTTTTGGTGCTATACAGAACTCATTCTCCATCATTCTGAAGAACCATAACACCATGCAGAGAACCACTTAAGCATGCAGATGATTCCTTGAGTGTTCATGGTTTTCTATAGAACCATTGTCTTTACTAAAGAACCCTTGAGGAACCATCTTTTTAAAGAGTGTACATATTCATAACTTTACTAAAAATAACATATTCTGACTTCTGACCGCTGTATTTATGTTTATTCTGATGTTATATAGTATTTTTACTGACAAAAACATACTTAATGTAGACTAATAATAAGATCATAATAACAGGTACAAAACACAATCTGATAAACAATTAGAACCACATTGTATTAGAAATAGACACATTTATAGAAAAAGCAACCCAAAATAAACCATAAATGCTAAAAACACACCACACTCAAAAAGATAAACAAATATATTGTTCATAGTGTCGTGAGTGCAGTGGGGCTGGTCTTATGATGCTTTATAAAAGGCCTGTGGGCAGATTCCCATTTTCCAAACAGGTTCTTACAATCCTTTAAGGAAGCCCATCTGAGAGAAGAGCTGTTTCATATCCTGTGATTTCAGGAACATGAGAAATAACCACTAATGCAGGATTTTATACTGAAAAAACCCATAAAGGAGAAAAACACAGCAGAAGCTACAATATGATTATAGAGAACAATTTTCACAATTTACCCCCGATACAGGAGGCTGTGTTTGGTGTTTTCCCTCCAGCTTCTGGTGGAGTTCAATTAAAACAGCATTATCCTGCTCTGACACACAGCTGTGCAGCGACAGCACGCAGAGAAAAAAACTGAGTCGAAACATTCTGCCTTAAAATAGACAGACTGAATATTAAACACTCACTCTCAGAGTCACATCGATCCCACAGTGCACTGCTTTATAGCCCCCATAGAAATATTACAGATATTACGGAGAGAGAGAGAGAGAGAAAGAGAGAGAGAGGGAGGGTAAGAGAGAGACAGAAGAGCGAGGAGAGAGAGGGAGAGAAAAAATGAGAGACAAACAACGGAGAGAGGAGAGAAAGAGACAAAGAGAGAGAGGGAGAGGGAGGAGAGAGAGAAAGAGACAAAGAGAGTGAGAGACACAGAGAGAGACAGGAAGAGTATGCGAGAACGAGGCAAAGAGAAGAGTGAAGAGAGAGAGAAAGAGAGAAACAATGGAGAGAGGAGAGAGAGGGAGATGGAGAGGAGAAAGAGACAGAGAGTGAGAGAGAGATAGAGAGAGAGAGACAAAGAGAGCGAGGGGGAGAGAGAGAAAAAGAGAGGGACAGAGACAGAGAGAGAAAGAGGGAGAAAAATAGATTGTGTGGGAGACAGAGAGGTTGAGAGCCGTAGAAAGAGAGATAGAGATCTGAGGAGAGAGGAGGAAAGACAGAGCGAAAGAGAAGAGAAACAGAGTGAGAGCGAGGAGAGAGCAGGAGAGAGAGAGAGAAAGTGAGAGTAAGAGAGAGAGAGAGAGAGAGAGAGAAAGTGAGAGTAAGAGAGAGAGAGAGAGGGAGAGAGAGTGGTGGAGAGATATAGGGGAGAAGTCAGTGTGTATAATTGGAGATACATTAAGCAGAAGAACAGTGGAGACGTCCCGGCGGAGCTGCAGCAGAGTAATGTCACTAGGCAAGTGGGGCGAGCGAGAAGATTGCTGAATGCTGAATGCTGGAGTGTGTTATAGACAGTGGTGGACAAAGTACACAAATCATGTACTTGAGTTAAAATAGAGATACCCAAGGTAAAATATTACTCAAGTAAAAGTAGAAGTCCTCCATTTAGACCTCCACTTGAGTAAAAGTACAAAAGTATTTTCCCTCAAATGTACTTAAGTATCGAAAGTAAAAGTACTAAAATATTAATTAACTTAATGCAACCTAGTTACAAGTTTGATAAAAACTTGATTTAAACACAGGTTCACAAATGTGTTTTCATTTACTATATTGCATCTGTAGGTCTCTAAACTAGCCAAAACAAATTTACTATAAAATGAAACAGTGTTTGTATAAATTCAGAAAAAAGACACATGCCAGTCACAACTGCATACGTGTACATATTTCTATATTGTGGTCTATTTACACAAAGTTAGGTTAGTTCCATCATTTATGTAGGAAAAGGCACTTCCAAAATTTTACTCCGCTGCACTGACGTCGAACCGCATGCTTGCAGTGGGTCGGTATGTCCAACAGGTCAAAATAAGCTTAAAACTAAGTGCGCGCTGTACTCTGATTGGTGTTCTTGCTTCACGCTTCTTTCGTTTTGACATGTTATGTTTTTATACACACATAAGCTAAAAGGAACGACAGATTTCGCATAATGTAGTGGAGTAAAAAGTAAGATATTTGACTTTGAAATGTAGTGGAGTGAAAGTAAAAAGTCACCAAAAATGGAAATACTTCAGTAAAGTACAGATACACAAAAAAATTACTTAAGTACAGTAATTACATTTACTTACTAGTTACTGTCCACCACTGGTTATAGAGCAGATGGTGAAGTTTGAGGGTCATGTGTTTGGGCTGCATTAGAAAGATTGTCCTGGACTCAGACGATTCTTCAACTGTTACAGCTAATTCCACACACACGACACTGTATTTATTAAAATGTGGCTGAGGGCAACCTTTACCTGTTTTTGTATTATAGGTGTAAAGATGTAAAATGGACCAGTGAACCACTAAACCAGTCACTAGCACCGTTTGATTTTCTGCAGTTATTGGATTATTAGGTGTGAACCCACTGAACCAGTTACTGACACAATCTGATTTTCTGCAGTTATTGGATTAATAGGTGTTAACACACTGAACCAGTTATTGACACAATCTGATTTTCTGCAGTTATTGGATTATTAGGTGTAAACACACTGAACCAGTTACTGACAATTTCTAAAAGCATTTATTAGTATTTGTTATTGTATTTGTTCAGTTGTGTAAAGTTGTAATAAAGGTTACAGATGTAACTAAACAGTACTGACTTCTGTGTTCTTCATTGTACTTTACATTAACCATGTACATATGCAGTAAAACACTCACACACAATGTATTTCAATTAAACAAGATGTCACATCATAACTGCATTATGGAATCAATACCTACAACACTTGCTTTTGTCATGTTAAAGGTTCATTGGATCATATTTAAAATTAAGATACTGGAATACAAATTCATTTCAAAAGGTATCAAACAGTGAAGTGCATTTTGTATCCAGGATTTTGGATATTTTCATACATTTTCAAATGGATTTGATGAACACATTTACATACATTTATTTTTGTCTATCTGTAATATTTCTCTATACATTTTAAAATAAATGTGTTTTAAAATATATTTGGTTAATATGGCAAAATATTCTGAAATACATTTTAGTGTTTGGAATGTATGCCCTGTGATGGACTGGCGACCTGTCCAGGGTGTATCCTGCCTTCCACCCGAAGACAGCTGGGATAGGCTCCAGCACCCCCCGCAACCCAGAAGGATAAGTGGCTTAGAAGATGTGTGTGTTTGTGCGTGTGTGTGTGTGTTTGGAATGTATTTCAGCATCAACTGCAATGTGAAACATATTTCAAATACATAAAAATACATGTCTATATTTTTCTTCCATATGGAATACCAAACCATAAAACTGCATCTGTGTTGTTATTCGGAATCTGGTCATGAGTTTCGGTGGGTTTTTAAACAGGTATCGCTGAGAGAGAGAGAGAGAGAGAGAGAGAGAGAGAGAGAGAGAGAGAGAGTGAGAGAGAGAGAGCAGCTCCAAGGACATTGCTCCCTCAACTCACAGTCAGCAAGGTCAAACTCGGGGGGTCCACCACCATCAGCTGCTTATAATGACACCCAAAGGGATCAATGATTTAACTGGAGTTTGTCAGCGGCTGTTTGGGCCTCAGTGACTGTCACTTCCTCTGGAAATGATTAATGTTGTCCTCTAAGGCTATACGAGAGAGGAAACAGAAAAAGGAGAGAGGAAAAACCTATATCACCACGTTCGTAAAATACTCCAACTTGAAAGCCGCAGATAGTCTTCAATAAAACGATAAAGCTGCCACACTTACTGTGCTGATTGTGGACTTTCAATTTTTCTGTTGCTGCATTTTTGTCCCCTTGTCTGAGAGCAATTTTACTTCAAGTGCTTAAAAGATAGAGCAGAACATAAAGTACACAAAAGCGCTCGGTGTAAAAGTCAGAGATACACAATATAAAACCGCTTGATTGCTTTTATCAGCCAGAAGTGAAGCTTGCTGCTGCTGTGTTTGTGTGTCTGCTGGAAAAGGACGCATCAAGCTGGGGTTCATTGTCAGCTTCGCTCACAAAGCCATTCATAAATTCGCAGGGAGAGCTGCTCCGGTACTCCTGAACCGAAGACTGACCCAGTTTTAGTCTAACTTTAGTTGGAGGGATGTACACAGCGCTGTTAAAGCAGACAGGCGGCTTTCTGCCAGCCAACATGTGATGGGGAACTGGGACAACATCAAGTGCATTCCTAGTTTAGAAACCCCCCCAAACACCCCCCACCACCCCACCAATCTGCACACATCACAAACTCATTCACACAGAAACATATTCCATTATTTCAGTTCACACAGAGTCTAAATGTGGACTTTTGAGGTTTTAAAGTTTTAAAAATGTTAACTTACTGCAAATTAAAAGCTTTTTTAATTGTATATTATGTTTTTGCATTTTAAAAATGCAAATGAGAGACATTCTGTGCGTATACACAGCAAAAACATGGAGAATAAATATGTTCTCTGATTGTTTTTCTTTTTAATCAACATATTTACAGGTCTGGAACAATTCATAAGTATTTCTACTGAGTTGCATTACTTTTACAGTTGTTGTACAAATATACAGGACTGTATTTTAATTACAGTTTATTACTGTAACTGTACAGCAGATCAACAGCTACATCACAGTAATCTTGTGTTTTTGAAGAAAACTGTTGTAAGCATAATTATATTACAGCATATTGTGTATGGGAACTACTGCTCTATCTAGGCTCTGTGCACAAATGCATTCTTTGAACTAGGTACATGACCAGGAAACACAGCTTTTAACCGCTGTGCACATATAAAATCATCATATTTTTCATTACAACACAAAAAAGCACTTACTGCAGAAAATCAGATAATTCTTAATGTTCCACACTGATTTTAAGACTTTGGGATACATTTACTTCCAAACAATGGGATCTAACTGTTCACCATGTGGCCATGAGGGACAGGGATGCAGCCTCATTTCCTGCTCTAAAATGCAGGGAAGTGGCTAAAATAAGGCTCTGCTTACAGACTAAGGCCCCATCCCATTTCTTATGTTTACCCCTACCCCTTTTTGAGTGTCACCTTGCCCTTTGGAACTGAGTTATAAGGGATAGTGGCTGACATTTTCCCTATGAAATGGAACCCTCAAATAAAAAAGAAAATTACTTCATTAACAGGCTACTAGTTGTGCTCTGTAGGCAACCCTTGCAGAGGAGGGTAAAGTTCAGCAACCTCACTGCTGGGCTTTAGTTACATTTAGGGAATCATATGCCTTCAAAAGGGGGGGCAATTATTTATTATCGCCTGCCCCTAATTATTCAGTGATATGAAGCTGGAGTCAGCTATTCTCCAGCTTCTTGTTTGAATTTTCACGTTCCACCTTAAATAATGCAGCAATTCTTGCCTGAGGTGCCAGAATGTAACTGCTGGACTATTTAAGGTGGAACGGGAAATTTAGCAAGACATCAGGTACTACTACTGATTTTTTTTTGCTTGTTATGAAGAAAATGACCATAATACACTGAAATGACTTTAAACTAAGATGATACAATGGTTTTTGTAATTTTTAACGGAAAAAATATCACATTTGTGGGTTTCTTCAGTTGCTTGCATAGCCATCTTGCTGTTTTTTGATACAGGTGAGGGGTGCAATGGGATCGGGCCTAAAACTTGTTATACTTTTTTGTTATACTTTAGTCCTTCTGAAGGTTCTAGATAACTGACTGAATATGAGCCATAGTCTAAGCAGGTTTGGGTTAATTGTTAGGAATGGAAAACAGTGGCAGCAGCTCTATGTCAGAACTCTTACTGAAAGTGTCACTGTAAAACTGATACATACAAGCTCAGATATATGGAAATCACAATATATATATGGAAGACAAATTTAGACTTCCAGATGGTTGCTAGTCTTTTTAGCTATGTTAATGTACTTTAGTCCATGTTTATAGATAACCATGAGTCATACAGTGTCAGAAACCACATAATCAAGTCTATTAGAGATGCTGAACAACTCCACATGGTTTTGGGCAGCATACAGTTAGCACCATGCTAATTGGTAATTCATTACCTTCCACGACTTGTTAGCTACATTAGCCCTGTAGCTCCAGTGCTAAAACTAAAGAAGCAAAATTCAGACACCAAACCTGTCTTTGCTGATTGACTATATCTGGGGTAAGGGGAGGGGGGATTCGTCATTGAATCACTTTAATGTGCCATCTTTCTTTGCCCTGTTAATTACATTCAGTAAAGTAAGCAGGCTCAGCACATGGAGACAGAAGTTGTCATTTCCGCTGAAATGTGGGCGTAAAGTGATGCTGCGGGTCCATCTGCGTGCGAGACCACCTGCTGGGTGTGTGTAGGCCGCTGCACAGGGGTGAGGAGTGTGAAGGCCCTGTGGGGGGGCGCTGAAACCTGCTGATGTTTGTTACAGTCCCAGCAAGGCAGGACTATCTGCACCTCTCTCTCTCTCTCTTGCTCTCTCTTTTTACAGTATCAGCGTATCTTTATGTGTAAATATGTACAACAGTGTCTATACAACATACATTATTCTCAACTTCATCTGGTGAGCGAAGACCTTTAGCCATAGCAAGGTACAAATGTCACCTTAGGCTTAAATTAAGCTTATGGATTTACAAAAGCTTTCTAGATGCAAATGGAAAAAATGTTATTTATAATTGTGCATTGTAACAATGTGCAACACTACTGTCATCTGGTTTATGTTGTTTTTCTTCTTCCTCTTTCTTATTTTTCAGCCAATTGTCCCACAGTTTTCAAGATATTGACATCATTCCATCTCCGGAATGTTCAGTATGATCAGGAATGGTGTGCTTCTGTGCAGCTTTTTGATTGGATGTATAGTTTTTATACAATCATCATTAAATGACAATATTTTTCCCCATAGGACTGAATGGGGTACAAAAGTTTAACTTAAATCACAATGATAGAAATCCATTAGTAACTCTCTATAAACCTTGTAGGATACCATCGCAACCACCAGAAACCACCTAGCAACCCCCTAGCAACCACATGGGATTCAATAGCAACTGCCTAGCAGTGTCCTAGCAACCACCTGGGATTTAATAGCAACTGCATAGCAACACCCTAGCTACCACCTGGGATAACATAGAAACTGCATAGCAACCCCCTAGCAACCACCTGGGATTTAATAGCAACTGCATAGCAACCCCCTAGCAACCACCTGGGATTTAATAGCGACTGCATAGCAACACTCTAGCAAGCACCCAGCAACCCCTTAGCTACCACCTAGGATTTTATAGCAACCACCTAGCAACCCCCTGGCATACCATAGCAACTGCACAGCAGCATCTTAGCTAGCTTTAAGCTGCTCAGTCACTCTGCATTTTCTTCAGGAAATACACTTTTCTAGTTTATTATAAATTGTGCTAATGTAAAAATCAAATATATATATATGTGTATATATACATAAATATATATTTATATATATATATATATATATATATATATATATATATATATATATATATACATAAACCCATTTCCAAAAAAGTTGGGATGCTGTGCAGAATGTAAATAGGAATAGGACGCAATGATATACAAATCATGTAAACCATATTTTAAAAGTAAAATACTACAAAGACAACATATTAAATGTTGAAACTGAGGAATTAAAAATATGTGCCCATTTTAAATTTAATGCCAACAACACATTCCAAAAAAGCTGGGACAGGAGCATGTTTACCACTGTGTTTCATCAACTCTGTAAGTGTCTGGGAACTGAGGAGACTGCTGTAGTTTTGAAAGTGATATGTTTTCCCATTCTTGTTTGATATAGGACTTCAGCTGCTCAACAGTTCAGGGTCTTCTTTGTCAGATTTTTCATTTCATAATGCCCCAAATGTTATCAGTGGGTGACAAGTCTGGACTGCAGGCAGGTCAGTTTAGCACCTGGACTCTTTTACTACAGAGCCACGCTGTTGTAATACATGCAGAATGTGGTTTGAAACTGTCTTGCTGAAATAATCAAGGCTTTCCGTGAAAAAGACATCATCAGGATGGCAGCATATTTTGTCATAAATAGTGCCTTCACAGATGTGCACGTCACCAATACCTCGTGCACTAATGTCTCCCTGTATCATCATGAATACTGGCTTTTGAACTGTGCACTGATAACAAGCTGAGTGGTCTTTAGCCCGGAGGACACAGTGTCCATGATTTCCAAAAAAAAAAAATCAAACGTTGATTCGTCAGACCACAGGACACTTTTCCACTTCCCCTCAGTCCATTTTTAATGAGCTTGGGCCCAGAGAAGGTGGCAGCGTTTCTGGATCCAGAAAGGCTCAGTCTCTCTGAGATGTTCTTTTAATACTTAATCATGTTACTGACCTGTTGCCAATTAACCACCAGGTGTTTTTTAGCATTACACAACTTTACCAGCCTTTTGTTGCCCCTGTCCCAACTTTTTTGGAATGTGTTGTTGGCATCAAATTCAAAATGGGCAAATATTTTTCAATAAACAATAAAACTGGTCAGCTTCAACATTTGATATGTTGTCTTTATACTATTTTCAATGAAATATAGGGTTCAAGTGATCTGCACATCATTGCCTATCCCAGCTGTCATTGGGTGGAAGGCAGGATACACCCTGGACAGGTCACCATTCCATCGCAGAACAGACAGACAGACAGACAGACGTATACATTCACACACACACTACATATCTTTGGACTGTGGGAGGAAACCGAAGCACCCGGAGGAAACCCACTCAGACACAGGGAGAACACGCAAACTCCACACAGAAAGGACCCTGCTCACCTGGCCGGGAATCAAACTCAGGTCCTTCTTGCTATGAGGCGACAGCGCTACAGTGCCAACATGCCGCCCGTATCGTCACTGTCCAAAGAAAAACAAATATCTCCAATGTAAGTTAATGAAAAGAGATTTTATTCTAAGCAATTTTGGAGCATTTCTATTGGTCCAATCATCATGAGATTTTCACACAACGTAAAGGACAGCTACTGAGCTCAAAAGTACACATACATATGTTCCTGTACAACTGTGCTATGTCATATTTTTCTGATAATCAATTTTAGAGTGAATTATACTCCTGCACATGTTGCTAATGTCACACAGCATGGTCTATGCAGTGTAACACTCTACTTTTATACTCTTTTCATATGAGGAGGTGAGGAGAGGAGAGGAGAAGCAGGTCTAACTAACAAATACTAATACTACACTAATAAACCCTAATGTAACCTAATCCATCAGTAATCTAACCCAATCAAATCCTAACCCTAATCTATCTTTAATTCTAATCTGACCCTAATCTGACCATTGCTCTAAATTTACCCGAACATGAACCTAATCTAACTTAATGTAACTCCAACCCTAACACTAATCTAGCCCTCTAGTCTTAAACCTATATCATAATCTGACTCAATCTAAATTTGTTAGGGACACAGGAACAAAACAAAACTATAATTAAAACAAATAAACTCCAAACATGTATTTCTGTAGCACTGCATGTTGTATGCAATACTCTTCACATTTTCTTAGAGGATTACTGTGCATGTTCATATTACTATTATCTAAATCTTGAACCTTTTGTTATATTATGAGGACATAACCTGCCCAGTCAGAGCAGAATATCATTATTTTTCACCTCAGGACAAGTAATTCCTATGGGGAATGTGTAAAGGTTAATTGGAAGATGATGTGCGAAAGTTGACATGTAATTGGATTTTGAACCTTTAGCTGACGAGCTCATTTATCTGGTCACTACTATCATCAATCCTGCTAACAGCGTATTAAAAACTTCAGACTGAAACTGTGGAATTCAGAATTTCAGAATTTCCTAAACAACTTCTTAAAATATTTCAACACTCTTAAAAGAACTTTTATATTTGACAATTTTTAATGCTGGTTTGCTAATCAACTCATCTCGCTATTATGCGGAACCAACCAGTAGACTCTTCTTCTGTAGGCTGAATGGGTGGGGCTAAACTGCTCTAAGATAAACGGTGGGGATAAACTGCTGTAGGCTGAATGGGTAGGGCTAAACAGCTGTAGGCTGAATGGATGAGGCTAAACTGCTGTAGGCTGAATGGGCAGGGCTAAGCTGCTGTAGGCTGAATGGGCAGGGCTAAGCTGCTGTAGGCTGAATGGGTGAAGCTAAACTGCTGTAAGATAAATGGGTGGGGCTAAACTGCTGTAGGCTGAATGGGTGAGGCTAAACTGCTGTAGGCTGAATGGGTGGGGCTAAACTGCTATGGGCTGAATGGGTGGGGCTAAATTGCTGTGTTGTTTCATGTGAACCAGATGTTTTGAAAATTTTACCATGTTTACATACCACATCCAATTTTTTTAACTATTATTTAAAAAAAACAAGGAAATCCAGTTTTCCCTGATATAGTTTTTTTTTTAAATAACCATCCCTTCCTGGATCGGGGCCTTGTCGAGGCGGAAGGGCTTGTGTGGTCTAGGGATCTTCAGAGCTAAGTCGTCGGCAGCAGTATGCACCTAGTAGGGTCTCCCAGGGCGAACAGGTCTGGAGTGAAGACCCAGACTAACTCGATCCAAAAATCCTCTATGAAAAATGGACACAGACAATCGTGTACTCTGCCTGGGAGAGGGTCACCGGGACCTACCCCTGGAGCCAGGCCTGGGGGTAGCGTCCTCCGGCGAGTGCCTGGTGGCTGGGCAGCCCACGTAACCCGGCCAGGCTCAGGCCGAAGAGGCAACGTGGGGGGACCATGTGGGCCCACCACCCACAAGGTCCAGCATGGGGGAGCGGTGCAGTGCCGTATAGGCAGTGGGAGATTGCAGGGGGGTCCCTGGTGGCCTAGGCCCCTGCGGCAGAAACTGGCTCTTGGTACGTGGAATGTAACCTCACTGGGGGGGAAGGAGCCGGAGCTTGTGCGGGAGGTTGAGAGGTACCAACTAGATATAGTTGGGCTCACCTCCACCCACAGTGTCGGCTCTGGAACCAAACTCTTTGATAGGGGTTGGTCCCTCTCCTACTCCGGGGTTGCACAGGGTGAGAGGCGCCGGGCAGGTGTGGGGATACTCACGAGTCCCCGGCTGGCAGCCGTGCAGTTGGAGTTTGTCCCGGTGGACGAGAGGGTCGCCTCAATGTGAATTAAAATCGTAGAGAGGAAAACTCTTATGCACCAAACAGCAGGTCGGAGTATTCGGCCTTCTTGGAGCAAGTGGGCGTGGTTCTGGAAAGGGTCCCGCCTACAGACTCCATAGTCTTACTGGGAGACTTCAATGCTCATGTTGGCAATGACTGGGAGACCTGGAGAGGCGTGATTGGGAAGAACGGCCTGCCCGATCTAAACCCGAATGGTGAATTGCTTTTGGACTTCTGTGCCAGGCATGGATTGTCCATAACGAACACTAAGTTCGAACACAAGGATGTTCATAAGTGTACATGGTACCAGAGCTCCTTGGGTCATAGGTCAATGATCGACTTTGTTGTCGTTTCATCTGACTTGGGACCATATGTTCTGGACACTCGGGTGAAGAGAGGTGCTGAGCTGTCAACCGATCACCATCTGGTGGTGAGTTGGCTCAGATGGCAGGGAAGACCGATGGTCAGACCCGGTAGACCCAAGTGAATAGTGAGGGTGTGCTGGGAACGACTGTCTGAGGCCCCTGTTCGGAAAGATTTTAACTCCCACCCCCGGGAGAGCTTTTCTCATGTCCCGGAGGAGGTAGGGGACATGGAGTCTGAATGGACCCTGTTCAAAACCTCCATTGTGGAAGCTGCCAGGCGTAGCTGTGGCCAAAAGCTTGTTGGTGCCTGTCAGGGCGGTAACCCAAGAACCCCCTGGTGGACACCGGGGGTGTGGGAGGCCATCAAGCTGAAGAAAGAGGCCTTTAGGGACTGGATGGCCCGAAGGACTCCTGACTCAGCAGATAGGTACCGACAGGTGAAAAAGGTGGCAGCCGCAACGGTGGCAGAAGCAAAATCCAGGGCGTGGGAGGAGTTTTGAGAAGCCATGGAAAAAGGCTTTTGATCGGCCTCAAGGAGGTTCTGGACGATTGTCCGGCGACTGAGGAGCGGTCGGGGTGGCTGCGCCCAAGCTGTATTCAGCAGGGCTGGGGAAGCTCTGACTTCAAATGAGGATATTGTCGGTCTGTGGAAGGAGCACTTTGACGAACTCTTTAATCCGGGAGATATGCCTCCCTCACGGGAGTCAGGGCCAGAGGCTTCTGGCGTGTCAAGCTTCATTTCCCTGGTGGAGGTCACTGAGGTAGTTGGCAAGCTCTTCAGTGGTAAGGCACCGGGGGTGGATGAGATTGATCCGGAGATGCTTAAGGCTCTGGATATTGTGGGGCTGTCGTGGCTGGCACGCCTCTGTAATATTGCATGGACCTCGGGAATGGTACCCTTGGACTGGCAGACCGGGGTGGTGGTCCCTATTTTTAAGAAAGGGGACCGGAGGGTGTGTGCCAACTATCGGGGTATCACACTGCTCAGCCTCCCTGGGAAAGTATATGCCAAGGTGCTAGAAAGGAGACTTCGACCGATAGTTGAACCTCGGATTGAGGAGGAACAATGCGGATTCCGTCCCGGCCGTGGAACAATGGACCAGCTTTTCACCCTCTCATGGATTGTTGATGGGGCATGGGAATTTGCCAACCCAGTCTACATGTGTTTTGTGGATTTGGAGAAGGCTTATGACCGTGTTCCCCGAGATATCTTGTGGGAGGTCCTCCGGGAGTATGGGGTGCCGGGGCTGCTACTCTGGGCCATTCAATCTCTGTACTCCCAGAGTGAGAGCTGTGTTCGTATACTCGGCATTAAGTCGGACTCTTTCAGTGTTAGCATTGGACTCCGCCAGGGTTGTGCTCTGTCTCCACTCCTGTTCGTGATATTCATGGACAGGGTGTCAAGGCGTAGCCGTGGTCAGGAGGGCATTATGTGTGGAGGCCGAAGGGTGGCGTCTCTGCTATTTGCAGATGATGTTGTTCTTTTGGCTGGATCACATGGATGCCACCAGCGCACACTGGAGCAGTTTGCAGCTGAGTGTGAAGCGGTTGGTATGCGGATCAGCACCTCCAAGTCTGAGTCCATGGTCTTAGCCCGGAAAAGGATGGCATGCCCACTCCAGGTAGGGGGAATGGACTTGCCCCAGGTGGAGGAGTTTAAGTATGTCGGGGTCTTGTTCACGAGTGATGGGAAGAGGGATTGTGAGATCGACCGCAGGCTGGGACAGGTGGCAGCAGTAATGCGGTCGCTGTACCGGACTGTAGTGGTGAAGAGTTTACCGTTCGGTCTACATCCCAACCCTCACCTATGGTCATGAGCTATGGGTAATGACCGAAAGAATGAGATCACGAATACAAGCGGCGGAAATGAGCTTTCTTCGCAGGGTGGCGGGCTACACTCTATTTGATAGGGTGAGGAGCTCGGCCATCCGGGAGGAGCTCGGAGTAGAGCCACTACTCCTCCACATTGAGAGGAGCCAGATGAGGTGGTTCGGGCATCTGATCCGGATGCCCCCTGGATGCCTCCCGGTGGGGGTGTATGGCCTGGCCTACTGGGCCAAGACCCCGGGATCGTCCTAGGATGCACTGGAGGGATTATATCTCCAGGTTGGCCTGGGAGCGGCTTGGGGTCCCCGGGAATGAGCTGGAGGAAGTTGCGGGGGACGGCCTCTCCCAACTGCTACCACGACCCTAGCTGGACTAAGCGGTTAACGACGATGATGATGATGATCCCTTAGCATTAACATATTGAACATAAAATACTAACTCTCCCTTTAGAGTAGATAAGAGGAAAATGACTGACGGTACCATTTACTTACTTATTTACTTATTATTTTAGTTGTTTATTTGATTATTTATTGTATTATTTATTCACTTGGATGACATCATCATCATCATCATAACCCTAAATTAACCCTGATATGAACCTAATCTAACTTGTTTTAAAAAACTAAACTAATCTGATCCTAAGGTAATTTAATCTGACCCAAGTCTAACCTAATCTGAAAATAATCTTACCCTAATCTTTCTCAAATCTAACTCGAATCTAACCTAATTTAACAACAATTTCACCTAATCTGATGTTATCCAAACCTAATCTTAGAGTAGTCTAACTAAACATGACTCAAATCTCACCTACGTTTCTGAAATGAAGGGTGTTAATAGTGAGTTTGTGCTTCAGTAACAGCCTCTACTCTTCTGGGAAGGCTTTACACTAGATGTTAGAACATTGTTCTGAGGATTTGATTGCATTCAGCCACAAGAGCATTAGTGAGGTCAGGTAGTTGGGGATTTTTAACAGCATGTTAGCACTAAGCTAAAGCTAGTGAACATTAACATAACATTAACATAAACACTGACTTTTTACTTTCTCATTTTTTATCTGAAGCTTGTAACAGACATTATCATATATTTGAGCTTGTATGTATTAATTTCACAGTGACTCTTTCAGTAAAGAGTTCTGACACAAAGCTGCTGCTGCTGTTTTACATTCCTAACAACTGACCAGAACCTGCTTAGACTATGGCTCATACTCAAAGTCAGTTATCTAGACCCTCCAGAAGGACTAAAGTGACATTTCTGGTTCCACTCAGTGTAAATTAGTGCGTGATTGGTTGGTTCCTCTGACACTTCCTAATTATGTTAATAGTTAATCTAATGTGTAAGGCCTTCAGTCCAGCTCCAAGTCCTAACCAATGGGAGAGCAGCTCAGCTGTATCTACCTACATACCACAGAGAAAACAATCCTGATTGGATCATTTTCTGTTGGGTGTTGCCCTTTTTTTCTAACCAAAACTTGACAATGAAATAAGGGTATTACTGCAATACTTACAGTTTTAATACAGCAATGTGATGATTCTATATAATAAAAATGACTTGAAAATTACAAGTAGAAATTAAAAAGTCTTCTCTGAAGACCTAAAAGGTCCTAAAGGCTCCCCACTAAATAGTGCACTACTTCATAACAAAAACTCTACACTGAGTGCAACATCACTGTCTACAGTATTTGATGCAATGAATCTACACAGTGAAGAACTCTGTGAGTAGCACTATAGAGTGTTCTCTTAATGACTTGGCTTGCATGACGTCTCTGTTGTTTTTCCATCAGTTCTTGCCGTGTTGTTTATTCCAAGAAATAATTCCCAAGGGCGAAGAGGCGGAGCGCTAATCCCCACCTTTTTACAGAACGAGCGTTTTATATTGCGCCTCAGCTCATCGCAAATTCAGTCTCGAGTCAGCAAAGGGAGTAGCTGTTGTCAAAAGTGAGTTCAACGAGCTTTCAACTCAGAATTTTGCAAAAGAGAAGAGTGTTTGCAGTTGGGAAAGCAAGCAGCCTCAGCAGGATCTCAGCTTGCAGACAGAAGAACAGTGAAGGCTGTAATGCAGCAGGAAGGCTGCATACGTTAATGAGATCTCAGATGATAATGAGGTTTCTCACTATGCATCTTTTTTTGGTTGACACCGTCTTTCACAAGTCTACACTTGCAGTATGTGATTTTTGAAGAATTCCACAGATTCTTTAACATGTTTTCCATAATTGACTGGTTGGGATGTAAACAGTCATTCAGAGTGGTTTGGTATGAAGTGGCTGAATGTAGAGACTGAGACCTTGTTTACACCTGGTCACTTTATGTGTAGAGTATCTGGATTGTGTCCTGATGAGATTTTAGGCACATGCATTTACACTTGGTAGTCAAATGCGTCTCAGGTTTGTCGGACTAAAATATTGCCTAAAATCAGAATAAAATTATGGTTCCACTGTCTAAATCCTGACTACAACAATACAAAACAAAAAAGACTTTAAACTGACTACGATTTTTAGTAAATGACTAAGACTGAAACTAAATTTAAAATTCTTGTTAAAATTAACACTGCATATTGCCCAGCCTACACCATACTGCAGTTTAATGGAAAGGTAAAAGCTAAATTCACTTATCAGTCCCCAATGACCCCTAAATAATCCCCAATTACTGATCACACAGAAACAATCCAGTGGTCAGCCATATCTCAGATAAATTACAGCATAGTTAACCCTCTGGGCTCTGAGGTCATTCTCTTGATTTGTTCATATCTTCTTAAACTCTCCTTTAAAGGCTTTTCATATAACATGATACCCATATGTTTCATATCAAAATGCTCCATTATCTTCATCACTACTTTCCAAAACCACTGCAGCAACTTCAGCAACTGTAAACTCTCTGCACGCCATTTCACATGTGTCTCCGATGTGGACTGAATGAAGAATGAAGGGTTGATAGCGTGATGGGTCAGTCCTTAGTGATTTCCTGAGTGTCCATTGGTCAATTTCACACAGAATGCAGACAGACATACGAATCCACCAGCTCCACACGGTGAGAGGCAGAGTATGTGTATCTCAGCCCATCTTCATAGGCTCATAAATCCGGATATGAGTCGCATACGATCTCATGATAAGAAGGAATGGAAAGGGCGACTCTACAGATTCAGAAAAGTTTTAACTGGATTTCTGCGCTGGATTATCACAAAGATACAGAAACTGATATAGAAACAAGTTGGTGGACCACAAAGGGTTAATAATTGAAAACTGCTACAGACGTGTAAGTTAGTAGTGTGATGTCAGATATTTCAAAAAGAGTTTTACCCATCCAGACACTGAAAATTTCGCTTTCAAAAATCTTTCCTGGAGAGCGTTTTCAAAAATGTATAGAAAAAGACTAACTATCTAGATAAGTGTGGACGTGGCCTTGAGTATGTAAAGATATCTCTGTGGGTGGAACATTAGTCATTCCGTCGTTCAGTCTCTTCTACACAAGCTGAAAGGACTTTCATTAGCCGCGCAGACCCTGATGGTTAAAACACGCACCCATATAAAGCTGAGACCACCTCAGGAGGACTAATGAATTGAAATGTGCAGCTTTCACACTTTCCTCTTCAGTGGGTCGGTAAAGACAGCAGAGCTCTCCCCGCTGAGTAGAGGAGCGCCGCGTTAACCTTCAGCCCTAATTAGAACCACAGCGTCGCTCTCTAAGACAGAAACGCATCAAACGAGGAGGAAATTACAGAGCTGATGAAGCATGAGGACGCTGAGAAGACGATCCGGGCTCGTTGTGCTGACAGAACCTGCAGACAAATTAAAGGAATAGTGAAGGAACCAGCGCTTTTAAACAGAAACTGTGAAATACACAGCACCACATGATAACGGCCTGCAGGGACACTGAGGGCAGAAAGTTCTCTAAAGAGTTCATGATGCGGTTGGGCTGAAACATGAACCCATACAAGTCATGTAACCATGAACACTCAAAGGAGGATGATTAAAAGGTTCTCTGCATGGTGAAATGGTTCTTCAGATTGATTCAGTGTGGTAGATAGTTCTACATAGAACCTTTTTGAAAAGGGTTCTATATAGCACTGAAAAGTGTTCTTCTATTGTTACAAGCTTGACCTTGAAACACTAGCACAACCCTTTTTGGTGCTATATAGAGCCCTTTTCACAATGTTTAAACCTTTTAATCATGCAAAGGGTTCTTTCGGGGCGTTAAACCATGACAGGCGGAACAGATGTATGTGTCACCACTGTTGGGACAAAATCGTGCATCTCTATTTATTTTTTAATTTTTTGACATAATTTAAAAATAGCCGGCTGCTCTTCATATTGTGTCAAATTTTCTTGATGATACAACAGAAATGCTCCAAAACTACTTAGAATAAATAGTTTCTCCATCAACTTCTATTAAAAGATAAGAAAAAAAAATCCTTCTCCTGTACAGTTACCTTTTTGGAGAGATCAGGTTTTGTTCTAACAGCGATGATATTTTACTACATAAATTTCTTCAATATATATACATATATATGTATACACACACACACACACACACGCACACACACACACACACACACACACACACACACAGAACCTTCACCTTATTTTTTGTAGCCAATTTTTTTTTTTGTCTTTCCAAAAAGACACATTTAATGCATACACTTTATTACACATACACTTTTTATGCATACACTTTATACACATACACTTTATGTATGCACAATGTGAATAGTTCAGCAAACAGAAGGAGGAGTTCACTGTTCTAAAATACTCAGGCTGAAACATTTCTTCAATGCTATTGTGTCTTAGAGTTTAATCTGGGTAGAAATCAAGCTTATTCTGTAATGACAGTGTGTGTAATTGTGTAAATTGGATAAATGGAGAGTCTGGCTGGAGTGACCACTCCGTGTCCACGGGGAGTGCCAGGCTGATTTACATGGACTCCGATTCCGAGGCAGTGGAGTGTTTCCAGAAAGAACTGCCCCCCCCCCAGCGATTAGGCTGCTGCCACTCGCACCAATTAGAGCGTTCACACTTCAGAGTGGAACACGGCTGCTTCCTTTTTATACGCAGCAGTGGGCTGTGTGAGCCTGACCTTCAGTACACACCAGCACAGAAACGACACAACAGGCTTTAGTATACAGATACATATATATATACATATATACTCACACATATACACGCACAGAGTCCTTCTATTGTGGTCTTATTGGATCTTAGCACAGCTTTCAATACTACTGATCACAAGTTTCTAATCCACCAACTGGAATACTGGGTACTCTCAGGCACAGTTTAGAATGGTTTAACTCATATTTAATGAATACACAGTTCTTGGTTTCACTGGGAAACCATAAATCAAACATTTTTAACATATTCTTGTGGAGTCCCACAAGGCTCTGTTTTAGGGCCTTTGCTTTTCTTGTTGTACGTGTTAACTTATTGGTGATGTTATTAGCAAAGAATCAATTTTCATAGCTATGCTGATGACACACACTTCCACATTTTGATTCCTTCTGAAAATCTTTTTTTTTCCAATTTTCTCCCCAGTTTAGTCATATCCAATTCCACCCACTAAATAGGATTCCCCCAATCACATGATACCACCAGCACTAGGAGAGCGAAGGCAAACACAAGCGTCCTCCGAGACCTGTGAAGCACCATGTTTTCCAACTGTTTCTGTATCTTTGTGATAATCCAAATCCAGTTAAAACATTTTCTGAATCTGTAGAGTCGCCCTTTCCATTCCATCTTATTATGAGATCATACAAAACTCACATCTGGAGTAATGAGCCTATGAAGATGGGCTGAGATACACGTTATCTGCCTCTCACCGTGTGGAACTGGTGGATTCGTGTGTCCGTCTACATTCTGTGTGAAATTGACCAATGGACACTCAGGAAATCACTAAGAACTGACCAGCACACTATCAACCCTTCATTCTTTATTCAGTCCACATTGGTGACACATGTGAAATGGCGTGCAGAGAGTTTACAGCTGCTGAAGATGCTGCAGTGGTTTTGAAATCTGCCTCTCATCGTGTGTAGTGTTGAAGATAATGGAGCATTTTGATATGAAACATTTTGAGTATTATGTTATATGAAGGGCCTTTAAAGAAGAATTTAAAAAATGCCCTTAGACCCCAGAGGGTTAGAAAGTAGTGGAAGCTTATACACCACCAATTAGCATAGTGCTAACTGCGGGCCTAAATTATCACACACTCGCCTCAAACTGTGTGCAGTTGTTCAGTATCTCTAATAAACTTGATTATAAGGTTTCTGACACTGTATGACACACTGTTATCTACAAACATGGACTAAGGTACAGGCAGACTACAGGCAGAATGACTGCTAATGTTTTTTAGCTCTGTGTACTTTTGTACACTCTGATTTTCCTGAAACATGGTGCTCAGTGGCTCTACATAAATAAGCGTCCAGAGGCGTGAAACTACAGTAACCTTCGGGTCAGTGTGCTTTACTCTAACAAACCTGAACAGCCAGATGAAAACTATAGAGCATCAGCTGTAAAATGTCCTGACGCTCACCGTGTTCATGTTGTATCAGAGCTGGATCAACATGTTCTGCACCAAATTGGGACCGAAAGTCCAAACTTAGAACAGACTTCATAAGACAAACAGATTAATGGCCTAATAATTAATTTTTAAACCAACCTAAAGAAGAAGAGGAAGATTGCGATAATGTAGAAGAAGAATATGAAGAAAAATATGTAAAAGAAGAAGAGGAAGAAGAGAACATGATGATGAAAAAGAGATGATGAAGAAGAAGAAGGAGGTGAGGAACATGAAGAAGAAGAAAAGGAATAAGATGATGATGATGTGTTGATGCAGATGATGACGATAGTGGTGGTAATTCTTTTGTCAAAGAAGATGAAGATAATGAAGATGATGGTTTTGATGAAGAAGATTAATTTGCAGATGATGGTGAATGAAGAAGATGAAAAGAAAAGAATGATGAAAAAGATGAATGTGATGAAGAAAGAGGATAAGATTCAGAAGTAAAAAGATGATGAAGAGAATTAAGAGGAAGATAATGGAGAAGAAGAACATGAAAATGATAAAGAAAAAGAAGACAAACGTCGAAGATGAAGAGAATGATGAAGATAAGGATGATGAAGAAGAACAAGAAGAAGAGGAAGAAGATGGAGAAGAGGAACATGAAAAAGATGAAGAAGAAGAAGATGAAGAAGATAAAGAGACTGATGAAGATGAGGAGGAAGAAGATGAAGAAGAAGAAAAAGAAGATGAAAAGGAAGAGGAAGATGAAGAAGATGATGATGATGATGTATTTTATACTCATTTTATAAGATGTCAAGGACAATTAATTTAGTGCAATGAATAAACAAAGAATTAGAAAATACAAAGAAAAATAATATCCACTCTCTGATGTTGGATGATGCTGAAATCTTTTAAAATGAGGCTGTTTTATCTTTTATTATCAGCTCTGCTGCTCTGCTGCAGTCTGGCTGAATTCAGTGCTAAGCAGTTTGTTTAGTGCAGTTAGAGCAGATCTGAGGGGCTCTGACTGAAACTCTCCATAAATACTTCACTGAGAGGAGAATAACACGTCCTGTTTAACACACACACACACACACACACACACACACACACACACACACACACACACACACAGAGAGAGAGAGAGAGAGAGAGAGAGAGAGTTCCATACAGTCCATATATGGAAACTAAGCTTAACATATATACGCCTACTCAGCCTACAGCAGTTTAGCCCCGCCCACGAATGTTTTAGCCTGGAATGTTTTTTGAAGAAGATAATTTTGAAGAAGACGAAAAAGAGTATGATGATGATGATGGTGACGATGTTCATAAAAATGTTGATGAACAAAAAGATGATACTGAAGAAGATAGTGGTGATGAAGAGGAAGATGATGTTGTTGATGACAATAATGATGAGAATGATAAGGACAAAGAAGCAGAAGAAGAAGAAGAAGGTGATGATCAAAAGAAGACGATGATCATGATGATAACAGTGATGAAGATAAAGAAGAAAAAGATTGTACTGCTGAAGAAAAAGATGATGATAACAATGATAAAGAAGAAGAATAATATGATGATGGTGATGGTGATGAAGGTGTTGATAAAAATGATCATGGAGAAGATGATGAAGAAGATGGTGGTGATGAAAATGATAACAGTTATGAAGATGATGACAATAGTGATGATGATGATGAAAAAGATGATGATGACAGTGGTGGTGGTGATCAAGAAGAAGTTGATAATGAGAAAGAGAAAGAAGAATTAATTCACAATACAGGGCAGCCAATCAGAAGAGAGCTAATTTACATATATTATTCTTAAAAGCACAGTAACAACAAACAGCTTGACTTTCATTACGACTGTTTTTAGTGCATAAAACCATACAATTATAGTCCATATTATGAGAAAACCTCAGAGAAAAACAATTAAAAATAAGAACAGTGTAGAAAATGGGCCTTTAAAATATAGAACAGGAGTAAAAAATGAAACCCCTCATGAATAAGTGTTCAAACTTGTGACTGCTTCTCTGTTTTGTACCAAAACATCAAAGAACCCTTAAGAGTTATTTGTCTATTAGCTTTTGGACTCAGCCGGGTGACAGAGTGCTGCACTGCTCGCTTCACTGCTCAGATTGAATCTTTGCAACAATCTTTAATCTTCCTCACAAGAAACAGGCAAAAGTGTCACTTTTAGAGCTCACCGGCCAAAACAGCACGCCCAGACTCAAAGCTCACGCTTCCCTTCACTTCCTGCAAGAATCATTAACAGAGTCACAGTTAGAGTCCACACTTACAGTCCAGTTCATTCGTTAGAACAACAGAAATAGAAAAATATGACATACAACTGCTCCATATTTTAACATTCCGTGGCCAGCTACCTCATTTCTGCACTCTTTGTCCATTTTATCAGCTCCACTGACCATATAGGAGCACTTTGTAGTTCTACAGACCGTAGTCCATCTGTTTCTCTGCATCTTTAGTGCCTGATATATATACTATATGGACAAAAGTCTTGGGATACCCCTCCTAATTATTGAGTTCAGGTGTTTCAGCCACACACATTGCTAACAGTGGGACATAGTCTTCCAGTCTCGATAGACAAACACTGACAGTAGAATGGGTCGTACTGATGAGCTCAGTGAATCTAAACATGGCTAGGATGCCACCTCTGTCATAAGTCAGTTGTGACATTTCTGTCCTGCTCAATCTGCCCCTTTCAACTGTCAGTGCTATTATTGTGATATGGAAGCATCTAGGAGCAACAACAGCTCAGCCACGAAACGGTTGATCACACAAACTAACAGAGTGGGGCCACAGAGTGCTGAAGCCCACAGTGACTATCCTCTGTTAAATCACTCACTAAACAGTTCCAAACTGCTCTGGAAGCAACATCAGTAAAAGAACTACACGATAGGAGCTTCAAGAAATGGGTTTCCATGACCGAGAAGCTACACACAAGCCTAAAATCAAAGTGCACAATGCCAAGTGTCGGATGGAGTGGTGTAAAGCACGCCGCCACTGGACTCTGGAGCAGTGAAAACATATTCTGTGGAATGACAAATCACACTTCTCTATCTGTCAGTCTGATGGACGAGTCTGGGTTTGGTGAACACCAGGAGAACATTACCTGCCTGACTGCACTGTGCCAACTGTAACGTTTGGTGGAGGAGGGATGATGCTATGGGGTTGTTTTTCAGGGGTTGGCCTAGAACCCTTAGTTCCAGTGAAGGGAAATCTTAATGCTTCAGCAGACCAAGACATTTTGGACAATTGTACACTTGCAACTTTGTGGGAACAGTTTGGGGAAGAACCTTTTCTGTTCCAGCATGACTGAGCCCCAGTGCACAAAGCAAGGTCTATAAAGGCATGGCTGGGTGAGTTTGGTGTGGAAGAACTTGACTGGCTCTCATAGACCCCTGACCTCAACCCCGGAGATTGAACGGAGATTGTGAGCAAGGCCCTCTTGTCCAACATCAGTGTCTGACCTCACAAATGCTCTTCTGGTTGAATGGGCAAAAATTCCCACAGACACTCTCCAAAATCTTATATAAAGCTTCCCAGAAGAGTGGAAGCTGTTATAGCTGCAAAAGGGGGCAACTCCGTATTAATGCCTACAGATTTAGAATGGGATTCATAAAAGCTCCTGTAGGTGTAATGTGTAGGTGTCCCAATACTTTTGTCCATACAGTGTATACATACATATATAAAACACCAAATCGATTCTAGCACTTTTATTTTTAAGGGTTTAGAAACTAACTGACTAACTGAACATTCGTGACTCATATGCCATATAATGTATAATTGCCACCTTTTTTAAGATTCAGTGACCAGCCTGGATCCTTTATTCATTCCAAAACAGTTCAGTGATCATTATCTTTGTGTTATAAATGTGCGCAGAATCTCAATCCCATCACAGCCTCATCAGTGAAGTAAAACCTGAGCTAACTGGTGGCCTCTGTCAGGCTCTCGCTTTCAGCTCAGTCTGTTTAAAATGCCATTGAGGTCCACATTTCCATGCTGGATAACTTTGGCACTAAAAGTCTTGGTGAGCAGCATTAGGGCCAATCCTCATGGCTGTTAAGCAGCTAACAGTCATCTTTAAATGAGGAATGGTATAGAGGGCAAGACAAGCCGACTGAAAATGAGATACAAATGAGTCATCATGAATACAGTCATAAGCTGTAATGGCCGCAATGGAGAATCATTAGAATAATGACAGTTAAACTAGTTTTAAACCAGCCTGCACTTTTAAACTGCAGCATTTCTAAAGGCCACCTTTAAAAGTGTTAGCTTGACCAAAAACGCTAATGCTAATAGTGAATAAAAGCTGAAAGTCACTGACTAGCATCATGCAAATAAATCATGCTGACGGGCAATAATCATTACTCACCTGCTCCTAGCCATTTTAGCTAATCTAGCTCTTTCTGACAAACTATGACTTTAATACCAGAGCAAAAATGCGGATGTCTTTTGCTCAGATTACTTTCTGCCAATTGTGTGACTGACTGTCAAGATCATTTTTAACTAGGCTGCTCTTTTAAGCTACTGCAGATGCGAACACTAAGGGTAAATAAAGGCTAACCCACAGGAAAAAAGTCTTTCTTAAAATTGTCTCAGAGAAACCAGCAGAAACATTAAATGGTTCCTATCATTTTTTTCAGCAGGGAGAATATTTTTGGCTACACTAACAAAAGAAATGGGATTGGGCATTAAACTATTGCATCATTTTTTTTAAAAGGGTATTCTGATCAAATATGATCATTAGTCAGATTTCTGCAGTTATCTGATTATTAAGTGGTCATGCAAACACACACTCTGATGTTGTAGACCAGATAGGGTCTATAAATCTGATTAGGAAATCTAATGAAGAGGATTGGATCTGAGCTCAGTAATGGGGTTTTTCAGTGCATGTAAACCCTCACTCTGATTTCTTTTGTTTCTCTCAGTCTGCGCATGTGTGAAAACAGAGCGCTGTCCCGGAAAGTGTTTAACACAGCACCCGCAAGACACAGCACAGCACTTTTGGAGTGATGCTGAAACCGACTACATGCTCGACAAAATGAAGGATTTATATATTCTTCATCTTCTAGATTAATTTTCATATTTTCAGGTAAAGTGGTGCAATGTTTAAAAAAAAGCCGCAGCATGACTTTTGAATTTTACGTTACGTTTACATCACGTCTTATTCTGTGAGTTTATTGGCTGGAAATCTAATTACTGCCTGACTCATGTAGACCCTAAGTTTCCCCATTATCTGATTACCCAAGAGCATGAAAACACACTGAACCAGTTACTGACACAATCTGATTTTCTGCAGTTATCAGATTATTAAGTGTAAACACACTGAACCAATTACTGACACAATCTGATTTTCTGCAGTTATCAGATTATTAAGTATAAACACAGTGAACCAGTTACTGACACAATCTGATTTTCTGTAGTTATCAGTATTAATGATGGCAGTGAGAGTTGACATCTATTGGGAGATTTGGTCAGAATTTGTTTGGATTGTTAAAATTCAGTCTCACAAAATGTGTGAGTTTTCCGAAGTCTGGAATCTCCCTGGAAGAGTTTTTGGGGAAAAAAAGAGCAAAATGTAAAATTTAACTGATAAAAAGACTTTGGCAGCAATCATTGTCATTGAAACATACAGTAAAAAATATTTGTATGAGTTTTTCTATCATATGAGTCAGACTTTTCCACTTTGGCATTCTGCTGTTATTTTATCTGTATTTCGGGGCACATGCTGCATGCTGGGTAGTTTAAGCGTCATCCTCACAGAGAGCTCCTACATACTTCTCACTGATAAAATCAGCTGTTAATAACGTCTCAGCTATACGATAACATTAGGTACAGTATTCATTTAGATAAATGTTTCGTTTGCAGTAGTAAGCAACTTTTCAGAAATGGACAATTTGCGTCTCAAATGTCATAATTAATTTTTACATGATCAGTTCCCGTCCTCTCTTTATCCCTTTAGAACTAAACAGTCTGTTTCTGTTGCTGCATCGTTAAGACTGAAATATAAAAATAAGCTCTATTCTGATTGGCTGTGCCTCATTGGAAAAGTACTCCTGACTGAAACACTCCTTATAGCTTCAGTGGGAGTAGGCGGGGCTAAACTGCTGTAGCCTGAATAAGTGAATATATGCAAATGTGTTGTTTTTTTGTGACATCACACAAACAATGAAATCAAAATGGGCTGTTTTTAAAGCACAGTTTCTATATGTGGATGGTAAGTCTTTCTTTGTTTCTTTGTTTATTTTCTTCTTTCTTTCTCTCTCTTCCTCTCATTCTTCCTTCTTTCGTTTCTTTTTTCTCTCTCTTTGATTTACTTTCTTTCTTTCTTTCTTTCTTTCTTTATTGCTTTCTCTCTCTCTCTCTTTCTTTCTTTCCTTCCTTCTTTCTCAATTTCTCTCTCTTCCTCTCATTCTTCTTTTTCTCTCTTTGCCTTTCTTTCTTTCTCTCTGACTGACTGAACAGTGAACAGTATGTGTATATACACTATATCAAAATATTCTGTTTTCAACAGAGAAAGCTCACAGTGCCCTACATGTCTCCCTCCACCATGAATGGATTTTAAGTTCTCAAAACTAACGTAAAACTGTGTCTCAGACATCAGGCAGTGTATTCATAACCACTTTTACACAGCCAACATTACAGGAGAGATCAAAAACATTCTTTACTTTTAATATAAAGTTAATGTGAAGAGATTTTAATATAATCAATTTTGGAGCATTTCTATAGGTCCAGTCAGCATGAAATCTTCAGAGAATGTAAAGGACAGCTGCTGAGCTCAAATGATGTAGAAAAATAAAAATATAAAAAATGGAGATACCTAGTTTTTTTGGACAGTGACAATATGTATTCCATATTCATTCATTCTCATGATTCCATTTCATATTTTCATGTTTAATTCAATATTCTCATATCTCTCCCTATTTACTTGCTCATCTTATAATAAAATTCTATATATGTAGTTACAGTAACTATATGCACTGAATATTTATTATTATCATCAGATCAAAACTTTGTAACTCCTTTTCCGTTTTATGCATTTACATCATTTGAAAACAGCAGCTTCCCTCTAAAGAATGAACCCACAGAAATAGACCATGTCACATTAATATATATTAAATACAAAAAAAAAATTTACATTAAGTTTTTTTGGACATCCAAGATTGAGTAGGTACATTCCAGGTACATTAGGTATTGATGAGGTACATGAACAATTCTGACTCTACATTTTTCTAGAATGTTTTCGGGTTCTTCGGTTGTTAGAAGCTTGACACTGTAAACAATAGCACAACCCTTTTTGGGGCTACAAAGAACCATTTTCAAAAACTACACTCTTAAAAGAAATGGTTCTTCAAGGGTTTTTAGTAAAAACAGTGGTCTTATATACAACCCCATTTCCAAAAAAGTTGGGACGCTGTGAAAAATGTAAATAAACATATCAAACAACATATCAAATGTTGAAACTGAAAAATTTTATTGTTTATTGAAAAATATTTGCCCCTTCTGAATTTGATGCCAACAACACGTTCCAAAAAGTTGAGACGGTGCAACAAAAGGCTGGTAAAGCTGTGTAGTGCTAAAAAAACACCTGGTGGTTAATTGGCAACAGGTCAATAACATCACTGGGTATAACATTTAAAATGTTTTTGGAAATCATGGACACTGTGTCCTCCGGGCTAAAGACCACTCAGCTTGTTATCAGTGCACAGTTCAAAAACCAGTATTCATGATGGTATGGGGGGCATCAGTCCAAATGGCATAGGTGGCTGGCACATCTGCGAAGGCACCATTAATGCTGAACAATATATATATATATTTTTTGTTTTGCCAACATATGATGCCATCCAGACAATGTCTTTTTTAAGGAAGGCCTTGATTATTTCAGCAAGACAATCTCAAACCGCATTCTGCATGTATTACAACAGCATGGCTCTGTATTAAAAGAGTCTGGGTGCTAAACTGACTCGCCTTCAGTCCAGACCTGTAACCACTGAAAACATTTGGCACATTATGAAAGGAAAAATATGACAAAAGAGACCCTGAACTGTTGAACAGCTGAAATTCTATATCAAACAAGAATAGGAAAACATTTCACCTTCAAAACTACAGAAGTTGGACTCCTCAGTTCCCCAAACACTTGCAGAGTGTTGTTAAAAGAAGAGGTGATGAAACACTGTGGTACACATGCCCCCGTCCCAACTTTTTTAAAACTTGTTGTTGGCATCTAATTCAAATTGGGCATATATTTTAAAAAAAAACAATGAAATTTCTCAGTTTCAACATCTGATATGTTGTCTTTGTAGTATTTTCCTTTAAAATATGGTTTACATTATTTGCATATCATTGCATTCTATTTTTATTTACATTCTGAACAGTGTCCCAATTTTTTTGAAAATGGGGTTGTAGAACCATGAACACTCAAAGAACCATTTGCATGCTTAGATGGTTCTCTGCATGGTAAAATGGTTCTTCATGGAGAATGTGTATTTTATGGTTCTATATAGCACCAAAAAAGGTTCTGCTAATGTATCAAGCTTGACATCGTAACTACAGCAGAATGATTTTAGTGACATGTACAACCATATAAAATACATTCTCCATCAATCTAAGGAACCATTTCACCACGCACATGGTCGTTTGAGTGCTCATGGCTCTAGTTAAAACCACTGTCTTTGCTAAAGAACCCCTGAAAAACCATGTTTTTAAGAGTGTAAACTGAAGCTAACACTCACTTGCAGAACAATCACAGTGGATGGTATATTTATTTATATGTATTTATTCTAATGTTAGTGTTTCTGTAGAGCTTACTGTCCAGAAAAGAGCTTTTCAGATCATTTTCTCAGATGGACTTTTTCACAGAACTGTATTTTATTGTCATTTAAATCCGTGTGATTTTCAGTTGTCATCACAAATATTGTTCAGTTTGATCAGTTTGCAGTCTGAGGTGAACTGAATGTGTAAGACAGTCCTGTTCACACTCTTTTGCTCCTCTAATTATCACCATTATCAGCTCTGCACGCACCTCCACACCATCAACTACTCACTACTGTCCCTGTAAATCCTCACAACTGCTCTGAACTCTGAGAATGGAGCTTGAACCACATTATTTTCACATTGCTGCCCCCCCAAAGTGCCTGTGCTAATCTACAGGCTTTTACTAAAGTACCTCACATAGCTAAAAACAGTAGTAGCAAAACGTTTATAAAAAAGGGGAAAACTGTAGTCTAATTTTCTCAAGCTCTTTACCCTGTTACCTGTGGTCCCATTTTTGCCTAAAACATCATACCCAAAGTAAAGGGGGTCCTGTTCCCACATACTTTAGGCTACAGTCATGATCTTGGCATCATTTGAAAGGAAACACTCTCAGGATTAATAATAATCTTATGAATTTCTGACACAGAGTAACAGAGTCTAGAATGGGAGAGTTTATTTGCTCCTGACTCATAGATCTCTAAACTGATCCCTGACTTGTGTTATCAGTGTTATCAGACCACATGTTTTGGATTATGATGTCTCTGTGAGTGGTGAGGCTTTGAAGGTAAGGACACACAGATTTGCAGATTTGCAGTTTGTGCATGCTGTGCTTATGATGCAAATGAGACAATCATAACTGCTGTGAACAACGGATCTTTAACGGAGCTTTCTAACGATATACTGCATCATGCTGGACAATTTGATGCAGAAAAATTATTCATAAAAACTTGAAGTGAATGCTTCAATAGAAATGTGCTGGTAATGCAAGTTTAAATAATGCATTTTAAACCATAATCTTGTCAAAACTATCATAAAACAGTGTCTCAGACATCAGGCGGTGTATTCATAACCATTTCATGTAATAACTTTCTGTGAGGGAGTTTTTAGAGGTGGACGTCTGGTTACTATCACCACCACTGTGAACAATTCTGACTCTAGAGCAGAGCATTTCATACCAAACCACTCTGAATGACTTAATTTTGCAGACATTTTATAAAGTTAGTGGAATTCCCATTTAATACCTCAACACAGTTTGAGGCAAGTTGGATGATTTAGACATGCCGTTAGCACCACACTAATAAGCTTCCATTACTTTTTAGCTACATTAGCCTCATAGCTCCAGTGCTAAAACTAAAGAATCAAACATCAGACACCAAACATGTTATGGCTGAGCAACTACTTCTGGGATAATGTGTTGAGGTTTTTGCAGAACTATCGCTTTAATAACAGGAACTGACAGAGACTGTCTTAAGGAGAGAATGAGGTAAAATCAGCAAAGCAACATTTGTCTTCTGATTATGACTTGCTTTGTTGTTTGCATCATTTCTTCAGGACTCATTCCAATTAGAAATGCAAATCTGAGCCGTGAACTCCTCAGTGTTGTTTCATTAACTCCTCTCTCTCTCAACCACCACCGTGATGATTACCACTTCTCTGCGTTATACGCTCCCTTATGAACTTCTGCAGCTTTTCTAAACACCACGTTCATTTATATTTTATTTGTTTGCACAACAATAACAAAAGAGCGAAACAGCAACCAAAAAAAAAACAGAAGAAACAGAAACAGAAAACACAAATGTGCAGATAAAGTATAATAGACAAAAGGTTTGCACAAAAGAACTTTCCCACAAGAACTGAATGTTTCAATGAAAAAAACAACAGATGCAGAAAATTTAGGCATGAAGATAAAGAAAAATTCAGAAAAACAAAGAAAAAGAAAGAAGAAAAAGTAATTACTGATGGAGGATAATCCATCTCAGCAATTTAGCCCCACCCATTCAATCTACAGGCGTTTAGTCCCGCCCATTCAGCCTACAGCAGTTTAGCCCCGCCCATTCAGCATACAGCAATTTAGCTCCAACCATTCAGCCTACAGCAATTTAGCTCCACCCATTCAGCCTACAGCAGTTTAGCTCCGCCCATTCAGCCTACAGCAATTTAGCTCCACCCATTCAGCCTACAGCAGTTTAGGTCCATCCATTCAGCCTACAGCAGTTTAGCCCCGCCCATTCAGCCTACAGCAGTTTAGCTCCATCCATTCAGCCTACAGCAGTTTAGCCCATTTTATTTTCAAAAAGGTTCTGTATAGAACAATATACAACACATTCTCCATTATCCATTTCGGGTCATGAATAACCATTTCAGAATGCAAAGAACCATTTAAGCATGCAAACAATTCTTTGAGTGTTCATGGTTTTATATAGAACCACTGTCTTTACTAATGAACCCTTGAAGAACCGTCTTTTTTAAGAGTGAAGTTCTTCCCTAAAAGTCTTTATACATAATATGTCACATTGATTAATAAACTACAAATTAATAAGCCAGCCTCTTATTCTGGTTCAGTAATAGTGTGTGTGGGGTACATGCAGGGTGTTGTGAGGCAAAATAGTCCCCAAAGAAAACTTATTATTTCAGATTTTCTGCTATTTTACCATCATCAACATTCCATATAAAACTCAGAAGACACGTGTAGGTTCACTGGTGGTTTTGGATAGTAAATAAAATGTCTATATTTGTGCTGTAGTCATGGTGACCTTTGGTTCCTATCACCACCACTGTAAAGAAATCTGAACCATTTCACATCAAACCACTCTGAATCACTCTGTTTACACCTCAAACATTTAATTAAGCTTATTACATTTACAAAAGCAGTAAAAGCAAAAAAGTGTTGGTGCTGAAGCAAAACAATGTTCATTTGCTGTATATGTTTAAATATAAGATGATGATTTCAATTAGATTCTTAGAAATATAAAACATGACTGTAGCATTCTATGAAGCAGTGCTTGTTCCACAGGTGTTTCTGGTCTTGGACGCCATGCAGTGAAAATAACTGTCATTATTTCCTTTGTGAACTGCACTCCCCCCACCAACACTGCTCTGCAACAAGAGTGACTAAAGAATTGAGGCGCCAGTAGGAAGTGTGTGTTTTGTTGCATGTGCATGGTGGTGGAAAGTGCATTTTTTCATGGTACGTGAAGATAAAGAACAGCATGACACTGAAAGCTAAGAAGGAACGCTAGAAAGATGAACAGAGGATTTCTTGATATCATTCATATAAAAACACTCATTTGTTTTTGATGCAGGATCGTATGTGCCAAAACTGGAGTTTAAAAACTGATTAAAAGCTACAGAGAAAATTTGGCTCCTAACAACCACCTGGAAAACCTGCTAGACACCAAAACTGTCCCCACTGTGAGAAAACAAAGGATCTGAAAGGATGTGTAGCTGTCAAGAAGAACCTCACTGAGAAAAGGAAACAGAAACATCAAACAAAGAGGAACAGTCACTCTTTACACAAAACTCTTGGGAAACTGGGCAAGTTTTCAGATCTACAGATATACTGCAGCACATTGTAAAGCTTTTCAGAGGAATCCGGGCAGAGTTACAGTTTCTAGACTATGGGGGACCAACTTGGTCAACCAGTCTGCTACAGCACCACCCTGAGGCAAGCAGTGCTGCAGCTCTAGTTAGGTAAGAACACCAAAGACAGAAGCTGATTGTGGGAGAAGCAGCTAAACACTGGCAGCATAACATCATAATCAGTTTATTTTCAGGGACCCTCTGGATTTTGAGACATTCAGGTGGTCCAAGAGGTTAATTAGGAGGTCTCAGACCCCCAGGACACCCTGTATTTTGTACCTTCGCTGCAGATTTCTTTGAGAAATTAAGAGTCTCCTGAAAATAATGGAAACTGTAATAGAGGAAAGAGTGACCCACTCAACACTCAAAGAGCTGATATTAGATTTAGTTGACATTGAAAAAGAATAACTTGCCCTTAATGCCTGTTTAAATTAGACATTTCATAAATGAAATGGGTGTCTCTGACTTCTGCACAGTACTATATCTATGTATAATAATAATAATAATAATAATAATAATAATAATAATATCTTAACTTCAAGAACTAAAAAGAAATGTTTGCTTTTTCAGTTTTAGGAAATTTGAAACATAGAGTTTTTGTAAAAAGCATTTTACAAAATCAGGAGTGATTTGTTGGCTCTGTACACACTCAAAAAGATGTTTTTTCAAGAGATCTTTGCATGGTGAAATGATTCTTCAGATTGATGGAGAATATATTTTAGGTAGTTCTATACAGAACATTTTTGAAAAGCGTTCTTCATAGAACCAAAAACGCCATCTTCTATTATTACAAGCCTGACATTGTAAAAACAGAAGAATGCTTTTAGGTGCTACCTAGAACCCTTTTTGAACAAGTTCTTCAGATTGATGGAGAATGTACTGTAGATGGTTTTACACATAACCTTTTTGAAAAGGGGTTCTTCATAGAACCACAAAAGGGATCTTCTATTATTACAAGCTTGATATCGTAACAACAGCAGAACCCTTTTTGGTGCTACATACAACCATTTTAAAAAAGGTTCTTCAGATTGATGGAGAATGTACTGTAGATGGTTCTATACAGAACCTTTTTGAAAAGGGTTCTTCATAGAACCAAAAAAGGGATCTTCTATTATCACAAGCTTGAGATCGTAACAAGAGAAGAATGCTTTTTGGTGCTACATACAACCATTTCAAAAAAGGTTCTTCAGATTGATGGAGAATGTACTGTGGATGGTTCTATACAGAACCTTTTTGAAAAGGGTTCTTCATAGAACTAAAAAAGGGATCTTCTATTATCACAAGCTTGAGATCGTAACAAGAGAAGAACCCTTTTTGGTGCTACATAGAACCCTTTTCAAAATGGTTCTATATTGAACCATCTACAGTACATTCTTCATCAATCTGAAGATCACATTCTCCAAAATCTTTAATCATGCAAAGGGTCCTTTGAGTGTTTATGGTTCTATATAGAACCACTTTCTTTACTAAAGAACCATCATTTTTAAGAGTAGAGGTTAGAACAGTTTCTCAAGTGAAGGTTCATATGGTCTTCATCATCATTCCTCAATATAACTTCTATACATTGGCACAAAATGTCACTTTGTCTTTTCTAAATTCACGAGAAAAGACAACTCGCACAAGTAAATACACTCATGATGAAGAACAAATAAACACCTTAAATCTGAGCAAACGTCTGAAAGAAAAGCAGCTGTTGAACCGTGTCAGCGTTTCTGTTTTCTCTTGAGTGAAATAAAACTCTGAGTTTCTTCCTGAGAGCTGCTTCCTCTGTTATTTTCATCTCCCACAGGCTGATTATAGGCCTCACAAACTGTCAGCATCTCCAGACTCTCCATCTCTTCACCATCTCCAACACAAACTCATAACCTGCAGCTTCAACATTCACTCAATTTTATTTAATATTAGAATGGATATGCTGTTTAACATGGGCTGTCATAATGCACACTGTAACACTATCATACTCTAAAAACTAACACAGTTATAGAATGTGTGACATTCTGATTACTCTCTATAGAAGTGTATAAATGCTGGGAAAACAAGTGCTGCTATTGCCTTATGGACAGTTACTGACCTCAGAAATACAGGCATTCGTATCACTTCAGCTCAACACATAAAGGTGTCCCACTGCATCTTTATCATAGTTGCCAAAATTGGAATTTGAGTTTGTGTCCAGAACTGTTGGAGCATCAAACACACAACAGTGCGGGAGTCCAAGCTAAATAAAGGATATAAAAGCTTCGTGGAAAAATTCCTTCACAGCTATCAGAGTACAGTAACATCAGCTAACACAGAGTGATAAATCGATGGAGGTAAAAATAACTATAACCAAAAAGACTAGATTAGCCATGTTGGCTGAAGATGTTGAAACAGCTCGCTAACAATAAACTAGTTGGCAAAAAGCTAAACATGCACACATGCCAGCAGGGGGCGTGGCGTGTCCTCCTGGTCCGTAGCGCCACTGTAGACATTTTCTACAAACACTCAACGAACATCTGCTCCCCACTAAACACTTGCTCTCTTTGATACTGACAGCTTTTGAGGGAGAAAATGAAAACTGTTCCTCTGAAAGCGGCTGCAGCAGCAACTTTAAACCACAAACTGCAAACGTTAATCGGCAGCGGTGAAATGCAGACACAAGTTCTTTTACTCCAAATGACAAAGTTTGTTCCTTTATTAACTGCACAAACTATTTTTTTTTCTCTGCTCATCGTCAGCTGACAAACCACTGAAGCTGGGATGAGGCTGTTTTTATTTCAAACTCAAACATGTGAGTGAGCTGTACACGCTCTATTCGCCATCACTGCTATTGTTATCGCTTTAGCAGAAGCAGTGTAATCCTGTAATGACAACTTCCAGCAGAAAAAATGATCCATGAAGAACCTTTGTGTCTGTGACATATCATCACTCTTAACAAAAAAAAAATGCATCTGCATTTTTATTTTTCTATATTATTTGAACACGCCAGCTGTCCTTTACGTTATATGAAAATTGAATGATGAATGGACCAATAGAAATGCTCCAAAATCACTTAAACATTAAAAGTTAAGAATGCGTTTGCCCTCTCTAAATAACGTCTTTTATGGAGATGCATATGTTCTTTGGAAAGTGACGACATGCTTGTCAAGCCCATAAAATATGGCCAAAAAACAAACTTTTTAGAAGATTTTTCCCAGTTTTGTCTGGGACTGTGCTTTCTTGGGCTCTCAGCCATGGACAGCTGTAGCATCACCAGGGATTAGGGCCAACGCTTAGACGGTTGCACCAAAAACCATGACAGGCGAAAACGCCCCCTTTTCATACATTGTCCCTGAGAGTTGGCCTAGTTAGCTACAACAGCCTTAACCAAAAGCTTTATCTCTTAGAATTAAATAGGCTGTTTATGTTACTATGCCTTTAAGACTGATATATGTAAATGACCTCTGTTCTGATTGGCTGCCTCATTCAAAAAGCAGTCTTTGCTGAAACAGGCTGAACAAGCAGAAATATGTGAATGTGGTTTTCGTAACATCACTGTTTTTGTAGTTTAGTTCCCATATATGGACTATATGGTGCGTGACTGTACAGATGTGTCGCGTAATGCTGAGGCAAACGTTTGGGTGGTGATGTTTTGATCTGTGTACTTTGTACTTTGGAAATAACAGTGATTTTTTATCCTGTACAAACTGGCCAGTCAAATCACACACAAATAACATCACCAGATATCCCCTGGTAAAACTAATCCAGTGCAAATAGGGCTTTATATAATACATAATTTAAAACATTTATCAAAACATCAATATATCAAAAAGTTAAAAAAGTGTCTCAAAATGACTTTTCTCAAAATATTTATTAAGCAACTCAAAATAATTGCTTCTTTTCTTAAATATTAAGTTAATGACTCAAAATGATGACATTTTCTCAAAATATTATCTTAGAATCTCAGGATAATAACTTATTATCTCTACATATTAAGTTAGTGCCTCAAAATGATGACTTATTTTTTCAAAATATTGACTTACTACATCAAACTCGTTGGTTCAAAAAAGCAAAAATTTGATTTTCCATCATATGGGCTCTTTATGAATGTGTTTTCATTGTCTATAAAGTTGACATTTCAGAGATATGAGGCTTTATATCAGCTACTGTATATCAGACAGACAGACAGAGAGAGAGAGAGAGAGAGAGAGAGGGTTCTGAAGGACAAAGAGGAGCCACAGAGATCGGGAAGCTCTTCTCTGGGGGAGCGCATCTCTCCTAGAGTGGCAGTAAAGGACAGTGAAGGACGGGGGAGGACGCAGTGGTCAGGCCACAAGCTGCACAGGCTGGCTGTGAGTCGTGGGACTCTTACTGTCTCTCACCTTGTCAAAACCTCCTCAGTGCTCCATCACAGACACCTCCATCTGACCAGCCTGCTAGGAAAACCAGCAAAACGAGCATATGTTGTGTTTTGGATGCTGGCAACAGCATGACCATACTGGATGCAGGGGTGGGCAATATGGCAAAAATATTATATCACAATACTTCACGGTACACAATATGATCACGATATTTTATTTTTCTAAAATTTAATAAGTTGAAACTGCTGAAAAAGGACCATAAGAAACTATTAGGATTCAAACCTTTCTAATGGGAATTGGCTCGGTGGTTTACAATAGATACCACTACATCGCTGTCCAGAGAAAGGCATCTATCTCCATTTTTTGTCATTTCCTGTCCCTTATGTTGTCTGAAAATTTCAAGATGAATGGACCCATAGAAACACTTTAAAATCATTTCGAATAAAATCTCTTTACATTGACTTACATCTCTCTTTACATCTAGCTTCCTGTAGAACACCTTTAGATCCCATTAGATAACAATCAAATGCATTGAGAATAAGCCACTGGTCACCTGTTAAACCATTAGGATCCTTTACAGTGATATCAACCCATTACAAAAGCCAAACACATTACAAAACCATCAGGAACCAACAGACACACTTAATTGTTTCTATGGGTTTTTTCAGCAGGACAGTGCCACATATAAAAATACAACAACAACAACAACAACAACAACAATAATAACAATAATAATAATAATAATCATAATAATCATAATAATAATAATAAATCTGCATGCACAATGATTGATTCAATGTTACAAGCTGCACAGCACTAAATCCAATTAAACAGGCCTAATTATGCTCTGAATTTTGTAGTTCAGAATTCATATGGTTTCTTGGCTAGTTTCCGCAGTTTCCTGGCTCTGATCACCTCACCAGAGTGACCACCTTCCTCGTTTTGCAGCCGGGCTTAGGACCGGCCTTGGTGGAGTTTCGGACAGGAGTCTGCCAGGGAGACGTGGCCTCTCCACTACTGTTCAACAGTGAGTGCGTTTACATACACTTAATAATCCAATAACTGCAGAAAATCAGATTGTGTTAGTAACTGGTTTAGTGTGTTTTCATGCCCTTGGGTAATCAGATAATGGGGAAGCTCCAGGTCTACATGAGTCAGACATTAATAGGATTTCTGCTTTGTAACCAGCCAATAAACTCACAGAACAAGACATGACGTAAACCTAATGTAAAACTAAAATATTTAAATCCTTCATTTCATCAAGCATGTAGTCAGTTTCAGCGTCGCTCCAAAAGTGTTTTGCTGCGTCTCGCAGCAACGCTGCTCACTTATTTCTGGTACTGCTGTCTGTTTCAGACTGAGAAATCTTAAAGAAATCAGAGTAAGAGTTTACCTGCGCTGCAAAATCAGATTACTGAGCTAATATCCAGCCTCAATATCGGATTTCGTAATCAGATTTCTAGACCATAATCTGATCTAAGAAATCAGAGTGTTGAGAGAATACTCCTTATTCCTTTAATGTTCTGCTCAACCATTTGGTAGAGCACATTTTGAGTCACTATATATGTTCTGATTTTTCCACAAAGTGCCATCTTGACAATTTGGTAGATGCAAAAAAAAAACACCAACTGTTTTTATTATTGCCCCAAAACAAATAAAAAATACAAAAAAAAATCCATTGCTTTTTTCTTGGTGAGGACGGCTTCCAAATTGAGCAAGTGCAGGAGTTTAAATAACTTGGGTTGCTGGTTCAGGAGAAGATGTGTCATCTTCGAGGAGGCACATGCTTGAATTGGACAGGTGTGCCTTGCTCAAAAGTCACATCTCCATGACAACCAAGACCCGCCTCTTGCGAACACTGATCCTACCAGTCCTTCTCTATGGATCCGAAACTTGGACCCTACTCAAGATGAATTTGACAAAACTCAAGGCTTTCCAAATGCAATGCTTGGGATTGTGATCGCACCAACAACAACACCATCCGAGCCAGATGTCAGCAGCAACCAACCATCGAGGAACAGACACGACTGCGTAAGCTGAGATTGGACCCCTGTGCAGAATGGGTGTAAATCAAATACCGCACCAACCTTTTTGGAGGCAGCGACTGACCCAGTGGAGAATCCAATGCACTGCACCAAAACTTGGACCAAGCAAATTGAGGAAGGCCTAAAAAACCAACAGCTTGATCTCAAACAACAAGTTACCGCTCGTAAAATATGGAGAAATATTTTCAATTAGGTTCAGAATCCTGCAACACCTCATCCAGACGCTAGCCAGGGACTGATGATGATGAATTATGCTCATTTTGTAATGAAATGTAGTTTGTAAGTATTGACAATACTCACAACAGAAAAGCACAATGTAACATATCACGATAACAATAAAATATCATCATACCAGCACCAAACCAGCATTAACCACTATAACCCAGCTGTGCTGGTCTTTCCAGCATGTAAACCAGCTCATTCAGTCTGAATCGCAGGCTAGCTACTGAATTAGCACATTCACCTTATTCACATTATGCACATTATGGCAACACAGTGGCACACATTTCATTGTAACTATAGCATCTCTGAGATAACTTCAGCAAGATATTAGCCAATTTGCGAGTTTTTTCAGCTTTCCAGACATTTAGAAGCAAGTTAGGTAGCCAAAAAACATCTTGGCTAGCTAACTAGTTTAATATACTTAGTAACTTAACAGATATTAGCTGACCTTGAAATCTGGCGTAACATCTCTCCCGATTTTTCTGATCCATTCTTTTCAAAATGGGGGCAGCTAGCTAGCATGCTAGGAGTGCTTAGCTTTACGAGCATGGATGGATAATCAGTTATGAGTGGAATTAGCAGCTCCTCACTGCAATAAATAACTTCATTCAAATAAATTTTACTGAATTCATGTCATTTGAATCTTAGGAGTTTATTTCTGGCAGAGGAGAAAACATTCACCTGTTTTTTTCTCCTCCTGTTTCAGGCAGCTTGTCAAAATATTGCACCTCAAAATGATGACGTACTTCTCAAAATATTAAGTTAGTGTGTCAAAAGAATGACTTATTTTCTCCAAATATTAACTCATCATCTCAAAAAAATTACTTATTTTCTCAAAATATGAAGTTAGTGACTCAAAAGAATAACATTTTCTAAAGATATTGACTCAGCATCTCAAAACAATTACTTATTTTCTCCAAATATTAAGTTAGTATCTCAAAATAGTTACTTATGTTCTCAAGATTTTGAGATACTATGTCAAAATAAAGAGTTATTAAATTCTGTCATTATTTGGAAACAGTAAGTCAATATTTTTGACAAAATAAGTCATTATTTTAACACAGTGAGTCATGAGATACTATGTCAATATTTCAAGTCACAACACCAGTATTTTGAAGAAGTAAATCATTATATCAAGATACAAAGTCAAACCTTTGACATACTGCTGCTAGAAGAGACAGAAAAAAAATGAGAAACAAATTTGCCATGGTTATTTTTGGTTTGAGTTGTCAGTTCCTAGCAGGTGGTCGCAATGGTTGAAGCTAGTTAATGGCTAGTGCAGTTATTAGGCTAACTATACTGATAATCAGATGTCTGTAGTGAGTGAGATAATCAGATGTCTGTAGTGACTGATGTGTGACTTAGGAAATAAAGTGGAACAGAGTGGAAGCTCTGTAAATGATGTATATGAGTGCAGTGGAGCAGAATTAGAGCAGAGATGAATCAGCTCTAACCTGGACTCAGTGCAGCTGTAATGTACTCTCAGTGCCACAGGCCAAAACACAGCACGCTCTGACTGAGAGAGAGAGAGAGAGAGAGAGAGAGAGAGAGAGAGAGAGAGAGAGAGAGAGCAAATATCAGTAAAGTGGACTGCAGTGTGAGCAGCAGGAGAGCCTCTATAATGAGTCGTGTTTGGGAGAATCTTCAACAAAGCAAAGCAGAAACACTGACTGACTGACTGACTGACTGTCTGACTGAAGAAAAGCTTTTCAAAGCGTCTACTGTAGCAAATAAACATTGTTAGAATGTCAGAATGTCATACATTTAAACATTCCATTCAAAACCTGAAACATTTTCAAAATATCTAGAACTCAGTCCTTCTGCTTTGGACTCAGGATCTTAGTGCTGAAAAGAGTGCTTAATGTACATTTTTAGTTTATAGTGTATATAAAAGTGTTTATGTTATATTTTTAGTACATGTCTACATGACCATATATACAGACATTCATATCTGCATATGTACAAATTTCCACACATCTCATATGTACATCTCCTGCGTTTCTTTCACACTGACAATTTTAATATTATGCTTTACTTTATATTGTTTTTTTGTTTTGTTTTTAATTTTCCCTTAGTTTAGTAGTTGTTATCAGTTTGTGTGCTTGTCTTGTCTGTTCAGTGTGTTACATGTCATACATGTGTAACTCACCAAGACTGATTCCTTGTATGTGTAACAAGCTTGATAAATTAAAGTGATCCTGTTTCTGAAATAATGACTGACTCTCATAGAATATTGACTTAGCATCTTGAATTAATCACATTTTCTCTAAATACTGACTTACTATCTCAAAGTAATACATATATTAAAGCGGTAAGCCACAAGAGGCTGACATTACTGTGATTTTATCACGGGGAAGGGTGTTCTTACTTTTTGTTGTATAACAATGATCATATGATAAAACAGCACTGTTTAATACAAAAACCTTCACTTTGTAAGCACTTTTTAGTCACCAAATTACCACCGCGAGTCACCAAGCTAACTCCCCTCTCCCCTCGCGCTGGGGCTGAACCTCAAACAGCTCCTTGCTCCCTACATAGTGCCCAACATACTAATTTAAATACTGAATCCTGTAGCTCAATAGAGCATAACATAGCCAAGAATTAGTCATTTGGGATTCATACACATCCACACTTGATAAATGATGCACTTTTTGACTGTAGAGGCTAGAATTTCTAAACTTTCATAGCTAGCACACTATTTAGGGAGTACAGAGCTGTTTGGGATTCAGCCTGGGTTTTGATGTGACTTCTGACTGAAACACGGGCATTTGAAGTGAGTAAGACTGGAATGATGAACAAGACTCACCAGACTCACATATGGGGGCACAATGTGATAATGAGAATTAAGGTTAAAAAAACTCTCTTTTTAGTGTATCATATAGATCTCCAATTCATCTACTGCATGATATGAATATTGTTTATCTGCATGATGAAATATCTATGGCCATGTTCTGAGGCACTTTTTTGAGAATAACCTGAACTCACTCAGAGATTATATGTGAGTTCCATTCACTTACATGCACTTTTCAATCGGTCGCACTTATTAATTAAATATTAACCGCTGCTTTGTTTACTTTGCTGGCATTATTACTTATTACTATTATGGTCATTACTATACAGTATTATCATCTTCATTACTATTGAATCAATCTACATGTCATTAAGAATAATTTAACTAAAAAGCAATCTATTTTAAAAAAAGTAGACATTTCTAATTTACTGTAATTTGTCTTAGCTTATTATAATGAGGTGTAAACATTAAGGCACATATTGAACCATGGCCCTTAATCACGCAGTAAGCGTAATTTAAATACTAGCTCCTACAGCTCAACAGTGCTTAATATAGCTGACAAATAGTAATTTGGGATTCAGACACATCCTCACTCCACAAGTAGTCACTTGGTCTTGACTGAAACATAGACATTTAAAGTGTGTAAGACATTCAAGTGGCATTCTTTAGACTTTTATACTGTAGTTTTACAGTTAATCATACCATAAGTAGAAAATGATGTTTGATGCAAAATTAAGTTCTTACCACAGGTAGAGGGACAGTGTGCCTTGACAGTGCAAAGATTTTGTGCTACAAAAACACAACTGTCTTGTTTAACTTAGCATAAATGCAGAGATTACCTTTATCTACTGAAAACAGTTTAATCAGCTGTTCCCCAAAAGGTTTCTGAGGAAATAAATCTCAGGAATGCAGTGACCCAGATGAGAAGAATCCACACATTGGAGGGATTCTTACCCACATCGCCCTTTTATCACACCACGACCATTTAGAAAAACAAAATTACTAAATTATTAAGACAAAAGTTCATTCCCTCCTGAAATATAACTACATTACAATATGGATGTACTGGAGTAAAACATAATGTTTATTTTCTATCAGTTTATAGTCCAAAAGATATAAAACAAACTGACAAATTGATATGATATAAAAACAAAAAAACAGTAAGTTATGAGTTCATGTTTTTTGCTTTCAGGCATTGCAAAATCTATATGTCAGGAGAATCCTACACAGATCTCTGCCTGACTGCACCTGATTTCCTACAGCTCTTTAATAAATCACCCTAAACAAATCAGTCACACTGGCGCTTTACAGAGAGAAAACAGCAGCAGGAAATGCATTATGTATGTAAGGATCTTTTATTTTTACTTGATGTGGCCTTTGTATACATGTTTTTTTTATTAATTGTTACTCTCTAAACTCATTACTGTGTCATTGCTATCTTCACTGGCCACTTTATTAGAGAGACTTACCTTGTGCTTTCATTCACTGACCACTTTATTAGAAACACCTACCTTGTGCTTTCATGCACTGGCCACTTTATTAGAAACACCTACCTAAAGGTGTATAACCAAAACTCTTCCCAATACAAACACATGGACCGGCACTACTGTACAAAACACACTGTAGGCGAAGAGGCTGAATGGATAAACAGAACGGATAACAGCAATTGGCTGCGGTGTAACGAGTGGATTTGCATAGTCTGTCCCTCACAACAATTGGACTTCAGTCCGACAAACCGGAGACCCAATTGACCACCAAGTGTAAATGCATGGGACTAAAATCATATCAGGATACAATCCAGATACCAGACACGTGAAGTGACCAGATGTCAATGGGGTCATAGTGAGAATATAGGTAAAGATGGAGAAAAATCCTACCTGATATGATTTTCTTATTGAAATTTTATCTTTTTTATATATTTATGTAGAAAAAAATATCTGTTTACTTTCAGTCAGTTGCCAGCTGCTATCTCTGAAAATAGATTTCTTGACTTTCAGTGTTTTTACCTGAATATGCTGTGGAAATCATAACCAACAATTCTGCTAGACAGCAAACATCACTTACTCTCACTTTTGGCAGCTCCTCCAAGCAAGTGTTTAAAACAGGTATGATTAATCTATTAGTCTGGCAAAATATAAAGAAAAGGACACTCACTGAGCTTTATTAGCTACACCTACCTTGTTTCTATACTCACTGTCCATTTTATCAGCTCCACTGACTATATAGTTTAATTTTGTAGTTCTACAGTAACTGTAGTCCATCTGTTTCTCTGCATACTTTGTTACGCTGTTCTTCAGTGGTCAGGACCCCCACAGGACCCCCACAGAGCAGGTATTATTTGAGTGGTGGGTCATTCTCAGCATTGCAGTGACACTGACATGGTGGTGGTGTGTCAGAAACAGCAGTGCTGATGGAGTTTTTAAACACGTGTCATTGCTGGACTGAGAACCAAAAACATCCAGCCAACAGTGTCCTGTGGGCAGCGTCCTGTGACCAATGGTGAAGGACTAGAGGATGACCAACACAAACTGTGCAGTAGCAAATGAGCTATCGTCTCTGACTTCACATCTAAGTGGTGTAGATGCAAACTAAGTTGTTCATAATGGTTTGGTGTGAAACGCTCCGTTCTAGAGAAACTTACTGAGTCAGAATTGTTCACAGTGGTGGTGACAGGAACCAGATGTCTACCTCTAAAAGCTCTCACAGAAAGTTATTACATGAAATGGTTATGAATACACTGCCTGAGGTCTAAGACATTGTTTTATGATAGTTTTGAGAAGATTTTGGCCTTAAAATCCATTCATGGTGGAGGGATACATAACATGCAGGGCGCAGTCAAAATAGTCCCCAAAGAAAAGTTATTATTTCAGATTTTCCACTATTTTCCCATCATTAACATTCCATACAAAACTCAGAAGACACATGTAGGTTCACTGGTGTTTTTGGATAGTAAATAAAATGTTTATATTTGTGTTGTAGTCATGGCAACCCCTGGTTCCTATCACCACCACTGTAAAGAAATCTGAACCATTTCACACCAAACCACTCTGACTTACTCAAAATGTTTACATCTCACACTTTTTAAAAATTGGTGGAATTCTCCTTTAACATCCCACCTGATTCTGTGAAGAGCTGAATAGTTCTTCTACTGCTGTGGACTAACAGAAGTGCTGCCTGCTATTTATTGTGCCTATAAAGGGAAGAGTTTGTTTGTTTTCCATCATTTAGCTAAACACTGCTCCAAATCTAATTGTCCTTCTCAGAAATAAAGGAAGGTATAAACACTCTCCAGCGGCCAGAAGAGAAAGCAGGGCAGTGAAGGCTGACAAATGGACAGTGGAGCACATCTGTGTGTGCTTCTGTCGTTTTCTCCAGGGAGCTGCAGGGCTCGGCATTATAGAAAGCAGGCAGAAGAGAACAGACAAAATGAGGATTGCTCTTTATGTGAGGAAACTCCATCGGCGCATTTGCTACTAGGTCATATTTAAACATTTCTATTTCAAATGGAAAGCAGTTGAAGCATAATATAGAGTAAACAGAATCTAGTACACTGTATCTACACTGTGTGTTCATAAAGTTCACAGACTCCAGCGTTTCTTCTGAAATGAAGGTGTTAATAGTGAGTTTGTGCTGCAGTAACAGCCTCTACTCTACTGGGAAGGCTTTACACTAGATATTGGAACATTGCTGTGAGGATTCGATTGAGCATTAGTGAGGTCAGGTACTGATGTTGTTAGGTCAGTTCTGGATCACTTCAACTCATCCCAAAGGCATTGGATGAAGCTCCAGAAAACACAGTTCCACTGCTCCACAGCCCAGTGCTGGGGGCTTTATACCCCTCTAGCCCACGCTTGGCATGGGTCCAGCACTTTCAACTAAAGCTGCTTCAGATCTGAAAAAATCCACAGGTGTTTCTGTCCATCCTTCCACTGTGAGAAGACGAGATGTTTATCATGTTTATTGTCCCATCACTTTTACACAGGTGCGAAAAAGAGTAAAAATCTGAGGTGACACACTGAACACTCAAACATTTGCAAGTGTGGAGTGGCTTTATTTGGGGCAGTCCAATGCTCAGTGTCGCAACAGGCAGGGGTCAAAATACAAGAAAGCAATATAAGAGGCATATCCATAGTCGAAATCCAGTTAGACATTTGCAGCCAATAAACAAAACAAATAGGTATATAAAACGCAGTTAATGAGTCCAGGATTACCACCAAGCACTCCCCAGAGGGGCATGACAATTTAGTTGTTAAGGCTTCTGTGTAATATTCCGTAAAATATGTTTTCTGCTTTTTCTCATTTGTAACTTTTCCAAAAAAGTAACTTTTAACTTGAATGAAATGTGATCTAATTTTTGTACAGTACTGTAAGTGGAAAAATGGCACGCTGTACAAAATGTAAATAAAAACAAAATGCAATGATGTGCAAATCATGTAAACCCTATATTGCATTGCAACTGCTTCAAAGAAAACATCAATGTTGAAACTGAGAATTTTTTTGAAACATATGCCCATTTAGAAACTGATGCCAAAAATACGTTGCAAAAAAGTTGGGACGGGGGCAACAAAGGGCTGGTAAAGTTGTATAATGCTTAAAAAAACACCTGGTAGTTGATTGGCAACAGGTCAGTAACATGATTGGGTTATAAAAATCCTCCCAGAGAGGCTGAGTCTTTCAGAAGTAAAGATGAGGAGGGGTTCACCACTCTGTGAAAAACTGCACGATCAAATAGTGCAACAATTCAAGAATAACATTTCTCAACATAAAATAGCAAAGAACTCACTTCATCAACAAATGCAAGTTAAAACTCTAAAACACAAATAGAAATCATGTACAAACAGGATCCAGAAACGCGGCCGCCTTCTCTGGGCCCAAGCACGTTTAAAAAGGTCTGAGAGGAAGTGAAAAAGTGTCCTGTGGTCCGACGAATCAACATTTGAAATTCTTTTTGGAAATCATGGACACTGTGTCCTCCGGGCTAAAAACCACTCAGCTTGTTATCAGCGCACAGTTCAAAAGCCAGTATTTATGATGGTATAGGGGTGCATTAGTGCACATGGCAATGGTGACATGCACATCTGTCAAGACACCATTAATGCTGAACAGTTTATACATGTTTTGGCAACATATGCTGCCATCCAGACAACGTCTTTTTCAGGGAAGGCCTTGCTTATTTCAGCAAGACAATGCCAAACCACATTCTGCATGTATTACAACAGCATTGATTCGTATTAAAAGAGTCTGGGTGCTAAACTGACCTGCCTGCAGTCCCGACCTGATAACATTTGGTGAATTATGAAAGGAAAAATTCATTACATAAAGTTCATTCATTTACATTCTGCACAGTGTCCTAACTTTTTTGGACAGGGGGCTGTAATTAAAATATATTACAATTGATCTGTTATTTATAATGGATTTATATACAATTTATAATGGATTATAAATAATACAGTACACTAAAATGTAATTATACTTGATTCTAACATTCCAATCTCAGTGTAAGTTGATTCACTTCCTTCGTATGTGTTTTTGTACCTCTACTTGTTACAGTATCTCAAAATTATATTCAAAAGAAGCGAAAGGGGTTCAGACAGTGACCTACTCCTGGGGATGAAGCCGCATACAATTACAGTGAAATATGGGCTCTGGAGATTTGGATTCTGGGCCAACTCCTTTAGAAACAGGTGTGGAAGCCCCCTGATACACACACACTCACACTCACACACACACTCACACACACACACACACACACACACACAGTACAGGCGAGGCTGGTCTCTATGAAGATATTTCATCACTAACCTGGTTGGTTTGATGTATAGATTCCCCGATTTGTTCCAGTCCTGACCTTTCTCTCTTGCTATGATGACTTCTAGCACTGCGTCTCTGTGGGGCTTCAAAAGCACTTGGCAAAATCCTCTCCGACAAATAGCTGATCACAGTCACAGTCCCATTTTAATTAGTTTCTGAGGCACAGTGCCAAAGCCTGAATAAAAACACAGGCCTGGTAGTCGACACTGCATTACAGAAGACCCAGAGAGCCAAAGTCAAAAACTCTGGATCTCTTCCAGGCTTTTGTTCGGTGGGATTCCTGCAGGACTAGACACTTGGAATACAACACCACCAACCCGTCCCCCTTTAATAGGTCTGCTCTTACTGCCCAGCTGTCATAATCTAGATAATGGAAATACAATTATAACATCAGCTGATTGACAAACATTAGTTTAAAGTAGAATTTAACAGCACCAGAACAACTTTAGTAGCACACGTTTGTCAACAATGACAAGCATCCACCTGAAGCACAACTACATCACTGATATCAGTTTAAATTGGTGAACTACACCAATTAACATTGGCTAATCTGGGTGGACAATGCATCCAGTTAGTGGCAGAAGCGATAAACACAAATAGAACTGAACAACATATGGCCAATAATGTCAAATATTGTTGTGTTTGAGAATGTAATATCAAATGTTTTTGGGAAATAGGGTCCATATGCTTTCAAGACATGCAAAGGTGTCCAATTTTTTCCTGCTACTGTGGAATGAGAGTGAGAGAAAGAGAGAATTGACTGTTTAGTAGTACAGTACAGTTAGTGTAGCAAAGTTTCCCTCAGAGTAACTAGCCCCGACTCTGAGACTTGTTAGAGTAATAAAGTTCCCCTTAGAGTGGCTAGCCCCTACTCTGAGACTGTTCAGAGTAGTAAAGTTCCCCTCAGTGTGGCTAGCCCTGACTCTGAGACTTTTTAGAGTAGTAAAGTTCCCCTCAGAGCGGCTAGCCCTGACTCTGAGATGTTCTAGAGTAGTAAAGTTCCCCTCAGAGCGGCTAGCCCTGACTCTGAGATGTTCTAGAATAGTAAAGTTCCCCTTAGAGCGGCTAGCCCCGGCTCTGAGACTTTTTAGAGTAATAAAATTCCCCTCAGAGCTGCTAGCCCCGACTCTGAGACTGTTTAAAGCAGTAGAGTTCCCCTCAAAGCAGCTAGCCCTGACGCTCAGACTGTTTAGAGTAATAAAGTTCCCCTTGTCCCCGTCTACAGCCAGGAAACAGAATCAGAGAACAAGCTAACGTGGATACTCAACAACACACTGTCTCAGCCTTCAGTTTTTTGGGTTTTCCAGCTTCCAGAATCTGACAGAGTTGCTAAAGGTGATCTAAAACCCAGTGAAAGCATCGTTAGCTTGGTGCTAACATAACAGCTATTGCATTATTATACCAGATAAAATAAAGGCTGCTTATAAAGTTACGTTTCTATTAAACTCTGTAGTGAAAAATGATTGGTGCTCATGATTAATTAACAAAAAATGAATCCCATGAGGCCTGGTTAAGGGTGAAGTTATCAGAGGGGAAGATCAGTTTAACATAGAGTTTAACAGCACCAAAGCAGCTTTAGTAGCTCACAGATTTTTCTATTATAGATGACATTAGGAGCAGACAGTTTATCAATATTTAAAAATGAGTATGTAGAGGTGCACACTAACTCAGTGTTTAGATGTTTAATCAGAATGATTAGTTGTTTAATGTCTGAAAAGATATTTAATCTCTGAAAAAAGACCTATTTTCTCCAGTACCTTGCTTAAATAACTCTCAAATAAGTATCAGGATTGGTACAAAATCCTGTTGTGTCAGTGCAGTGCTGCTAGCAATATCCACCTGGAAGTAAGTTCTTTGTTGTTGTGACTATAGTGCTAATTTGTCCCATACTCGTTTCCATGGTTACATTACATCCTATTTCCATTGTTATTCTTCACTCATTTCCATGGCTATGCTACAGCTGTGTCCATGGTCAAGCTCAACCATTTCCATGTTTACACATGATTACTTTATACCTATTTCCATGGTCACAATATAAGTAATAAGTGATGAGAAAACACAAAAACTTTGTTTTTAAATATTAAATATTGTCATTTGATGAAAGGATAATCCATACAGGCAACAGTTTATCTCTATAGGTTCACACAACTCATCCACTGCTCCAGTAGCTCAGGGAGTGCCCCAAGGTTCTGTCCTTGCACTCATCATTTTTAAGTTTCACTGTCATGCTGATGATATCCAGATCCACATATTTAAAAAAGATGCTTTTTAAAGGGTTCTTTAGTAAAGAAAATGGCTCTATGTAGAGCCATGAACATTCAAAGAACACTTTGCATGATTTAAAGGTTCATTGCATGGTGAAACGTTCTTCAGATTGATGGAGAATGTGCTGTAGATGGCTTAAATAGAACCTTTTTGAAATGGGTTCTATATAGCACCAAAAATGTTTTTCTATTGTTACTATGTCAAGCTTGTTATCATTTTTGGTGCTATATTGAACCATTTTTAAAAAGGTTTTATATAGAACCATCTACATCACATTATCCATGAATTTGAAGAAGAATTTAATGATGCAAAGGTTTCTTTGAGTGTTCATATACAACCATTTTCTTTACTAAAGAACCCCTGAAGAACCATCTTTTTAAAACACTGGTTGGATAATAATTTCTTGAAACTAAATGCAGACAAAACTGAAGTCTTATTATTTGGCCCTTAAACACTGAGAGTTTCCAAACTCTCCTGTCTCACTGTGAATGTAGATGGTATCCCTATTAAACCAATATAAGCCATGGAAAACATTGGCTTCACTCTTAATTCTTCACTCACATTTGAGCCCCATATTAAGTTACTTACTAAGACTGCATTCTATCACTTGTGCTTTATTGTATGCTGCCGTGCTCTGCTCAACAACGCTAGTGCCAAAATGCTGGTAAACGCCTTAATTTCCTCTCGCATTCATTACTGCAACTCCCTCTTCAACATTCTCCATGTTAAACTGCTCAGCCAGCCTCAGTTCATTCAGAGCTCAGCAGCCAGAGTCTTACTGTGACCCAGCGCACTGCACACATCACTCCCATCCTCCATCAGCTTCACTGGGTACCAAGATCTCACTGTATCAAGTACAAACTTTTCCTGCTTACTGTCGAAGGCCTTCATGGTCTCACTCCTACACACCTCACTGAGCTCCTTCATCTGTACTGTCCCTCTCGTTCCCTCAGATCTTCTGGCACTGGACTGCTGCTGCTCCCGAAATTTGGAACTCTCTCCCATCTCTGCCTGACTGCTCTACCCTCTCTTCCTTTGAAGTTCATCTTAAAACCTTCCTCTTTACTGCTCACTACTCTTCTTGATCAAAGTCTTAGGTCTGTTTTTTCTGCTTCTTTTATAAAGCATCCTTGGATTTGTAAAAAGTGCTATATAAATTAAACTTAATTATTATTCACTGTGTCAGTGATAACTTGAGTAACGTTACATATAAAGTAGAACTACACCACTAATAAATGGATCAGTGGATTACCTCTACAGTTGCAAGTCTGAACACCCCTTGGCACATTTCATGTTTTTGTTGATTTGTACATGAAAATAAATGTACCTAACCTCCACAGAGAATGCTGCACAATTATTGTTTATTTGCTTAACATATTGGAAAAAAATAAAATAGAACATATTAAATGCACCAAAAAACCCACTGGTTTTCTGCTCAGTGTTTTCTGGGTGGCCCATTGGGGGTTAAGCAAGAGTGTTAGACAAAATGCCACTTTGCAGAGCTCATGTTCCACTCACAGTCCAATTTACTTCTCTTTTCTTTATTTCTTTCTTTCTTTCATTATCCTTTGTAAATTACTTTAGTAAATAATTTTACTAGCAATATTATTAATGCAACGGGTTATATAGCTCATTTCAGATCATTTTATATTAGGCCTAGTCATTAATTTTTCCTCTCAGTTTGTCTTACACTCTTAAAAGAGATCTTTAGTAAAGATGTTAGTTCTGTATAGAGCCATGAACACTTAAAGAACTGTTTCATGCTTAAATGGTTGTTTGCATGGTGAAATGGGTCTTCAGAGCATGTGTTCTATATAGTACCAAAAAGTGTTCTGCTACTGTTACAATGTCAAGTTTGTAACAACAGAAAAATGCTTTTAAGTGCTATATAGAACACATTCTTCATCAATCCGAAGAACCATTTTATCATGCAAAAAACCCTTCAAGCTGGCAAATTGTTGCTATAACAGAATCATTGTCTTTACCAGTGGCGTCTCTGGGACAGAAAGCCTGGTGGGGCACAGAAAACTGCAGGGGCAGCAGCCGACTCCTCAATGAAACCAAACACAAACTTGATCCAAACACAAATGCACTCCATCAATAAAATCACACATTCACAAATTAATATAACGTGGTGCAGGAGTTATTGGAAATGGTGACAGGAATATGAGTGATATGATAACAACATTAGATCTCACAAAAATCTAGTTATACAGCATCGCATTACAAGTCCACCAATCCATGAATGAATTCAAGTGATAGCATAGAAAGAGCAGGCAAGGAAAGCAGAAGAGTGTTTTTTGCGACACTTGCAGTTAGCCATGTTTTTCTTTTGAACCTCTTTTTCTTTTGAACGCTGCTTTTCTTTTGGATTGAAGGCAGATTTTGTCCTTTCCAGATTGAATGATGTTAAAATCCTCAGGCTGGTGCGGTCCCAAGCGTTTAATCTCTAATTTCTGCTCTAATGGCAGGATACTTAATTTAACTTCTATCATATTTTCGACTTGACTCATTATATTGCCCTGCTGTTATGACTAGATACCACAACTGGTGACAAGTAATGGCAAGCTGCGTTGCAACACCCATACCGTAGATGATGTTAACTAAACGTCTGAACATATGTAAATGTAATATTTTTTATTGGCTGTCCCACGCTTACTGGACGAAGACAGCAAGGAGAAGTAGGTCATCTACGGGCATTTCCACAATAGGTACAGGAAGATAGTTGGAATGTATTGGACAATGCTACCACTGTCATATGTTATAAACACGCTAGTTAACAAAGAAAAACGTTAGTTACAAAGAAAACAAATTATATATATATATATATATATATATATATATATATATATGTGTAGTGTTATACTGAATTATTGATCATGTCGTGCACTACTCCTCAGCGACATCTGGTGGGGCCATGCCTGGCCCCTAATGTAGAGACGCCATTGGTCTTTACCAAATAACCTTTGAAGAACTGTCTTTTTTAAGCTCGCAGTTTGTTTTCCAAAATAAAAGGCTGTGCACATTTAAAATCTGTTTGAGGAGATTAAAAACCACTTAGATCTTCTATGTAGGACAATATTCTGGGTGATCCGAATGTGGTCCAGCAGTACCACACAGTAAGCAGGGTGCCATCTTATCAAGGCAGTGGCTCATATATGCCTGCTATCTAGGTAACTGTATTTGCACGGTTAAGCAACACCTATTTCTATGATTAATAGTCTGAGCTGCACTCTCTTCAGCCCAAACCATCAGCCTCACGTCTGAACGCACATTATAACTGCACTGCATGACTTGCAACAGAAACTAAAAGTAAGTTTGTAAACTGTAACTGAGTAAAATGTCCAGGCCTTTTCTTCCCTGACCCTGTGTCCTGTGGATGCTCCAGGACCAACACTGTCTGGAAGGTGGTTTTTAGTGAATTGCACAGATTTCTCCCGGGACCTGCTGGACTCCTCTTGCCAGCAATTTTAATGGCAGTTTCCTCCAGAGGCCTGGCCTGGCGGACCTGATCCAGACGGATGGAGATATTCCTCTGGGTGAGGGCTTCTGCTCCTCAGCTACTAAATGTGTGAGGTGGGTAGAGGCCTAATGAGCTCCTTCATGTCCTTCTGGTCAAGGGCAGTGACCGTTCTGTGTTAATTACAGTGCCATTTGTTTGCTAAATCATCACCACAAAAGCAAGTTAAAGCACTGCCTGTGTCAGTATTGTGTGCTTTGCAATTACCTCAGTAATTCTCTCATTTAAAGTCCATGTGAAGTAAATTCACAGATTTGTTTCTAAATACTTTATACACACTAAAATGTGAAAAGACTGTAAAGTATGTGGTAGTGAATTGTGAAGGATTTTGTCATTTTTGACAGGCATGAAAACTCAAAAGCAAAAAGGTGACAAGTTTACAAAACACAACCCGCTGTAGATGAGCTTGAAGGCATTCTCATTCTCAGGATTTCAGTCATTTTAAAATAAAAAGGAAATATTCTGGTGCACATGAGATTAAATTACATGATATAAAGAAAAACGTGGTTCAGTCAAGTAAAAAAATGATTACTTATTCATTAATTTCATTAATTCAAATGTTTGTCAAATTCTGTAAAAAAATGCATATTTGTATGTTTTGAGATACATATACAGCGGCTCTTATTATGTTCTGCTTAGTTAGTCACAAACTATGACTAATGCACTGAAAAGTCTGCCTTTAGTAACCAAAAATGAAAGAAAACAACCTTTTTTGTCGCTTTAATTAGGTATTTACACCCAATCCCCATTTAGGAGCATGTCCTTGTATCTACACTCACTGTCTATTTTATGGCTAAAATCTTATTAGGATACAATGCAGATACTAAACACATTAAGTAACCAGGTGTGAACAGGGTCATAGTGAGAATATAGGTGAAGATGGAGAACATCCTACCTGATGGAGTTTTCTTATTGAAATATTATCTTTTCTATGTATTTATGTAGAAAAATATGTTTACCTTCTGTAAGTGCCTGTCAACTGCTATATCTAAAAATAGTTTGCTTTATTTTCTGTGTTTTTACCTGAATATGCTGTGAAAATCATAACCAACAATTCTGCTAGACAGTAAACATCACTAACTCTCATTTTTGGCAGTTCCTCCAAGCAAGTGTCTAAAAAGACCCGGGATTAATCTGTTAGTCAGGCTAAATATAAAAAGTAAACTCACTGAGCTTTATTAGCTATGCCTACCTTGTTTCTACACTCACTGTCTAAATTTTTCAGCTCCACTGACCATATAGTTTCATTTTGTAGTTCTGCAGTTACAGACTGTAGTTCATCTGTTTCTCTGCATATTTTGTTACCCTGTTCTTCAGTGGTCAGGACCCCACAGGACCCCCCCAGAGCAGGTATTATTTGGGTGGTGGGTCATTCTCAGCACTGCAGTGACACTGACATGGTGGTGGTGTGTTAGTGTGTGTTGCGCTGGTGGGAGTGGATCAGACACAGCAGTGCTGCTGGAATTTTTGGTGCTGTATAGAACACACTCCCTGTCAATCTAAAGAACCGTTTCACCAAAAAACCTCCCTAAAATCTAAAGAACTAGCACATAACCTTAGTGTACTAGTGGACTCTGATCTCAGTTTAGCAGTCATGTCAAAGCAATTACTAAATCAGCTTTTTTTCACCTTAAGAACGTCAACAATATCAGAGATGTTCTGACTAAAGCAGACCTGGAGAAACTCATCCATGCATTTATCTCTAGCAGGATTGATCACAGTAATGATCTCCTAACTGGACTCCCAAAAAAGACAATCAAACAGCTTCAGCTGATTCAGAATGCAGTTGCCAGAGTCTCACTAGGAGTAAAGGAAGGAACACACACCCCCCATTCTTAAATTCTTACACTGGCTACCAGTCTGTTCCAGAATAGACTTTGCAGTGCTGTTACTGCTCTATAAATGTCTTAATGGTGCAGGAGCAGCGTATTTATCTGATCTGCTGCAGCGATATGAGCCAAGCAGAACTTTCAGATCATTAGGAACTGGTCAGTTAGTCCTGACGAAGGTGAAGACTAAACATGGGGAAGCAGCATTTAGATACTATGCTGCTCTTAAATGGACCCCGTTGACAGAGAGCATTAGAAGAGCCCCGAAACTGGACACTTTAAATCTGGCCGTTCCTATTAGAGCAGCTTTCAGCTCAGTTTAAACACTGTTAGCTCTCCTGCACTTCTCTATTTTCTACCCCACTCTATAATAATCATTTAATCTTTAAATTGATTTTTAATTTGATGTTTCATTTCTTCTATTTTGATTCTATTGTTTTAATCATATTTTAGTCATGTTTTTAATTTCTGTTCTCATTTACTTTGTTACTTTTTAAATTATAATTTCAATTATCTTTGTACTTCAAAATTTCTAAAGCACTTTGAATGACTGCAGTGTATGAAAGGTACTGTATAAATAAACTTGCCTTGCCTTTAATCATGCAAATGTTTCTTTGAGTGTTAATGGTTCTATATAGAACCCTTGTCTTATCTAAGGAACCCTTGAATAGCCATCTTTTTTAAGAGTGTAAAGGGAAAGAAAGCACTAACGGCAATCAACAACTGGACATCATAACGCTCCTTCAACATTTATGTGTTTTCATATTTAATGCAGAATGACCTGTCAGTCAGGGAAAACACTAAATCTGTAAACAGTCTGAAACAGTCTGACTGAAACTGACTGATCCAAACGGCCTCACTTCATTTCTCCTTAAAACACTCACATTCTTGACCCGTCCGTGACCGTCCCACTGCACTTCCCCTGCTCTCCCCCATTCCTGTCCTTCTCTCTGCCAGCGAATCACCACAATGTAGCTGAGGAACACTCCAGAAAGATGTTTCCTCACGCTCCACTGCAAAGGCCTTTGGGTGACTGGCCCTGCTTTAGAATTCTAGAAAAAAACTCTCAGACTTTGCCTCTGTATCCACAGGGGAATGTCTGCCTCCGTCCTGAAGGACATTTCTTTCTCTGTGGTGATGAGGAAAGTTTCAACTGGCTGTTTCTACTTAATTTGTCCTGAAACTAGAGAAAGTAGATCAGGAGAAGGGAAAGTTTATTAAGTGGACTTCAAATGGAAAATCCATGGAAAAAAAACATGGAAATAGCGAAGCATATCCATGGAAATGGATGTAGCGTAACCATGGAAATGGGTGTAGCGTAACCATGGAAATGAGTGTTTTGTAACCATGGAAATGATGTAGCATAACCATGGAAATGGGTGTAGTGTAACCATGGAAATGGTGTAGCATATCCATGGAAATGGGTGTAGTGTAAACATTGAAATGGGTGTAGTGTAACCATGGAAATGATGTAGCATAAACATGGAAATTGGTGTAGCATATCCATGGACATGGGTGTAATGTAACCATGGAAATGACTGTAGTGTAACCACGGAAAGAAATGTATCGTAACCATGGAAATGGGTGTAATGATACCATGAAAATGGTGTCACATAACTATGGAAATGGTGTAATCATAGAAATGGTGTAATGTAACCATGGAATTGGTGTAGGATAACCATGGAAATGGTGTAGCGTAACCATGTAAATCCGTGTACCATAACTAAAGAAATGGTGTCGTGTAATCGTGGAAACGTGTAGGGTAACCATGGAAATGGTGTAGTGTAGCTCTGGAAAATGAGCATACTGTAAGCACGAAAATAGGTATAGTGTAACCATGCAAACCTGTAAACCAAATCTCAGCGGTGCATTCTGTAAGTTTATCAATCACCCCATACTACAATTCTATTTCTATCTGGTTTGTGCTATAAAGGCCCAGTTTCCCAAAAGCATCTTAGAAGTAAGACCAGCTTAACTAATAGACAGAGTGTGTAGTGTTATGCTCACTCTACCATTTAAGATTCTTCTTTGTGCTGAGATGTTTTTGAGAATCTCAGCCTGGGCAGTAAGAGTAGACCTGCACTAATTAGTGATTTCCCCACTAAATAGGTTTTTGTGGGTGGAGATGGGGCCGGAATTTGAAAAATGTGAAAACTTCTACAAACAAATGTGAAATGGCTAAATGTACTGTATAGATAATAATCAGAATAATCTGGCACATCTATTCTAATTATTTATGACTTCACCTTGAGAGAAACTCATTTCTGTGTAATAAGGCGCCAACATCATGCGGTGTCTCTCTCCTGCATCAGCATGCGTGAGGTCTAATCACGCGGTGTTACAGTATATTTCCTCTCTAATGAGACATGTCTGTCTCCCCTACAGCAAGTTCCCTGCTTTAATAATTCACTCTCTCCAGCTCTCATATACAAATTAACAGGGAGAACAACTCACTCTGTCTTGAAACAGCACGATTACAAGGACGCACTGCCCGGGATAACGGCTTCTTCAGGTATGGATTTTGTAATCATGTTTCTTTGATTTTCTAATAGAGTTAACTTACACAGTGCAGACGGTTCTGCTTTAGGGAGGCAGAGAGCAGAAAGTTATACTCAGAAAATAATACTGAAAGTGTTCTTCAGAGTGATGGTGAATGTGCTGTACATGATTCAATGACAAGCTTGACAAGCTTGACATTGAACAATAGAAGAACCCTTTTTGGCGCTATATAAGAACTCTATTCAAAAAGGTTCTGTACAGAACCACTTACAGCACATTATCCATAAATTTGAAGAAGAACAAATTAATCATGCAAAGGGTTCTTTGAGTGTTCATGGTTCTATGTAGAACCATTTTCTTTAAATAAGGAACCACTGAAGAACAATGCTTTTAGTGGTTCTGTATAGAACCATGAACACTCCAAGAATCACTTGTATGATTAAAGGGTCCTTTGAATCATGAAAGCGTTCTTCAGATTGATGGAGAATGTGCTGTAGATGGTCCTACATAAAACCTTTGTGAAAAATTTTCTATATAGCACCAAAAAGGCTTTTATAATGACAAGCTTGACATTGTAACAGTAGAAGAACCTTTTTGTTGCTATGCAGAGCCCTTTTCAAAAGGTTCTATGTAGAACCATCTATAGCACATTCTCCATCAATCTGAATTGTGGTTCATATAGAACCTTTTTGAAAAGGGTTCTAAGTAGGAACAAAAGTTCACACTTTTTTGGTGCTAGAACATTCTTTATCAGTCCAAAGAATCATTTTACCATGCAAAGAACCCTTTAATCGTGCAAAGGCTTCATTGAGTGTTTATGGTTCTATACAGAACTATTTTCTTTTCTAAAGAACAATTAAAAAACCATCAGTTTTAAGAGTGTAGCTTGCCCTATTTGGTCAAATAATAAGCTGTTACCTTATAATTTGAGCAAAACTTGAAGGCAACCAGATTATGTCCTTATTCAACACACACATTATCTAAGCTGCTTATCCTTCTGGGTCACTGATGTGAAAATTATTTTTTATAGTTTACTTGGATTGTGGCACATAACCAATAACCTTCTCTATACTAAACAAAGATGTAGAAGAAGGCAAGAATATGTACAAGACTATGACCACCAGTTGAGCATATAAAGAGCATTCAGTGTTTTTAAGGCTGTCCTGAATACCAATTTTTGGCATCTGAGCTTGGCTGGTAATCAATAATCAATATTCAAAGTTTTGAATGACCCTAAAACAGTCCAACAGAAACATTCTCTTTAAAAAATTTAACTACTTGCAGCATGGCACGATGACTCCACAGTACTCTGTCAGCACATTGTTGTAATATATTAATACTTTTTAATCGCTCTGTTAAAATGTGTAAATATAAACCATCTCAGTTCAGACCCCTGACAAAATCACTAACAGCAGTGCTGGACAGCACATATTCCCAGCACGGCTGCAAACAGCGCCTGGCAGTATGCTCTTAGCAAAAAGGGTTTATATAGCACCAAAAGGGGTTCTTTGGCTTGTAATAATTGTGGAACTATAAAAAACATTTGGTTGTTTCACTGTTGGATAAGGACTTATCTGGTTGCCTTCAAGGTATCCTTAACTAATAAGTTAACAGCTTATTATTTGACCAAATAGGGAAAGCTACACTATTAAAAAAGATGCTCCTTTAAGGGTTCTTCAGTAAAGAAAATGGTTCTGTATAGAATCATGAACACTCAAAGAACTTTTTGTATGGTGAAATGGTTCTTCAGATTGATAAAGAATGCTCCAGCACCAAAAAAAGTGTTCCGCTTTTATGATGTCAAGCTTGTAACAACAGAAGAACCCTTTTGGTCCTATTTAAAACCCTTTTCAAAAAGGTTCTATGTAGAACCACAATTCAGATTGATGGAGTATGCGATGTACATGGTTCTACACAGAACCTTTTTGAAAAGGGTTCTGTATAGCACTAAAAAGGGTACTATTGTTCGACGTCAAGGTTGTCATAGTAGAAGCCTTTTTGGTGCTATATAGAACCCTTTTCAAAAAGGGTTCTGTGTAGATCCATGTATATCACATTCTCCATCAGTCTGAGGAACCATTTACCAATGCAAAGAACCCTTTAATCATGCAAAGGGTTGTTTGCGTGTTCATGGTTCTAAATAGAACCTTTTTCTTTACTAAAGAACTGTTGATGGTGTTCAGAGTTTTGAGCAAACAGGAGACAGGGATGTAAAGATTTTCCCAGAAGAATCTGCAGCAGAAGTGACCGTCCAGGTGGAAGCTGACGAAAGCTCTGGTAATGGTCATAGCAGCTGGGTTGGTATGAAAGGGAAATGAATGCAGGCTTCAGAAGGAAGAATAGTGATTTTCTAATGTATTGCATGTGCCAATGAAAGGAAAGAGTGGATTAAAAATCACCCTCGGCTCCTCGGGCCCCAAAGTAGTCCTCCATACAAGATTGACTCAGTCGGGAGAACCAATGTCAACAAAAATCTGAGAGAAGTTTGCACCAGGCTGTCTTTGAGTATTCAGGTTTTTGAAAGCATGTCTTGCATAAGCGACACATTGTAAAACTTTCCTTTCATCCGCATGCCTCAGGAAGAGGGAATGGGGGTGAATTTATGAGAAAAAATCCTGACACAGTCGTTACCTCAACTCTTCATTTGCCTCATAAAGCCGAGGCTGATTATGAAGTCGACATTGGGAAGATACTTTTATTTGAAGTTGCTGTTGAAAAGAGTGATTCCCCAGAGTAAGGAGAGCGCAAACAGAGAATTTCTAGGGAGGAGATAAGTACTGCTTCTGAATTGGTGACACACTAGAGGGCTCTTGTGAGAGAGTCCAGCATGAATGGGTTCCTATGAAGCTTTGTGCAAAACTGTTATTTGTAAATGGTTAATATGTATATTGTTTAACATACAAATGCACTCGTTTGAATCAACAAAGTATAATATTAAATGTTTAATCTCTGGTGGTACATATTTTAACACGCCACTAAAATTGCTAACCACTTCACTCATTCTATGGCTGATCAACTCACCGGCCAATTGGCACTCAGTAATGCTAGCCAATTGGCACTCAGTAATGCTAGGCAATCAGCACTAAGTAGCTGTAATGCTAATCAATCAGCGCTCAGTAACAGTGATGCCAACAAATCAGCACTCAGTAGCAGTAATGCTAACCAATCAGCACTCAGTTGCAGTAATACTAACCAATCAGCACTCAGCAGCAGTAAGGCTAACCAATTAGCACTCAGTAGCCGTATTGCTAACCAATCGGCACTCAGTAGCAGTAATGCTAAGCAATCAACGCTCAGTAACAGTGAAGCCAACAAATCAGCACTCTGTAAGTAGCAATGTCAACCAATCAGCACTTAATAGCAGTAATGCTAACCAATCAGTACTCAGTAGCTGTAATGCTAACCAATCAGCACGCAGTTGCAGTAATACTAACCAATCAGCGCTCAGTTGCAGTAATACTAACCAATCAGCACTCAGTTGCAGTAATACTAGCCAATCAGCGCTCAGTTGCAGTAATACTAACCAATCAGCACTCAGTTGCAGTAATACTAACCAACCAGCACTGACTAGCTGTAATGTCTCTAGTAGCCAAGTAACTACTGCTCTGAACCCATTTGCTTTACTTTACCAAAATATCTTGTATAATTGCTTGCAAATGTGTAATTAGCATTTTCCAACCTTTAGCTCTATTCACTTTTATTCACTAGGACTCTCTAATGACCTCGAGTGTGAGTATGAAGTGGTAAGGCTCAGCAGTGGACACTGGGATGCTTCGGGCCGACGGATGTATGTGCAGAGTTTATTTGGGCATCTCTCAACATCACAGTAGTGGTTCAAAGCTGGGGTCAGTGAACAGGCAGCCAGGGTCGACACAAGCACATCAATAATCAAAAAGAAAAGAAGAAACAGGCATGAACAGGTCAGAACCAGAAACAAACACAATACAACACAACCCACACTGAAACCAGGAACTACAGTCTTAATAATACAGCTGCAAAAAAGGGATGTTTGGAGAAGAATCACTTTTAGCTGTTTTAAGAAATAAATCAATAAATTCTTCTTCAACCCTTTTTCACAGTGGCTAGAAAATAAAGTTCCAGCTGTTTTAAAGCCCCCTCACTCGAACTATGCATTTTGTTCCTTCAGTAAAGTTGATGAAATACATTATAATGGAATGGTGTTTGATTTACAAAATCGGAAGCTGGATTTTCGTCTTTGTAGGTGAGCGAGCAGGTCAACATTTATAACAATTTGTTATTGTGTTAAAGGCTGTGTATTTATAGCTGTGTAGGACTGTTTGATATGAAGAAAGCTGCAGGTGTCTGTTTTATCTCGGCATGGCCATCTTTGTGAAGAGGTATGAATAGTTTTTCACAGCAGGGGGTTCTCACCCCTCCCCTTTCACCCCAATTGCTCACTAGCAGCTGAACATAGAGTCACAAATATTGGCCTCCAGGTGGCGCTGCAGGGAGAAGCCACAGAAATGAGATGTGCTAGTGTGAAGAACATTAGAAGATCAAAATCTCTCCACATAGGAAAGGTTCTGTAACAATTAAAGCATTTTTGCTAGAAGTATAGGTTTAAGGAGAGGTTTTTATTTTTAAAAGTGTATTAATGACGTGTGAGTAAGTCGGAAAGAGGAACTAGAAAATCAGCTCTGCAGAAACAAACAAGACTTTACAAAAAAGGCACAGGTACTTAAAAGCATAATCCAATTTTTCTAATTTTTAAATAATCAAGTGGTTAGGATGTGAACAAAGTCATTCAGAGTGGATTAAAATACTCCGTTCTACACTCTTTAAGACGGTTCTTAAATGGTTCTATAGTAAAGACAATGGTTCAGTGTAGACCCATGAACACTCAAAGAACCATTTGCATGATTAAATTGTTCCCTGCATGGCAAAATTGTGAAAATGGTTCTGCTATTGTGATAAAGTCAAGCTTGTAACTATAAAAGAACCCTTTTTGGTGCCATATAGAACCACTTTAAAATAGCCTGTATATAAAGTTAACAAATCAGTGCTTAGTAGCAGTAATGCTAACCAATCAGTGCTCAGTAGCAGTAATGCTAACCAATCAGCTCTCAGTAACAGTAATGCTAACCAATCAGCACTCAGTTGCAATAATGCCAACCAATCAGCGCTCAGTAACAATAATGGCAACCAATCAGCGCTCAGTAGCTGTAGTGCTAACCAATCAGCGCTCAGTAGGAGTAATGCTAACCAATCAGTGCTCAGTAGCAGTACTGCTAACCAATTAGTGCTCAGTAGCAGTAATTTTAACCAATCTGCAGTAAGTAGCAGTAATGCTGACCAAACAGTGCTGAGTAGCTGTAGTGCTAACCAATCAGCACTCAGTAGCAGTAATGATAACCAATCAGGTAGCGGTAAAGCTAACTAATCAGCACTTAGTACCAGCAATGCTAACCAATCAGCGCTCAGTAGCAGTAATGCCAACCAATCAGTGCTCAATAGCTGTAATGCTAACCAATCAGCACTCAGTAGCAGCAGTGCTAACCAATCAGCACTCAGTGGCAATAATGTTTACCAATCAGCACTCAGTAGCAGTAATGCTAGCCAATCAGCACTCAGTAGCAGTAATGCTAACCAATCAGCACTCAGTAGAGGTAATTTTAACCAATCAGCACTCAGGAGCAGTAATTTTAATCAATCAGCACTCAGGAGCAGTAATGTAAGTCAATCTCACAATAAGAAAGGTATCAGATATATAGACTAGGTTTGACATAATCACACTTGTTTATACCAGTTTTGGTTTATTACTGTTATTCTTATACACTGTATGTCACTATTTTTAATCTGGCCACTGCAGATCCCTGGACAGTCTGAGCAGAGTTCTTTTTCTTGGATGTCCATTTCTCTGTTTCCATCACTAAAGCGTTTATGCTCTATAAATGTGTGTTTTGTGTAAGAAAGTGTTTCTGGAGCGCCTGAGATTTCCTGACAAACAGAGACTAATTGGCGGTCCCTCCAGTTTAGCCTCTCGATAAACTGCCATTGTGATTTTCTTGGCTAAGATAAAAGGTCGTAACCTACAATTATCTCCAAGCTTGTAAACAAAGCGTCCTCCAGGATTTCTCTGAGCCGCTCGCCCTGAAGCGTTAGACGCCGGCCAGTGTACAGAGCAGCTCATTACAGACTAATTCACTTATTTATTTATTTATTTTTGTTGATGTTCTTGTTCTTTTTCTCTACTGACCAGCATTTATACATTTATAACACATGCACAGAGTAAAAACAAGAAGTGTAATGCGACTACCAGAACAGCTGCACTGAAATATTCATATCTGTGATGTGGTGTTGGCTCAATTGTCTTTAAAAATTCAGATAAAGCAGATGTAGCTGATGTGAGATGATGAGCTCATGTGGTTTCTTTGAATATCTGTCCTAACCATCCTCAATCCTCAATTCAGCCAGAGGAACTTAAGGTTTGATCTTCTGAAATTTATCCTGGAAAATGTTCTTGATGTGCACAATGTACAGTGCATGCGATATAAGAGGTCACTAAGTACAAGTTATTAATTTTTCAGCATCAGGAAAAAAAGCAGAAAATGTATTTAATATAAAATCACACAGAATCACCAACAAAATCTAATCTCAGCTGTTTGAGTGTTCAATGTGTCACTCTTTACCTTTATTCCAGCTTCCATTCTTTTCAGGAGACTCGCTTTCAGTTTCTTAAAGAAATCTGCAGACACACCTCCCAAGTTCAGTCTTAGAAGTTGGTTGATCATTTTCTGAAGTAATCAAACACATTCAGTGATGTTGAGGTCTGGACTCTGGGGTGGTCAGTCCATTGTTCAGCTTCTTTCTTTGATGTAACTGTCTCCTTATCTCAGTGAGGTTCTTCTTGACAGCTATACATCCCTTCAGACCCATAGCGCTGAGTCGTCTTCTCACAGTGGAAGGATGGACAGCAACACTTATGGATGTTTTCAGATCTGAAGCAGCTTGATTTTCTCCTCTCTCTCAAAGATGAAAGCTTTAAATGCTGTTTATCTGATGGGGACAGTTTTGGTGTCTACCAGGTCTTCCAGGTGGTTGTTAGGGGACCCTCTGTAGCTTTTAACCAGTTTTGAATCTCCAGCTTTGGAAACTTCTGTTTTTTTCCTTCCATGCATTCTTAAAAAGATTGTTCTCCAAGGGTTCTTTAGAAAAGACAGTGGTTCTATATAGAACCGTGAACACTCATTAGCAAAACATTAGCATACTTAAATGGTTCTTTGCATCACAAAGTGATCCTTCAGATTAATGGAGATTGTGTTAAATATGTAGCACCAAAAAGGGCTTTCTATTGTTATAAACCTGACATGGTAACAATAACAGAATCTCTTTAGGTACTATATAGAACCCTTTTCAAAAAGGTTCTGTATAGAACCATATACAGAACATTCTCCATCAATCTGAAGAACCATTTAAGCATGCAAAAGATTCTTCAGTGTTCATGGTTCTTTATATCTGTTTAGTATAGCCAAGCCCCTTCCATGAATATTAGAACATTTGTTGTATTTGCATTGCTCTGTAACTTGAGAGTCACAGCAGCCAACAAGATGTAAGTAAGCAAATAAACAAATCAATCAATCAATCAATCAATCAATCAATTACTCAGTCCATCCTGTGGCCACTGACCTCTGCCTTTCATGTTTTACTGTAACTCTAAGCCCTTCAAAAAATCATATCAAAGGGTCACCCAGACAAAAACAATGAATCTAACAATCACTGAAACAATCACAGCAAATCAAACAATCATAGAAAAGGATTAGAGAGGGAATTGCAAAAAAAACAGTGCTGGAAGAGGACATGCTTTTTTGATGTGGTGCAGGAAGAGCATATGCTCAATTGTCCTTGAGGAAAAGTGACATTTCCCTGATGTAATTCTCTTGTCTATGAATATATGTATGCAATCGTGCTGCATATGGGCTGCGGCTGAATATGTATTATCTTGTAGAGAGAAGAAATCTTTGAAATATGACAGCCAAACTGAAGAGGTCAGCCAACACTCGCGCTTTGATGTTTTCTGTCATTTCAGTCCATAAGGATCTCTCTTTTGTGGGGGAGAAGTGAAGAAAGGAGGTAAAACTTTACTTAAGGTGATCATTTTAATACCCCTGTGATGCTCCTTTACAAGCTGGTAGCTGCTAATTAACTGGCTGCTCATTACCACAGCTTAATATAACAAATTAAGCATTTTTATTGGTGCATTCTGTATCACAGATCTTACCCGAGCATCACGTCTATATGGAGCTCAGAATGTGCTTATTTTCTACTCATCCCAATGAAAATCACCAGTTAGCTCTAAATAAAGACAAACCAACCTTCTGCTCTGGTGAAGAACTGTCACGGACATGTACACTTAAGAAAGCTATTAACTGAGGTCAGCATGATCTCTGCTTATTAATTTAGTTGGCATAGAAGCGTCCAACTGATATGAACAAGTACCTTTGCAGATTTGAATTCTTTTTTGAACTCAGTTTTAGAAACCCCTGTTTTTTCACAGATTTTCCTTTGACTTCCTTATGCAAGTAGATATCTTAGATATCTTATTTCTAATCTCCTCAGCCTTCTCATGGTATGCCTCGTCAAGGCGAGAAGCCTTGTGTGAATCGGCTGAGAGCTGTGCTGCCTGGAATTTTAACTCCTATAAGGGTCTCCCATGGTCGAAAGTCTTAGCAAGGCCAGATGTAACCTACCACCTACTACGGGTTGCCTGACTTTTAAAGTCAACAGTTAGGTGATGAAAGTCAAGTCTACATCAACTAATCACTAATGACGTCATGAATAAAACCACAGGAAAAGGCAATGCTCTGTAACAAGCAACTTAAAAAACCTGTGACAAGTCAAATTCCACAAGTCAGCAGAGTGTGACGTGTCCTTTACAATGAGCCTTGGATCACATGCTAACCTTTAGGGGATCCGAAGATACAGAACCCGAAATCTTGCAAATTTGTATCTGACTTGGTGCACACTTGGTGGCCTTGCTGAGTTGCTCGGCTGCGGAAGAAACATTTAAAGCACCGTAACTCACTCAAAATAAGAGTAACCAACTTCAGTCTTCAATCTCTCCAACCACATATGACTTTATTTTAGCCTTATTTTAGTTTTAGATCTGAAGTGTGTTGATTTTCACCTCTCTCTCAAAGATGCAAGATTTAAGTGCTGTTTATCTAATGAGGACAGTTTTGTTGTCTACCAGGTCTTCCAGGTGGCTCATGGGAGTCTTGTTTTCTCTGTAGCTTTTAATCAGTTTTTGAAATTCAGTTTTGGAAACTCCTGTTTTTTTTTCATTTTCTTTGATTTGTGACTTGTATGTTTTAACCGTACATTAACTAAATGAAGGTCTCTGACTTCTGCACACTGCATATTGTATATTAAGGTGTGAATGGGCTGGTTGGTTACTCAGTAAAAGAAATCTATTCAAAAATAATAAATATGCATATCCTATTTATTCATTATTTCTTCCCATAAAAAGTGCATTAAAACTTCATTTCGATTTTTGAGCAGGTAAAATAAAATATTAAGCAATAAAGCTGTAACTGCACCCATACTGACCACTATTGATTCGGGCGTCCAGTAAATCAGTTAAAACTGCAGAACCTGTAAGAAACCCCCGCAGCAATAAAACTCATATTTACATCAATATATTTACATGGCAAAGGTCTGGAGAGTCAGAGAAACTTAGAGCGACGCAACTCGGAGAAAATAAGAGTAACCAACTTCAATCTTTACAGGATTACAAGGCGTTATGCCCCCTCTCCAACCACATATGACTTTATTTTAGTCTTTGGGAAACTAGAGATAATGATGTTCAATATCTGATCTTTGAAGCTCTGTAGATCAGCGGAGAAATGTTAGAATGAAGCTGAAACTCCACGGGTGAGTAGTTCTTTCCAACAAGCCCTGGATCACATTGCTAGATTTTGGGAAACCAGAGAGATGGACCCTAAAGCGTCATCATCGAGCAGTAAAGTAGATTAGTCTGTGCACCCCTACCACTTATACTGGGGAGCAGCCATATAGAACGAATCAGCTGCGCGGAAGAAGGCGATGCTAAACCATTTCTGTACTTTGCCAAGAAAGCCACATAGATGGATCTTCAACCAAATCAAGCCTCACCTCTCACTCGAGGCCCAGTTAACCAAACTGAAGCTTTTATTTTGGGCAAATTCTGAGGAGAACCAGTTCATTGGAAAAGAACATCATGCTTAGAAGAGTTAAAGGTTAAAGAGGAGTGACAACACGCAGTCAGAGGAATCATGAACCAGCTACTGAGAAGCCTTAAGACCCAAACAGAAGGCAGGACATTCTAGAGAAAAACCATCCATATTGTCGCCAGGAGTCAGAACGACTTGAGGGCACTTAATAATGATAATACTCTTCTCAGAAATATCTCCTGAAAAATAAATAACTTGTACTTAACTGCTGTTTTAACTGGAAATTAAATAAATCAAGGGGGTTTAGTCTTTTGCACAGTACTGTAACTCTCACTGCATTTTATGCCTGCAAACCTAATTTTTCATCCCACCGTGGATGCACTTAGACCTCAAAGTCTTTTTTCTAAAACTACATACTTAATTTGTTTCCTTAACATCGTGCTTTTAAAGCATATTCTCCTAACGCTGGCCATTACATATCATTTCGGGTAATGCTAGGCTATTTTCCCCAAATGAAAGGCACCATCTTTCTGTGGGTTCTTCACATGGCCTCATATTTTCTAATCTCCCCTAATTTTCCTTATGTAGCATCATCATCTGATTGACCCAAATTCATGTTGCTAAATTATATAAAAGCCTCTTTGTCAAACCTTTTCTTTTACAAAAGTGATCCGGAGAAGCTAAGCATTAGGCAGCCTCGTTAGCTTGTTTACTGCTTTTTGCCAGAGTTTTTTAGGTAAGCGGTACATTTCACAGTTGTTTTGCCAATTTCCCTCACATTATAAAGCACTTATTTTGTTCTTGAAGTGTTTGTTTCAGAGTTTTAGTGACTGTGAGCACTTTTATTACCATCTCTTTGACAAACACTAATTCAAAATGTTCCCAAAAGAGTCTGAAAACGATCTGTATCTTCTATATTTTGTGTTTTGTCTCTGGGACAAACGCCTGCTCACTGCTCGATCTGCCAGAGTTATTTGGCTAATCTGGCCAATAAAGAGCAACACAATTTATTGCTCTCTGCTGTATTCTGGACAGTAATTATAAAACACTCTTTCATGTTTATGGAGTTTAAAGTGCGCAGCTTCACCTGAGCTTTCGTTTAATTCACTGGCGAATATGAGGAGCTGATAGGTTTGTTAAATTGGTGCTGCAGGTTACTCTCTTAACAAAGAAAGTGCCAAAAATGGGTTCTCAAGAGAGATGCCATAGAAGAAACACTTTTAGTTTATTAAAGAAACTTTTTCATAGACTGGTTTCAACTGAGTTCTTAAAAGAACAGTCCACCGAAAGATTCTTTAGGGAACAAAATGTGGTTCTTCTACAGCATTTGTACTTTATGCTAATGCTAGGCTTCTCTTGTTCTCTTGAAACAGAAATGTTGTAAACGGAAACTTTACTTATCTAGACTTGTAAGCAATACCCCACATTTCAAAAGAAACTTGCCAGTACATTTCAAGCACAGTTTCATCTCCAAATTTTGTTGAGCCAAACCAAGACACTGTTATGTGCACCAATACAGCATTCTTGCCAAATGGGCTTATCTGCCAAATAAGACAAAGAAAAATGGTGCACAAAAACAGAATTAGAGTATCTGTATTCTAAGACAATATAAAGTATGGCTAAACACGACAATTACAACATTGACAGCTTAAAGAAGAACAGCATTGCCCACAGTCAAAGCTAACTGAGTGTCAGTAGGCACCAAGGTCATCTTAAAATCAACCCCCTAGTCTGGGCTAAGCTAAAGACCAGCTAAGAACATTTAAAACCTTCTAAAGCTTCACAATTGGTGAAGAAGTCAAGTTAGTTTTTGTTTACCACAAAGCCAACAATGCTCCTGTCTCAATTTCATACACCCTAATTCACTTAACAGCTCATCAAGCAGATGCTAATAACTAAGTATAGATTCTAATAACCCAGTATAGATTCTAATAACCTAGAACAGACTCTTATAACCAAGTACAGATTATGAAGAACCATTGTAGACTCAAATAACCAAGTATAGAACGTAAATAACCATGTGTGTGTGTGTGTGTTTGTGTGTGTGTATATATATATATATATATATATATATATATACAACCCCATTTCCAAAAACGTTGTGTGATGCTACGCTGTGCAAAAATGTAAATAAAAACAAAATGCAATGATGTGCAAATCATTTAAACCTTATATTTTATTGAAAATAGTACAAAGACAACAAACCAATTGTTGAAACTGAGAAATTTTATTGTTTTTTGAAAAAATATATTCCCATTTTGAATTTGATGCCAACAACGTGTTCCTAAAAAGTTGGGACGGTGGGCATGTTTACCACTGTGTTTCATCACCTCTTCTTTTAACAACACTCTGTAAGCATTTGGGAAGTGAAGAGACACTGCTGTAGTTTTGAAGGTGAAATGTTTTCCCATTTTTGCTTTACGTATGATTTCAGCTGCTCAACAGTTCAGGGTCTCTTTTGTCATATTTTTCATTTTATAATGTGCCAAATGTTTTCAGTGGTGACAGATCTGGTCTGCAGGCAGGTCAGTTTAGCACCTGGACTATTTTAATATGGAGCAACACTGTTGTAAAACAGAATGTGGTTTGACATTGTCTTGCTGAAATAAGCAAGGCCTTCCCTGAAAAGGACGTCATCTGGATGGCAGCATATGTTGCCAAAACATGTATATATTGTTCAGCATTAATGGTGCCTTTACAGATGAGCCAGTCACCCATGCCTTGTGCACTAATGCCCCCCTATACCATCATGAATACTGGCTTTTGAACTATGCACTGATAACAAGCTGAGTGGTCTTTAGCCCGGAGGACACAGTGTCCATGATTTCCAAAAAGAAATTCTAATGTTGACTCGTTGGACCACAGGATACTTTTCAACGTTGCCTCAGTCCATTTTAAATGAGCTTGGGCCCAGAGAAGGTGGTGGCAATTCTGGCAATCCTGTTTATATATGCTTTCTTCTTTGCGTTTTAGCATTTTAATTGGCATTTGTGGATGCAGCGCCGATCTGTTTTCACAGACAGTGTTTTTCAGAAATGTTTCTGAGCCCATGTAGTGATTTCCACTACAGAATCATGTCTGTTTTAATGTAGTGCTGCCGGAAGGCCTAAAGATCATGGCCAGCAAATACTGTTTTTTAGCCTCATCCCTTGCAAACAGAGATTTCTCCAGATTCTCTGAATCTTTTAATGATATTATATACCATAGATGATGAAAAGCAGAAGTTATTTGCTATTTTTAGCAATTACACAAAAGCATTACACAACTTTACCAGTCTTTTGTTGCCCCCGACCCAACTTTTGGAACGTGTTGTTGGCATCAAATTCATTTTTTAAAAAACAATAAAATTTCTCAGTTTCAAGATTTTTTTTGAAAATGGAGTTGTTTATATATACAGACCTTTAGGATCATCTGCACATCAATTACTGATCATGTAATCTGAAAAAGGTGCTGTTCTGTATGCTAGCATGGCACTGTTTCCATCTGCTCCAGTGCAGAAAGCTCTCTCAGTAGAAAGCAGTTTGCACCCAGGATGAGGTGCTTCTGATGGAGGTTTGTGAAGCTTCTACAAGCCTGAGGCAGAAGATGAGCAGGGCTCAGAGGGAAAGAGTTTCTTACTCAACAGTCGATGGGTTAATGCACCAAGTTGTTGAACCTCCTCTAAATCTGCTCATCCCTCATCTCTCACTACAGCATATAATGGATTCCTCAGTCGATCAACACTAAGCTAAAGATCAGGACAGGACACCTAAAGCCTTATAAGGCTTCACACTGGGAAAAGTGCTGGGTGGAAAAGTCAAGCAAGTGAAAGAAATAAAAGTCAGAATTTCTCGATCTTGAATGAAACAGTTAAGATGTAAACAGTCATTCAGAGTGGTTTGGTGTGAAATACTCCGTTCTAGAGAAACGTACAGAGTCAGAATTGTTCACAATGGTGGTGATAAGAACCAGATGTCCACCTCTAAAAGCTCCCTCACAGAAAGTTATTACATGAAATGGTTATGAATACACTGCCTGATGTCTGAGACATAGTTTTACGATAGTTTTTAAAGTTTAAAATCCATTCATGTTGGAGGGATACATAATATGCAGGGCATTGTGAGGCAAAATAGTTCCTAAAGAAAACTTACTATTTCAGATTTTCCACTATTTTCCCATCATCAACATTCCACATAAAACTCAGAGGACACATGTAGGTTCACTGGGGTTTTTGGATAGTAAATAAAATGTCTATATTTGTGTTGTCATGGCGACCCCTGGGTCCTACTGAGTGGCTGTGTTTACATGCAAAGATTTTTTGCCAATCCATTCCAATCATAGATTAAGACTGAGGTGTTTATATTCTCACTCTACTCAACAATCTGATGGAAAATCTATGTTTACATGCACACTGCGAGTAATCCAGTCCAAAATTACGTGCATGTGTAGAGAATCACTTAGTGTAAACGTTACCATGACAACCAGCATCACGTGAGTCCAGTCTGAGTGAGACAAGGAGCAGTAAGCAGTGCTTATGTTTTTAATTGCTTTAAAATGATGTCAGACTCAGGAAATCGTACTTCACATGTCCTTATTAAAGAAGGCCGAGAGGAAGACGTTGTGTTCTGAGACACATTAGCTGGAACCCTGTCCCACTGCTCAAAAGATCAAAGCATAAACTTTGTCTCCTCTGCAGACCAGTTTCTGCTCCCTCCATGTTGAACGTTATAAACTCTCACTATGACGTGACACACATGCACAGAACATACTTAAACTTTATGATTGGGAACGTAATCAGATACAGGCGTTTACACAGATATTATTCTTCTATTTAATGGATTATGTACAGGATTACTCACCTCATTCAATCGAATGGAAATTGTATTCCAAATGGCCTCAATTATACTATTCCGACTGAGCTGTTTACACGGATGTATTCTATTCCAATTTAGCTATTAGTTGGATTATTAATGTATTTTCAGGCTGCATGTAAAGTGGCTAGTCATATATCTAAGAACTGTATGGGTGTGGCCTTGTATTCTAATGAGCACACATGATTGAACAGATGGTTGAACGAACAGACATCAGGCAGACAGATAAGCTAGGCTGATAGCTCAGTTAGCTTGCTATTTTAGCTTTCGCTCTGACTCAAACGCAATGAGACTCTAGATAAGATCATGGTTTGGTTAAAGCTGTGTGGGTGGGAAAACTACATCAGCCTTGTGATTGGTGAGGGTACTGCTTACATAAGTGCCGCTCAAGATTAGGACTGCCCAGTTTACACTGAGAAAGGAGAATCTTGGCAAAATATATTGGCCATTTATTGAGCATTGGAAGGTTTTTACAGGACCCTCACCTTTGTATAATGTGTGCCTACAAGAGCAAAAATTGTGGTTCCCTGAGGCTTTAATGAACATAGGTAGCACTGAGAGTGACACTTCAGGGGTTCTTTAGTAAAGACAATGATTTTATATAAAACCATAAACACTCAAGAGAACGATTTGCATGCTTAAATGGTTCTTTGCATGGTGAAATCGTTCTTCAGATTGATGGAGAATGTGTTGTGTATGGTTCTATATAGCACCAAAAAGGGTCCTTCTGTTGTTACAAGCTTGACATTGTCACAATAGAAGAACCCTTTTTGGTGCTATTTGGAACCCTTTTGAAACAGGTTCCTTATAGAACCATATACAACACATTCTCCATCATTTCACAATGCAAAAAACCATTTAAGCAGGCAAATTGTTCTTTGAGTGTTCGTGTATATAGTACCCTTGTCTTCACTAAATAAGGATAAGTGTGTGTGTGTGTGTGTGTGTGTGTGTGATGGGAGGTATGGCCAAACATTTATAAATGTGACGAAATATCCCTGACTCAGACATTCAGCAACATTAACATGGTTTCCACTGTTTGGAGACAAAACTCATACCGGAGGTATAAAAAAGATGGTTCTTCAAGGGTTCTTTAGTCAAGTCAATTGTTCTATATGGAACAATGAACACTCATGCTTAAATGATTCTTTGCATGGTGAAATGGCTCTTCAGATTGATGCAGAATGTGTTGTATATAGTATCTATATATCACCAAAAAGAGTTCTTCTACTGTTACAAGCTTGACATTGGGAACAATAGCAGAAGCCCTTTTGGTGCTATACAAAACACATTCTCCATCAATCTGTAGAACCATTTCACCATGCAAAGAACCATTTAAGCATGGAAAGCATGCTTCTATATAGAACCACTGTCTTTACTAATGAACCCTTGAAGAATAATCTTTTTAAAGAGTGTAGAACTGAGGATCAGGGAGGAGATAAGGCAATGGTGAGGTTCAGAAACTCTGCCGCAGGAAACAGAAGGTACAAATGGAACTTTACAGGATCTTCAGGCTCAGTTCTTCTCCCAAACTTTCCTAACTCCATAAAGGTTCCCTGAGTACATCAGGGTGGCCTGGCTAACCTTTTGGATCATCTGCACAACTACACATTATGTAAGCTAAAACATTTACCTAGGCATATGTTTAGCAGCGTGATGCTGTTTACATCTCCTCCAGTGCTGAAATCTCTCAGAAGGAAGAGGAGCTGCCCCCAGGGCAGTGTGCTTCTGATAGAGGTTTATGAAAGCATCTGCGAGCCTGAGGCGAAGGGAAGCAGTTCTGCTAAAGCAGTTGATGGGGTTAATGCCCCAAGATGTTCGACATTCTCTAAATCTGATCATCCCTCATCTCCCACAACAAAGTTCAATCTAACTGCTGAGGTTATTTACTCCAGTGTCAGGAACCAGCGCATTACTCCTAAATGAGGAATGTAGAAACTCCAGTGATGAAGAGTGATGAAGGTACAGAACAAAGCACCTAGAACTGAAGTTGAAATGGCTAAATGTGTGTTTCAGCCCAGTGACAGTTCAAAGGACCTGGGGCCGGATTCATGAAAGTGTCCTAAGAAAGTTTTTTCTTAATTTTTGTAAGAAAAAAGTAACGAAAAGTTGTTATTCTTCAAAATTTTCTCTTAACCTTACGACAGCCTCACTCGTCTCAGGCTGTAAGAGTTGACAAGGTGAGCATCTAAATTTATTACGGACACTGCCTCTGCTGCTCCCACCTATCTTCATCTCTTGCTTTCCACCATCACCCCACAATTACTGTATTTTCTAAGGAGGATTTTTTCCCGTTGTTTAGGTCTTCTGCATTGTACTTTTTTCTTTATTTAGTAGAACTGTGTACAAAAGCATTACAACACTTGAGGCTGTGTGTTATGGCGAATTTCTTATGGATCTACTGTACTTATGTTTGGCTTGTGCCTGCAACCGAATCACAGCTGTGATGTTATTTGTGATGATGCTCTACCAGTACAGTGCAGTCTGTTTCTTTCCTGAGGTTCTTTAGGTGAGCTTTTTTGGGGTTTCCACCTCAGCACCATATGACTTCTCTTCTTTTTCTTTTCTTTTATCATTTTGTATTCATTAATACAGAGACGCAGGAAGTGTGGGTTCTGAGGGGGCTGCAGCACCCCTGATTACAGGACTGCATCTGCTAAAAACAGCAATAATAATACAGAGATCTGAACTTAATAAATAATTTTAGTGTGGCAAAGACTTATGTGCTTGTTTCAGAGTGGAGTTTGTGTTTTTCTATTTTTATTTATGTATTTTCAATACTCGCAGTAACTGCACTGTAAGTTAACGCTGTATTTTCATTACAGCAAGTCAAACTGCTTCCCTCGACAACCTTATCCACTTTGGGGGCGTCACTAAAACACAGGTTCTCTATCAGTCACAAAGCTTAATGCTGTTTTTAAACTTACAGAAATTAACTAACATAATAATAATTTATCTACTGTTATATCTCCCGCTCAGTGCTTTACAGTGATAAATCTTACCATGCCACATATCAACAATCTGACTGGTCACTACTCAGTTAATTTGCATGAAGTTTGTCCAGAATGAGAGCAGAGTGATGTGCATCAGTGGTCTGATGTGTCAGTTAGATGTATATATTGTCGTCTCTCACCTCATTATAGTGCAGTATAACACATTCTGTTTGACGTATCAAAAAAACAATCAAAAAGGCAAATCATTTAGCATGACGTCATTGTTCACATCATGTATATGCTGCTAAAAATTTCAGGGCCTCTAACTTAAAACACCTTCCCATGTCCCTGCATATGTACAACCACAATTCCAAGAAAGTTGGTAAAGTTTAAATAAATGTAAATAAAAACACAATGCAATGATTTGCTGGAGGAGCAATTTGCAACTAACTCACATGACTGGGTTTAAAAAGATCATTTTAGAGATGCAGAGTCTCTCAGAAGCAAAGATGGTCAGAGGTTCACCAATCTGCAAAAAACTGAAATTGTAAAAATTGTAAAAAATCAACGTAAAATTGTGAAGACTTTGGAAATCCCAGCATCTACAGTACATAATATCATCAAAAGATTCAGAAAATTTGGAGAAATCCCTATATGTAATGGACAAGGCCGACGCTTAATATTGGATGCTTGTGATCTTCGGGCCCTCAGGCGGCACTGCATTGAAAACAGGCATGATTCTGCACTGGAAATCACTGCATGGGCTCAGGAACACTTACAGAAATCACTGTCTGTGAATACAGTTCACCATGCAAACCACAAATGCAAGTCAAAGCTGCATCATGCAAAGAAGAAGCCAAATGTCAACATGATCCAGAAATGCCGCCGTCTTTTCTGGGCCAAAGGTCATTTTAAAATGGACTGAGGCAAAATGGAAAACTGTTCTGGGGTCAGATGAATCAAAATTTGAAATTCTTTTTGGAAACCACAGATGTCGTGTCCTGGACTCAAGAGGAGAGTGACCATCCCGCTTGTTATCAGCGCAGTTCAAAAACCTGCACCTCAGATGGTATGAGGTTGCATTAGACGTGGTCAGCTTATACATCTGGAAAGGCTGAACAGTATATAGAGGTTAGAACAACATATGCTCCCATCCAGATGTTGCCTCTTTCAGAGAAGGCCTTACATTTTTCAGCAAGACAATGCTAAACTACATACTGCATCCAAGAGTCCAGGTGCTGGACTGGCCTGCCTGCAGTCCAGACCTTTCACCAATAGAAAACATTTGGCACATCATGAAATGAAAAATCCGGCAAAGAAGACCCAGGAGTGTTGAGCAACTAGAATCCTACATCAGACAAGAATGGGACAACATTCCTCTCCCAAAACTCCAGCAACTGGTCTCCACACTTCCCAGATGTTTACAGACTGTTGTTAAAAGAAGAGGATGCTACACAATGGTAGACATGGCCCTGTCCCAACTTTTTTGAGATGCATTACTGCCATGAAGTTCTAAATGAGTTAATGTCTTTCATGAAATTGCAAAATGTCTCACTTTCAGCATCTGATATGTGTTCTATGTTCTATTGTGAATAAAATATGGGTCTATGAGATTTGCAAATCATTGCATTCTGTTTTTATTTACATTTATTTACATTTTATACAGCCTCCCAATTTCTTTGGAATTGGGGTTGTACACAAATCTGAACCTGAAGGCCCTCAGTTCAAGTCAAAGTTTGGCAGTCGTTTGCCAGGCCTTAGGCAGACGTGTAGTCTATGTGATGTGCACATATATGCTGTATACTCACTAGGACACCATTATGATTTGCATTTACCACCTTGTAGTGAGCGGTTTACCAGTTCATGTGGTATCTCGGGTGAAATTCTTCCTCTGTTATGGGTTTTGCCATAGACCCCAGAGGGTTAAAGATGACTTAAAAGGCTTTTCATCATTACCTGAAGGACTGTGGCGGTGCTGTATCAGGCCAGACCACATTCAGCTCTGCTCTGCCGCATCCTGCGGCCGTTCCAATGAAGGCTGAATTTCAGAGGCAATGAAAGATTTAGGCCCTTCAGTGATCTGCTGTCAGAGTGAATTCTTCTTAGGATAAAGGTTTTGTGTCTGGAGGCTCCGTGGCTTCCCTGAAAGAGATCACAGTGAGCACTTTAGTGTTAGTGAGACTGCCCAAGCTTCACTGCATGCCTTTGAACTGAACTAGATCCATCGGAACAGCAGTCTTCTTCCACATCTCTGTAATTTGCACTTTTTGCAGGACTCACATTCCTGGATCATTTGCATGGGCCATTGTTAGTGCAAATGTTAGCATTATTGCGTCTTATATTCAACAGCAATTATTCATTTATCCCTTAACTGTGTGCACTTTTTCCACTCTAGCGGCTGTTAGGAATATACAACAGCAGCAGCAGCTCTACGCCAGGACTCTTTACTGAAAGAGTCATTGTAAAACTGATACAAGCTCAGATATATGATAATGTCGGTTACAAACTTATAATTAAACATAGGGAATGTCTTTTACAAGCTTCAGATGTCTGTGTTAAATCTAGAACAGCCCAAAACTGTTAATGTGCATTGCTGTTAGCTTAGCACTGACATACTACTAAAAATCCCTTATGGGGCCTAGTAGAAATTACCATTATTACCATCACTAAGGTAACAAACTTTTTTGACAGAATTTTCGAATTTAGCTCTAACCAAGGGCCTAGCTCTGATAGGGGGTTCCAATTCTTGTTGAAATAGAGGGGGAGGGTGAAGTGTCAGAGACAAACTTCAAGCAGAGTGTTATGAGAAAAAAAGAAAAACCGGCAAGATGGCTGCACAAGAGACCAAAGGAGCCCACAAATGTGAGCATTTTCTCTGTTAAAAAATGATGATAATCATTGTATTATCTTAGTTTAATGTAATTTCAATGTATTATGGTCCTTTTCTTCATAACAAGCATAAAAATTGCCAGTAGTGTGCTGATGTCTTGGTAGCTAGCTAGCTAAATTTCCTGTTTAAGGTGGAACAGGAAAATTCAAACAAGAAGCTGGCAAATATCTGACTTCAGCTTCATATTACTGAAGAATTAGGGATGGGGTTTTTTATTTGAGGGTCCTATTTCATAGGGAAGATTTCAACCACTACCCCTTGTAACTCAAAAACAATGGGTGGGGTAAAAATAAGAAATGGGATTGGGCCTTGGTTTGCCACTGATTTCTGGTTTATTTTATTTGTCTCTATAGCTAACACATCCCCTACAGTGAACATAATTATTGTATTTTTTGCACACTTTTTATTATATTGAATATATATATATATATATATATATATATATATATATATATACATATATATATATATTTATATATATATATATATATATATATATGTATATATAAAACGTGCCTTTTGCACAGGCCACCTTTTATGTTTTATTTTTTTTCAGCATCTTAAATTTTAGCCAAGAAACAGTAATTGTTCAATAAATTTTGCAGAAGCGTGTACCCTGTAGAGATATATTAACTTACTTTGTTGTTATTTTACTACTGTAATAATAGGTTTTGATTTTGCTCCTATTATCTGTGAAACATATCGCTGCTGTTGGAACAAAACCTTGTATCTCTAAAATGGTAACTTTACAGGAGAAGGAAAATAATCTTCTTTACTTTTAATCTAAGTCAATGGAACCAGACTTTTTTCCAAGTCATTTCAGACCATTTATTTTGCTCCATATGTCATGAAATTGTAACACTATGCAAAGGCAACAGGCTGAAAAACGACAAAACTGGAGATACAAGGTATATTTATTCCAACAGCAGCAATATACAAGTTATGTATTGCATTTGTATAAAACAACACACATATCTGAGACATCTTTAGCATTTTAGCATTTTCAGGCCAAGACTTTCTTTCTAAATGAGAGTTCTGACACTGTAACCCAACTGAATATCTGTTTTTTTAAAGCACATATGCAAATGTTGACTAAGTACAATGCACTAAATGCTGCATCATTAACAGCTGTGCATGTAACAGCTCTTGTGCATGTAGCAATTTTTAAGGCTAAAATGAGATATTCAACAGCAGCCATGTCAAGACATCAGGGAAGGCAATGAATCGTCACCGATTTGTTAATGATACATACGGCAGCCGTTTTCCTGCTTGGCTGGCTGCCACTTGCCGGAGGAGAATAAATAGAGCTGCTGAAAAATTACGGGTTGCATAATTCATATCATCATTTGCTCCGAGTGACAAACTCAGCAATTACCAGTGACCCCTGGACAACAGCGAGCCACACATGGAAAACCTTGGAAGCCATCAATGGCCAGGTGCAGAGCGGAGAGGCAAACGGCTGTTTGTGATTATCTCTGCTTTCTGTTCCTCTATCTTTCTTCACTGATAGTTCCTGCGGTTCTGATCAATATACATCCAGCATCTAATGCCTCTTTCCCTCTCTGTACTGTAATAAATTATATCTTAGCCAGTGACATGATCTTAAATATTACTCTATACATCTAGTATTTCTCATCATGAGTCTGTGTGAGAATGCAAAGGTTTTTAACTTATTTCTATATGTTTTAACTTCTTTAATTACAAACCCATTTCCAAAAAAGTTGGGACGCTGTGAAAAATGTGGACAAAAACAAAATGCAATAACGTGCAAATCATTTAAACCCTATATTTAATTGAAAATGCTTCAAACATATCACATGTTGAAACCGAGAAATTTTATTGTTTTTTGAAAAATATATGTATATGTATAAATATATTTTGAATTTGATGCCAGCAACACATTCCAAAAAAGTTGGGACTGGGGGAACAAAAGGCTGGTAAAGTTGTGTAATGCTTAAAAACACACCTGGTGGTTGATTGGCAACAGGTCAGTAACATGATTGGGTACAAAAAGAGCATCCCAGAGGGACTGAGTTGTGCTAATTAAAACTCTTAAAAACAAAAAAGAAACCATATATAAACAGGATCCAGAAATGCTGCCACCTTTTCTGGGCCTGAGCTAATTTAAAATGGACTGAGGGGAAGTGGAAAACTATCCTGTGGTCCGACTAATCAACATTTTATTTATTTTTTGGAAATCATGGACACTGAGTCCTCCAGACTAAAGACCACTCAGCTTGTTATCAGTGCACAGTTCAAAAGCCAGTATTCAAGATGGTATAGGGGTGCATTAGTGCACATGGCATGGGTGACAGTCACATCTGTGAAGGCACCATTAATGCTGAACAATATATACATGTTTTGGCAACATATGCTGCCATCCAGATGACATCTTTTTCAGGGAAGTCCTTGACCATTCCAGCAAGACAATGCCAAACAACATTCTGCATGAATTACAGCATGGCTCTGCAGTGAAAGAGTCTGGGTGCTAAACTGTCCTGCCTGCAGTCCAGATCTGTTCAAAATGGGCATATATTTTTCAAAAAACAATAAAATTTCTCAGTTTCAACATTTGATTTGTTGTCTTTGTACTGTTTTCAATAAAATATAGGGTTTAAGTGATTTGCACATCATTGAATTTTGTTTTTATTTACATTTTGCACAGCTTCCCTACTTTTTTTGAAAATAGGGTTGTAATTCTAACTAGTAAAATGGTTATATTCTGTTTAAAGCACTATTTCTTGAAACAAACAAAATCTGCCAATGGAATAGGATTTAACTGAACAAAATGACTTATTACAAGTAAAAATATATCTAGAAATGGGCTGAACAACAACAGCAACAATAACAATAATATCAATAACAGATGTTTATTTATAGGCACAACTTTTTTTCTTAAAATGCACCAAAAAGAGTTTTGCTATTGTTACGATGTCAAGTTTATAACAGTAGAATAACCCTTTTTGGTGCTATATAGAACCATATACAGTGCATTCCTCATCAATCTGAAGAACGATTTCACCATGCAGAGAACCATTTAATCATGCAAAGGGTTCTTTGATTGTTTATTGTTCTATATAGAACCGATTTCTTTGCTAATGTATCTTTTCTGTGTATCTTAAAATATTCTTATATTTTTATAACAGCCTCATAAAGAGAAATATCAGATACTGTATATTGATTAGATTTGAGATGCTCTGCAGTGCAACTAGCTTCTGCACAATCACTAATTCCCCCCCAGTTCAGGCCACTGCCAGACTGGCCGTCACTTAAGTTTGATGGGGAAATTGGGCTCCATTCAACAAGTTCTCTCCCCACAGGCCTTCAGAGTGGTGTATCTTGAGTAATTCTGCCCATCTTCTCTGAATTAAGTGTAATTATAGGAGCGATGTTTGGCTTGCGGTGTTTGTCAGGGATGAGGCAGTGCTGTTCTCAACAAATGAACTGTCGTGGACGGTGTGGATCTTAGAGGTATCTGTAATAGTCAGTTGGATGGTACTCAATTGAGGCTTATACAAACTGGCCTCTCCAGCTGGTGTTTAGAGTTGGACAGAATGCTTTGAAAAAATAGCAATAGCTGAAAACCGAATATATTGTCTTAAATGTATTTAATAACATATTCCATTAGAGCACATAAAAGAGTAACATATTCAGAATATATTATTTATAATATATATATATATATATATATATATATATATATATATATATATATATACATTTTTTTTATCCATGTTATCGGTTGACAGTTTTATTGATGTAACCATTCTGTTAAAACGTTTCATGAAAAAAATCACTTACCATTTAAAATCTCTCTGAAAATGTATAAAGTAACTGCATACTGAGCTGAGTTCTGCCTTTACAAAATGTAACTTAGACTGAAAACAGATACATCATTTCTATATTCTGAATACGTATTTCCAATAGTTGTATTCTGTTACATCGCAGCCCTGCTGAATAATAATGATAGTAATAATTTTATTTGTAGAGCACTTTTCATGCTGGTGGCAGCTCAAAGTGCTTTACAGACAGGAGATAAAAATTATACAAAGTATAATGCTTTTTGTATATAATTATACAAAGTTATACAATAAATTGTATGTATTAATTTTAAATCATAAGAAAATGACACAGATCAAATTAAAAGATAAACACCATGAGACGAGGAGTTTTAATGAAGCGTTGAGTTAAAGAGCTGCGTTTAGAAGCAGAATAGCAGAAAGAGTCTCTCCACATTTTCTGTATTTTACAGAAGGTGTTTGTAGAAGGTCACTATCTGCAGATCTAAGATCACTTGCTGGAACATGAACAGACAGGCACTCTGTGATGTAAATGGTGCTTTAAGGTCATTTAGAGCCTTAAAAACTAGCAGCAGAGTTTTAAAATCTATCCTGAACTATACAGGTGGCCAATGCAGTTCTTTCTAAACTGTGATATTATCTTTCTCATTTGTTTTTGTTAGATGTTCATGCATTTTGTACGAGCTGTAAAGGATGGATTGTTTTTGTAGGAAGTCCAGTATGAAGATCAGTACAGTGTTCAACTCTGCTTGTAACAAACGCATGAACAAGTTTCTCTGTGTCGCTCTGAGATTGAAAAGGCTGAACTTTAGTGATATTTCTCAAATGATGAAAAGCTGCTTTAGTGACTGTGCAGATACATGCAGATAAAACAGAGCTCAGAGTCTAAGATCACACCCAGGTTTTGTACTTTAGTGATAAACATCTTTCACACAAAAAATATTGGCTGTGTGGAGAATTCATCAGGTTGCATCACCTGACATATTATTACTTTAAATCATAAATACCATAATACAATCTGTGAAAAGGAACAAGCCTTGGTTTGGTGGTTCAGAATCAGGGCCTGGCTGTGTGTGAGCACAGGTGAAGTGTGACATGTGACTGTGAGGTGCAGTGGTAAAAAACCAGTGGTGAAATAAAGATCAACACACACACACAAAAAAAGGCTGGCTTCTGCATGTTACATGTTGTGAAACAAGTTTGAATGCAACACTTTCAGTTACTCCTGTTAGAAATTCGGCAAGAAGAGTCAGGAGACTGGAGCTTCGGCGTTGACTGGAGTTTATTTCCACATGCAGAGTACGGGTACAGTGTGGTCAATCAGCAGTCAATCAGCAGTATCAGGAGTCTAGTCTTATTCACGTGAATGCAGAAAATCATGCATGGGCACAGCTTGGTCATCAGTGTGTCACCAGTCTGGTCTGGTCACCAGTCTAGTCTAGTCCAGTCTGCAGTCCAGTCTGATGAATACATGGTCTGACATAGTTTAAGTATAGATACTGGGGGTCGGGGGAGGAAGCAAAGAGGGAGGGGAAGTAGGTGACAATCAAAAGGTTGGGGAAGAAGGGAAAGGGGGTTTGGGGTCAGGGGAAACCCCAGGGGTAAGGTGAGGTTGTTCTCACCTCAGGGGGAACAATACAGATAAAACACCAAAAGGCACACAACTGTAAGACAATACAGCTGACACAACAAAAAGACAACATAGGTTACAGCATAGAAGAAAGCAAACGTGAAAAGACCTATACTTTCTCTCACTCCACATTCTGGCCAAATAAGCAGCTCATAATGATTGATGCACCATATCTTTCTTGCTATAAAGTCATTTGCAGAGAGTTACTTAAATGATTGCAGCAATTTTTCTTGTATCTTTTTCTTCCATCTCTATGTCTGTGATTTATCTGTCTATCTGGGGTTCTTGACTTTATATTAGAGCTTTTAATCTGTTCTATGTATGGAAATTTAATGTTTAAGTAGCCATTATTATTATAGCCTACTTGATATCTCACTCAATCTGTCTTAAAAGCACTGTGAGTTCATCAAGAAGCTCATCTCTGTCTCTTCTTCTGTAATAATTTTCATCCTTAGAATCTCAAATGAATCTGAGCTCTGTGTTAAATTAGGTGGTGTCAAGAGACGAGGAAGTGAATCGAGGTACGTAGATCATGATAACAGTAGGCTAAAGAAGTGTAAATGGTGGCACAAGCACATGTTTAGACAGCTGTTAGTGTTAGCTAGCTAGTTAACATAGCTGTTTATAGAAGAGTGGCCAAGTTTGTGAGTTGCTTTACTTCACACAACTCAAGTGCAATTTAGTTTCAAGTAGGTTTCAGGCAACCAAAGTTTCATTGTGTAAATCCAGCCTAAGTCAAGTAGAATATGTAATCAGCCACATGCACTGCAAAAAATAATATCTTTCCCAGTGAAATTATCTTAATTCTGATTATATATCTGATATTTTGAGATGGTTGTGCACTTATTATAAGACTAATCAGCTTATTTCTAGACATTTTTTTACCTGTTATAAGTAACTTTATTAAGTAAAATGATCTCACTATCCTGGCAGATAATTTTGCTTGTTTCATGCACATTTCTTACAACAAGCAAATTATTTGCCAATATAGTGAGATAATTTTACTTAATAAAATTACTTTAAACAAGTAAAAATGTTTGGAAATAAGCTGAATAATCTTAAAATAAGATCAACAATCTCAATAGGAGAAATATTGGATAAATTGACTAGATTTAAGATTGTTTCAATTGACAAGATAATATTTTTTGCAGTGTGTGTAACATCTCCACCCACTTTTTTACATGTTCCCATCATGTCTTGTGCCGCAGTAAAGAAGAGGAAGCTGTGCATTCTCTGTTTTATGACGCACACTGTCATATGCGACTTATTTAGGCCCATGAGCCAGTTTCACATAAAATACATGGGTTAAATGCTTCTGATTTGTGCCAGAACCAGCCACAAAAGGCTCAGTACATCAGTTTTTCTGGTTGCAATTCAAAAACAAAATCACAAACAAGTAGCTAAACAACATATTAGATGTTATTCTACATGTTATTGCAGCATTTTAGATATTTAATTTTAATCTATCACAGAGAAAGCACAGCAACTCAATCAAAAAGAAACAAATGCAGACCACTCTGTCTCTCCTGGTAAAATTTTACAAGGCCTTGGCTGAAAGCATGGAAGCAGGTTGTCAAGTCAGAAATAGAAAGTCATATACTGAATCTACCCATCTTCTGAAAGTAATCCAGATTTTTAATCCAGAATCCATTAGAATGGCCGTCCAACAACCAGCAATTCACTGAACTGCTACTACCATCAATCTGTCTTTTACCCATCTAGAGATCAGGTACCATGTACATTTACACAGAATCCACTGCACATTTATACATACCTCTGTTCTTTACATTCTAATAGGGTTTATTATGAAATATACACACAGGACACTTTATTAGAAACATCCACCCTGTGCTTCCACTAGCTGGCCACTTTATTAGAAACATCCACCCTGTGCTTCCACTAACTGGCCACTTTATTAGAAACACCCACTTTGCGCTTCCACTCACTGGCCACCTTATTAGAAACACCTACTATGTGCTTCCACTAACTGGCCCCTTTATCAGAAACACCCATTTTGCGCTTCCATTCACTGGCCGCTTTATCGGAAACACCCACCTTGCACTTCCACTCACTGGCCACTTTATTAGAAACACTCACTTTGTGCTTCCACTAACTGGCCACTTTATTAGAAACACCCACCTTGCACTTCCACTAACTGGTTACTTTATTAGAAGCACCTACCTTGCACTTCCACTAACTAGTCACTTTATTAGAAACACCCACTTTGTGCTTCCACTAACTGGCCACTTTATTAGAACACCCAGCTTGTGCTTCTACTAACTGGCCACTTTATTAGAAACACCCACCTTGTGCTTCCACTCACTGGCCATTTCATTAGAAACACCCACCTTGTGCTTCCACTAAGTGGCCACTTTATAAGAAACACTAATCTTGTGCTTCCACTAACTGGACACTTTATTAGAAACCCTTATTTTGTGCTTCCACTAGCTGGCCACTATATTAGAAACACCTGGTGCTTCCACTCAATGGCCATTTTAATTGAAACACCCACATTCTTTTCATGATTTTCATCTGGCAACGGGTGTTGTGGTTACTCTGAACTCAATGAAAAGATACGCCATGATCACATTCTCGCCTTTGATAAGATGTGCAGTCTGAAACACAGCAATATGCCGCACTAGTATTACCACCTCAACTCGCTTTCCTGTTTCATTTAAGCTCTGCTCCACTCTGTTCTTACAACACTTCCCAAATTCCTCCCACCACAGCAACATTTACACTCAGGTAGCTTTCAGTAAGGTGACCAGCTTGATATAAGCGCATATAGATGTATAATTACAGACTGTAGTCCATCTGTTTCTGTACATTGTCTGTCTGCTCATACAAAATATTTATGAGCTTCATCAGATATTCTCCAAACAAATCATTTAACAAACGTCATGTATAAATCCACCTGGTTAAAGCATGTCTGCTGATATATCTGTATCTCCTTGATATATTTCAAGCTGTTTTATTGGCACTGTAAGTGTAGCTTTTTTAAACAGCGCTATATAAATAAAGTGCATTATTATCAGGGTGAAACAGTGGAGCAGCTCTGCTGTCAGTAGCCTCTGGTTAAATACTGCAGCAGCTATAGAGTGAAAGGAACTGCTGCTTTTTGCATAAAGGTTTTCCATCTGCAACCATGGCAATGCACGACTGCCGCTGTCTCCCACCCACAGCTGCCCAGAGCCCTGCTGGACAAGGTGTGGGAGTCAGTGGACCCTGCTGTTCTCAGACCTGCTGGAATAATATAACACCCGGTGCCCGGTTCATTATATCTAACTTGTAGTTACACTGATTGACCCTTTTATCAGGAACACTGATCATTTATTAAACAATTAACAACTACTGTTTTATGCTGAACTAAATGTTTTAATAAAACTTTCACACTTAAAAAAATGATGATTCGTCAAGGGTAAAGAAAATGGTTCTATATAGAACCATGCACAATCAAAGAACCCTTCGCATGATTAAAGGGTTCTTTGCATCATGAACTAGTTCTTTAGATTGATGATCTCCTGTAGATGGTTCCAAATAGAATCTTTTTGAAAAGCATTAGGTGCTATATAGAACCATATACAACACATTCCCCATGAATCTGACGAATCATTTGCGCATTAAATGGTTCATTGAGTGTTCATGGTTCTATATAGAACCATTGTCTTTACTAAAGAACCATTAAAGAACCATCTTTCTTCAAGGGATCTTCAGTAAAGATAATGGTTCTATATATATCCATGATGTGAAACGTTGGAACAGCAAATTTAAATTGAAACTTAACCTATCAGAGGCGGGCTGTCCCTTGGCTCTGCCCCTGTTTGATATCAAACCCTGAACACTGAAAGAGCCCTTCGTGTGATTAAAGGGCTCTTTGCATCATTAAATAGTTCTTCAGATTGATAATTCAGAATGTGTTTTACATGGTTCTACATGTAACCTTTTTGAAAAGAGTTCTATTTAGCATCAAAAAGGGTTCTTCTATTGTTACAGACTTGACACTATCACAGTAGAAGAACCGTTTTTGGTGCTATATAGAAGCCTTTTCAAAAAGATTCTATATATATCAGTTTGTATATAAACAAGGCTGTAGTACCGAAGGTGCAGTAACTACATTGGTCCACTTTGTGTTAAAACATTTAGACAAGCCTCATACATACGCATTTAACACTATCAGATCTGATATCCTATTGTCAAAAATGGTTGAATTAGATATTAATCCTTATCTTATCTTCTGGTATAGGAATTTCCTTATTAATAGAGTACAGCAGGTAAAAAAGTGATACAAGTACTATCACTGCCTATCATAACTGTAAAAAGTTCTCTGCTGCTGTTTACATTGTATACAAATGACTGTAAGGCCTAGGAACCAAATCTTTTCATTTTTGAATATTCTGATGATTCTTTGTTATTAGTGTTGTTGACGGATAATGATGATATTGATCTATTTCAGCAGGGTGTTAATGGGCTGGTAGATTGGTGCAATCACAATACTCTTATTATTAATGCAAAGAAGACAGAGATTATTTTTGGTCTCTCCTCTGATTCATATCCACCTCCTTTGAGAATTCATGATCAGGAAATTAAGCAGGTTACATCGTATAAATAGATAAAGATGCAACACTATCATGGAATAGTCATATTGATTATGTCTATAGTAATACACAGCAACGTATCGTCTCTCTAGGTTAAGATCATTTGGGGTCAATAATCAGATTTTATTTTTGTTTTACACTACAGTGATCCAGAGTGTGATGCAATACTGTGCAACAGCATAGTATAGTTGTCTCTGTGAAATTAAAGACGAGATCGTTTAGACTGATACGAATCTGTTCCAAGATTGTATGTCAGCCTCTGGAGGAAGGTTTTATAGCAGCCTATAGGAAAAGTATGGAAAGATTAGCTTGTGGTATTTTGCCTGTTCCATTGCATGTGCTATATGGTGAATACAATGTTTTGCCTTCAAATATATGTTTTAGTGTACCGAAGTCAAGACTTAACAGGCTTAGAATTTCCTTCATCCCTCAGTCAATTGTGATATTTAACCAAATGAGTGAACTGTTTATATAAGTGCACAGGTAGTAATGCACAGTTATTGGGTTGTAGGGTGTATAGTGGAATCTGGTGATGGTGTGAAGTGTATTGTTGTGGTTTATTGTAATGTTTGTGTTTGTCTGATTGTTGGTGAAAGTCACCCCCCCACACACACCCCCTATTTTATCACAGAGCTGCTATGATGCAAGAAAAATTTCAGAGTAATCTGACAATAAAGTGTATTGTATCGTATATCATCTATGGAACCATCTACAGTACAACTTAACAATGCAAAGAAACTTTTAATCACACAAAGGAAACCTTGAAGAACCATATTTTTTAAGAGTGTACAACAGACCACACAAAAAGGCAGAGGATTTCAACATTGGACATGTAACGCAGGAAATCTGGATCAGTATGTATGTTAGTCACATAAAGTAACTTTGAGAAGATGAAAAAATATTGCAAAATGTCTTGACAACAAACATATTTAAAAATCATGGGAAAGAAACTTAAACCCCTAGAATTTACATCAAATGTGTTTTTGTACTGATTTAAAACAGGTCAAATAATTTACTATAACTGCTCTGTGTTTTTAGAACTGAGGTTTGTATTAACTGTGGCCAGTGAGTGTACACTGTGTGCCTACCTAATTGGTCACTGCTTTAAACAATGGTCAGATAAATGTACAGGGAAGGAATGTAAAGAAAATGTAATTCAGGAATTCAGATTCAACCCAGTGAGTGTGATATATGAAACAATATAAAATTATTATGAAGCCAAATCAAGGTTCTGTAACTGTATTGCTAAAATAAACCTTTAGCTTTTGTAAAGTCACTGACCTTGCAACAGTGTATTGTTGGCAAATACTAATGAAGCTCACCATATAGCACGAGTAACCTTTAACGAGGACAGATCTAATTACAGATGGAGAGTTTAATTAAGTGTAGAGTATAACAGCACAAAAGCTTACATTGAGCACACAGCAGGAGCTGGTAAAGGACCGCTCCAGCCCTGAAACAGCTATGCTTTCTTTATTCTTACAGTGGCAAAGCAGCCATGAGAATAAAGGATTTCACCCTTCAGCACAGCTGTGAACTGGATAATGGTTCAAGAGCGGAAGAAATAGAACCGGAGGAATATCAGCAGAGTAGACTTTAACCTTCTGGGGTCCACAAACTGGCCTATGCGACAAATTTGATGCTTCTATATCAGTTTCTTTATCTTTTTTTTCTTTATCTGTGATAATCCAGTGCAAAAATCCAGTTCTAACATTTCCTGAATCTGTAGAGTCGCTCTTTCCATTCCAGCTTGTCACGAGATCATACAGCATTTTTTATCACTCTCCATAACTGTGACTTTTAAAAATGAAAGATCTGATATTCTATACTTTTCTTGTATTTCATTTCTTTGTCTTCTTATTGACTGTTTGCGTGGTTTTATGAAGCAATTTTTTTTATGACCATTTCTTTAAACTCTTTTTCCCTTAGGATTAAACAGGCTGTCGTATTCAAAAGTGTGGGTAACCCGGACCCTGTTTTTTTCTAAGTGAAAATAAGTTAACACATCCTCTACATAGAACACACTCAAATATGGCATTTTAAGCAAATGTTACTGGAAAATTTCTGTTTATTTGGAAAAAAAAACAGAGTATAAATGTGACATAACTTTTGCACAGGCCACATTTGATGTTTTAATTTTTCCAATATGTTTATGTGTTAACTTATTCTCACTTAGAAAATCAACAAAACATGGAATATGTAAATGAGCTTTGTTCTGATGGCCTGGCCTGTGTTGGGCTTCAAAAAGCAGTCTGAGCTGGAGCTGGAGTAAATTTAGTATGAAAATTAAACTGTGTATATTTGTTCTTTTTTGTGACATGACAAAAACAGTACACAACAGGCTGTTTTGCAGCTTAGTTTCCATTTTGTACAGACTAGAAAACGTTTTGTAACTTTGATAGTGTTTCCATGCCACATTAAGCTCACTAAATAAAAAAAAAAAAATCTGTTTTACTTGATATGGGCTTTTTAAGTCTTGATGATGGGGGTTTATACATTGTTGAAAAGCAGCAAAACCATCTGCTCATAGAGAACAATCAGCAAGCAATCAGATGTACCATCACAGGCCACAGCACCTTAACACAATGTCCTTAACACAATGTAGACAATACTGTAAGTTTAAACACAGCAGCAGTAATATAGAAAAATGACACGTCTCATTGAAATGGCTTCTTATGTTGCAAAACACTGGACAAAATGACTCTCCCTGCTCTTGTAGCAGCCTAACTGCAGTTGGTATGCTGGTAATGACAGAATGGCTACACGTTTTATCCGGTATTTATGCATTCCACTGGCTGAGCCTGCTTCTCACCTCTCTTGGCTTTTAGACAAAGAGAAGGGAATTTCTGTATCCGGCGCCGTTTTTCTCTGTTTAAAACCTCCCTTGGGATTACAGAGGGTTTCTTCCCCTTTAAATCATCTCATAGCGAGACCCAGACTGTCCAGGCACGTTATTGATTATAGGAGGTTCGCGACTTGACTGGCCGCCTAATTTAGAGCCTTTTCATTGTTGTGAAATGAGGGATCCTGTAGCAGCCTCCCGTGGCTCGGATCTGGGGCACACAGTAGCTTTCTGCCAGCAATTTATTGTCTTTCTCTAGCTGACTGCGTTCCTGTTATCTCCTTACAGCACGACATAATTAAGCACAAAAGGACTGATGTTGTAGAGCACCACTGCTTAAATGCTATTTCGCAACCTATGTCCTCGTGGTGGATCACTGCGGTGAACACCAAATTACGCCGCAGATGTGGATCAGTTATGGACCGCCGACAGACATTCTGTTTTAGTCGTCTTTTAAAGATTTACTTAAACCTTCTGGAGGCTCCACATGACTCCCCATATCCTTCATAACGGTCATGCAATCCCCATAGACAAACACTAGCAGTAGAATGAGTCATATTGACATGCTCAGTGACTTTAAACATGGCACTGCTACCTTTGCCACAAGTCAGTTTGTGAAATTTCTGCCTTGTTAGATCTGCCCTGGCCAACTATAAGTGCTATGATTGTGAAATGGATGCTAGTCAAACTCACAGAGCAGAGCCGCAGAGTGCTGAAGTGCGTGGCACCTAAAATCACCTATCCTCTGATGCTCTTTACAGAGTTCCAAACTCTCTACAGAGTTCCAAACTGCCTCTGGAAGCAACATCAGCACAATAACTGTGTTTCGAGAGCTTCATGAAATGGGTTTCCATGGCTGAACAGCTGCAAACAAGCCTAAGATCACTATGCGCAATGCCAAGCGTCGGCTGGAGTGGTGTGAAGCACACCGCCACTGGACTCTGAAGCTGTGGAAACATGTTCTCTGGAGAGATGAATCAAGCTTCACTATCTGGCAGTCTGATGGATGAATCCGGGTTTGGCGGATGCCAGGAGAACTCTACATACCATAATGCATAGTGCCAACAGCAAAGTTTGGTGGAGGAAGGATGATGGGCTGGGGCTGTTTTTCAGGGTTTGGGCCCCTTAGTTCCAGTGAAGGGTGATGTTGATGCTACAGCACAAAGACATTTTACACAATTATATGCTTCCAACTTTGTATCAGCAGTTTGGGGAAGAGCTTTTCCTGTTCCAGCGTGACTGAGCCCCTGTGCACAAAGCGAGCTCCATAAAGACATGGTTTGATGTTGAGTAAGTTTGGAGTGGAGGAACTTCAGTTACCTGTACAGAGCCCTAACCTCATTCCTACTGAACGTGCAATTTGGCCAGGTGTGCCCAAACGTTTGCATACAACTGTACAAAAGCCTCTGTTCAGACTAAAATGGAATCAAGCCCAGTTTTATAGATTGTCCTTATCCAAATCAGCTACCCAAATAATATGCCTGAAGAAACTGATACAGTAAAAGTTTATAAATAAAACATTTAAAACACTTTTTGTGTTCTCAGAGGAGCGAGTCTACAAAGCCTCCTGTGGCCTGAATCTGGGACAGGCTGCCTTTATGTTGGCAATTTATTGTGTGTAGTTCACTATGTTTAGGATGTAATTTTCTAGAGTAGCAATGGCCTACAAACAACACAGCAATGATTATTTTAGTCAGAAAAATAGCAAAGTTGTCAGCACTTATTTATTGTAATAAGAGAAGAGAATCAATCAGAACTGAATTCATGTTATTCCCAAATGTTTATCTTTGACTGTAGAGAGAAAGAAAAGAACAAAAATGTTTTCCCTTAAGAACCCCCACAGTGAACTAAGTACACTTCAAACAAGACAATACACTGAACACTCAGCCCTCCCAAAATATAAACTCAGTTAAGGCTCATTTCTGCAGTTGTTACTTTTTGAGTTTATCACGACTCGTCAAAATGACTGGATTAATCATACAAAGTCACTTATATAGTGTATTTTAGCAAAACTGGAATTGACATCAAAGCACTGAAGCAAGAGCCCATTTTAGAGAGCTCAAGTTGAAATGAGCTACGTTTGAAATTGCTTCAAGTTTCATTATAAATGTAAAGACATTAAAGTGCTCTGTAATACTCCTTTAACATTCATACAATCATTCTGACAGATTGTAACACACTAGAGGAAGTGTAGGGAGCGATATGATGTCTATCGTTTCATTTAAAAAGTGCTCTATAATGTTTATATGATCCACACAGTCAGTCTGACAGACTGTAATACACTATTGGAAGTGTAGGGGGCGATATGACTTCTATTGTTTAATTTAAAAAGTGCTCTATAATGTTCATATGATCCACATGGTCATTCTGACAGTCTGTAATACACTACAGGAAGTGTAGGGGCGATATGGCTTCTACTGTTTCATTTAATAAATGCTCTATAATGATCCACACAGTCATTCTGACAGACTGTAAGACACTACAGGAAATGTAGGAGATGATATGACTTATACTGTTTCATTTAAAAAGCACTCTATAATGTTCATATGATCCACACAGTCATTCTGACAGACTGTAATACACTACAGGAAGTGTAGGGGCCGATACGGCTTCTATTTGGGAGCTGTGACGAGGCAAGGTGACAGGAAATGGCAGAAGACATGACAGTTTGATCAGTAAGTGTGTGCACCAGCACACCCGTATTTTAAAAGGATTTAATTTCTCGTCAGGATCTTCATCCTCATCAAGAAACATTAGGTTTCCAAGCAATTTTAAGACTAAATGAAAAACCTCCATTCTGGACACAATCAGGTTCTGCTGCCCCTTTCAATAGCGTGCGGCAGTGTTCACGGACATTTTTAATCAATCCTTGACCCGATGCACTATCCGCAAGTGCTTCAAATCCTTTATTATCGCCCCAGTTCCAACCAAAAAAGAAAAAAAGACAAAATAGCCTGTCTCAATGACTGACCTGCTGCACTCTCAGAGAAAATATGAGAACGCACTGTTCTTTCCTCGGTCTGGTGCCTGTTATCTCAGAACATAAACTGAAATTCCACGAAAACAAAATTATAAGAGCAAATTTCAAACCTTTTTGTTGGTATGGCAAGAAATAAATGTTAATTGTTAAATGTTAAATATTAATTATTTTTTTTAAGTATTTATGGCATCAGAATAAGGCCAAACCTTTTGAGAACCAAAACACAGAATCCATAACCTAGAAGTCAAAATTTGTAAACGTGAGCACTGTCATTTATATCGATGGGTTTGTAAACAGAATTTCCACATTCAACCATCCATTGTATATTTTACATTCATAAATAATCAGTTATAAAACAGGACAAATTCTACACACCGTGCTTCGTCAACACCAGCCTGTAAGTTTTGCCTCTCACTGGAAAATGGCAAAGAACCAGCCAACACAGGGTTTTAGAAACACAGGGTTTTAGAAATACCAAGTTCCAAAAACTGAGCTTGCTGGGTAGTTTTTGTGGCATTAACACACACGTGTGCCTTTACACTGAAAATTTATCAGTCTGAGATGAAAAGCATGAAATTAATGTCAGCTAGCTAACTAGCTAGCTACATACTTAAAATATGGTTCTTCAAATGTTCTTTATTAAAGAAATTGGTTCTAAATAGAACCATGAACACTCAAATGAACATCATAAAGGCATAGACTAAAGCCGTTAACTGTTGTGTTTTTGCTAGGTAGGTTCTTAGCTATGTACTGCCTTGATAGAGTCAGCAAGCTAATTTTATCTAGCCAGTTAGTTACCAAAATAAGTTGACACTGCCATAGCATATGCCATATTTTTCTGTAAATAGACCTACAATTTACTTTCGAAAGGAAAACATTTTGTACAGCCTTCTGTAGTATGCAAAACAACAGCAGCAGTTACTGTAGTGATAATTCACAGAAAATACAAGTAAAAGTATTAATAAAGAAAGGTTCTCCAGTAACAGTAAACAGCTTGGTGGATGGAAAACTGCTCCAGGAATTACTTTGAGTTACTTTAAAGATGTCACCAAGTAAGATTTCTGTGTTATAACTGAACTGAAATAAATGTCATTACTGAGTAAGCAGAATATAAACAGGCTAAAATACTGTGAATGTGCACTCCTGTGCGTCATTTTCATGATTTTCTTTTATCTATTGCTTATAGTTTTTAACTAAATTTGGCATAGGTGGCATCAGTTCTGCTATTCTAAAGTAATTATTAAAAGAAGACAGTAACTATTTAGCCAGGATCAGTTAGCAAGCCAGCCACTTTCTCAGGGAAGAGAAGAAATTACCACAGTCTTGAGAGTAGCTTTGTAAATGCTACTCTTGCTTAAAATGCATTGTATTGCATTTATGCTGTGTTTACTTCTGCATCTTACTAGCTATCAGCACTGGTTGTTGTTTTCTGGCAGTGTTTGAACTCGAGGGCAGTTTATACTCTAACCTATTTGTTCTCGCTGTGATAGTGGACAACAAAGCACTTTTGTAAGTCGCTCTGCATAAATGCATCTACTAAATGCCTTAAATGTAAATGTAGCTTAAAGTTTGTACTTTCCATCTTTGACCACTTCTATATAGTGATAATTCATTGAAAATAAAAGTTTTAATAAGAAATAATAGTAATAACAGTAATAGTAAACAACTTTCTGATTGAAAATCTGCTCCAGTAATTACTACATAACTTTAAAGGGTACATCCCAAACACTTAACATCCTTGTTCAATTCTTAAAATTCTTGAACTCTGAGCAGCTAATTCAGGGCTACTACCATTTCTAATCCAGTAAACATCACCTTTACTCCAGCGAACGTACATCTGTCACCACAAAAAAAGGAACAAAAGAACACAACTCATCTCAGCCTCGAATGCTTTCAGGTTAATTGGCACAGAGCCTATATAGTTTTGAAGACCTAAAAAAGAATAATAGCACCATGTTGGAGACACACCATCATACCCCAGATCTTCTGCCTGAGGAACAGATGTTTCTCAATAACACCTCTGCTCATACCTAAGTTATAAGCTTGGCAGCTAACTAACTCAATAAAGTAACTAGTTGGCAGCTAAAGTAACTAGTCCTAAATTACTAAATAAATACACAACTAATTAACTAAGTAACTCAATAAATGAAGTAACTAACATAATTGTTTGGCAATTAATGTAACTAGCTTAGCAAATTAAGAAACTAAATATTTCAATTACTATCTAATTAACTATAAAGCCAACTAAACTAACCAACTAAATAAAAAACAAAAAAACTGTAACTGTGTAAACAACCAAGTAATTAATCAAATAACCAAGTAACTCAATAAAGCATTAACAAAATATCTAGCTAATTAACTAACTAACTAACTGACTAGCTAACTAAGTACTAAATAAATGCCTACCTACTCAATAAGCTTGTTTGCTAATTAACTCAACAAATAAAGTAACTAAGATAACTGGTTGGCAGCTGATGTAACTAGCTTAGCAAATTAAGTAACTAAAATATTCCACTAATTAACTAAATGTATCTAACTAACTATAAAGCCCACTAAACCTACCAACTAAAAAACAAAAAAACTGTGACTGCGTAAACAACTAAGTAAAGTCCCAAGAGTTTGTTGTAAAGAGTGACTGTTCCTCATTTCTTTTTGTGATCAATATTTCTTTAACAATTAAACGCAAAGAACACAAGAACTATGTTCAAAAAGCCCAGGACATGCCCATAGAGCTCCCTACAACAGACTTAGTACAAAGTCAACAATCATCGCTAGACATCAAAGTAGCAACACCAGTGACGACAGCAGTGATGGTCAGTGGCACACCCACACATGAGGAGAAAACATACACACCAAAGCAAAAGACATATAAACAAATTAATACCTAAATAGATAAAGGAATGAACTCAGGATACTGAAGTTTCCACCCTCATATCAGTTAGCAAACGTTGCTATGCTTGACTGTTCCTCATTTCTCAAATTAAAGACAGAAGAGGAGATGAATAAGATTTCAGCCAATGTGAGGAAGAGCACATCACATTGGAACAGAGCAGCTTTTGCGTGCAACATTGAAAGAGAAGAAACTGGCATGAACCCACACCAGCAGGATCTCACTAATGCACTAAATGTGTGTTTATGAAGTACAAGGCCTAAAATACACACTACACAAGGGTGTGAATGCAGCATATACTTGATATTAGATACATGCAATACAAGAATAACTGTTTGCTGATATGAGAAACATTCTCATGATCACACTTCCGCTGGATTGTGGAGAGATGGAAGAGTAAAACTTCACATCAGTCGCACTGACGGAATTAGGAATATTTTTCAACCTTTTATCCTTATCTTTAATCTTTAATTTTCATTCACAGACAGAACAAATAGTCATCTTTTATAATTTAATCGCTTTTTCCAATGAACACCGGACAATACAAATAAAGAACAGTAGTAATATCTAAATAGCATTTAGCTGCTCATGATAACATTAAATCTAGTGCAGTGATTTGCTAAGGAAAGAACATGTCAATTAAATACTACTTTAAATTAAAATGATTATTGATGGGTTTTGGCTCTCTTGTAAAATGTCAACATGCCAAAATGGCTGGAGCTTTGACATTTAAAGTCCTGTCTTACTATAATTGCCTAATTAAAGTCAAATGAAGCACTGTGGTGGCCGTAACCCTGCGCGAGTGGTTTGCTGGCAGGTAAGAGCCAGTGCTGTACAGTCCTATTCAGTCCATTAAAACATTGTTTAAACCGTGTTGTGAGACTTTGTGCAGCTAACTGCATTCTGCAGATCATAGGAGAGAGGAGAAATGTATTAAAGAAGTTTAAATAAAAATGTATTTTACTGCCAGAAAGAAAAGACAACAGGCTTCTATGATCACTATTATAACAAACAGCTACAGAGTTACAGCCAGATCTGTAAAAGAAAGAAAGAAAAAAAGACAGAAAGAAAGACAGAGAGAGATAGATAGATAGATAGATAGATAGATAGATAGATAGATAGATAGACAGACAGACAGACAGACAGAAAGACAGAAAGAAAGACTGAAAGAACAATAAAACAAAAGACAATTTAAACAAAGAAAGAAAGAAAGAAAGAAAGGGAGCAATAAACAAACAAAAAGAAAGAAAGAGAACAAAGAAAGAAAAAGAAAAAGAACATAAAAAAGACAGAGACAGACAGATAAATGGATAGACAGACAGACAGATAGAAAGACAGAAAGAAAGACAGAAAGCAAGACTGAAAGAACTATAAAATGAAAGACAGAAAAAAGGAAGGAAAAAATAATATAGAATAAAAGAAAGATATGGAAAATAAATAAATAAAGACAAAAAAGAAAAAGAAAGAAATAAAGAAGGAAAAAGCAAGTAACAAAGAAAAAAGAAAAAAGAAGAAACACTGAAAGAAAGAAAGAAAGAACGAAAGGCAGACTGGTGTAGAGTCTCTCCCCGTTCCTGGGCTCCAGTCTGGGCCGCTGCTGGGCCATAGTGAAGGTGACCCTCTGCTCTCCTGACCGTGTTTATCTCAGTCAGAGTTTAAAGCAGTGGCATCCCTCCTGGCGGAGACCGAGCAGGACATCAGGATGAAAGACGTCGTGATGTTTGAGAACTGGTCCTTCTGATTCCTCCAGATGGACCAGCAAGTGATGGTGTCTACCTCTGGGAAGTGTGAGGAGCATGTTATTCCCACTGATTCCCACTGAACGCTCCTGCTGTGTGGGAGAAGAAAGGACAATGTGGTGAGGAGTGATGTCCAGTAAGAGATTAATCTGGTCTCTGCAGACAACAGACGGGTTTAAGCTGATGTTGAGGGACATTAGCCCTGTTAGTGTGGGGAAAACATCTTATCAGCAATGGCAGATGCGCCCCTGGGTTCTTCTGCGTTTATCCCAGCGTTCTCACAGGAGCTACTTAAGAACCGAATAACTCTGAGATCTGCAGCGCATATCCAGCATCTATCAGCACAGGAACTACGGGGCTGGAACTGGTTTCTTATTCAAATTTTCCTTTTCTGTTTAAATTTTGCTAAGAAATTCTAAAAAGTAAAAATAAAGAATAAAAAAGAAAATAAAGAATACAAATAAAATTAAATAATGAAAATAAATCACAAATAAATAAAATAAGTTAAAAAATGAAATACCAGCAACTGATAAGGGTGCAAAGATTATTCAACTTCATCGACTAAAATCGATGACCAAATTAGTTGGCAATTAATTTAATAGTCGATAACTTGGCAACATCATCGCGCATGTTTCTTGCACTCCCTAGGAATGTTTTGACATTACCAGTTACTAAAGAGTTCACAAAAGCGCTATCTCAGCCTCGAGAACAAAATCCTCAAAAGTGAGGAAGCATTTCAGGCTAAACACAAAAAAAGTTGTCAGTTGTGCTGTTTGTAAAGCTGACACAGGAGCACATCCTCCATGCTGGAGCATCTGAAGAGGATACACGTCGCCTCACTGGATAAAGAAGATTCGTCTTGGTAAGTTAGTGGTGCTAGTGAGCTAGTTATCTTATGCTAACGTTAAAAGCCGTCCTACTTCATCATAATAATAATAATAATAATAATAATTTTATTTATATAGCACTTTTTATGCCGGTGGCAGCTCAAAGTGCTTTACAGACAGGTGATTAAACATAGTTATAGAAAAGATCATTAGTTCTTAATTAGAATCAGAAGAAAATGAAGAAGATTAAATTACAAGATTAACACCACGAGACCTTCAGTTTTAGTTAAATGCTAATTTAAAGAGATATGTTTTTAGGTGCTTCTTAAAAGTGAGCACTGAGCTTGACTGTCTAATAAAAGGTGGAATTGAGTTCCACAGTTTAGAAGCATAATAACTGAAAGAGGCCTCTCCATGTTTTCTGTATTTTACAGAGGGTATCTGTAGAAGGCCACTATCTGCAGATCTTAGATTACGTGCCGGAATATAAACAGACAGACACTCTCTGATGTAAGCAGGTGCTAGGTTGTTTTAAGCTTAGTCTAGTAGCAGAACTTAGACTAGTAGCAGAACCTTGAAATCTGTCCTGAATGATACAGGCAGCCAGTGCAGTTCTTTCAAAACGGGAGTGATGTGTTCTCTCTTTTTTGTTTTTGTTAGGATGCGTGCTGCTTCATTTTGTACAAGTTGTAAGGGATGTGCAGTTTTCTTAGGAAGTCCAGCAAGAAGAGCATTACAGTAGTCAAGTCTGCTTGTAACAAATGCATGAACAAGTTTCTCTGCATCGTTCTGAGATAGAAAAGGCCGAACGTTAGCAATATTTCTTAAATGATAAAAAGCTACTTTAGTGACCGTGTTTACATGTGGGGTAAAACAGAGTTCAGAGTCCAAGATCACACCCAGGTTTCGTACTTCAGGTTTGGGAGATGAAGCTAAAGAACCAAGTTTCTCAAAAATCTTTTTTTTGCGACATCCACTGAGAAATATCTGACACACAGCTGGTTAGTCTGTCTACAGAGTCTTGATCTTTAGAAGGAATAGAAATGTATAGCTGGGTGTCGTCAGCATAGCTATGAAAATTTATACTATGTTTCCTAATAACATCACCTAGAGGTAGCATGTACAAAGAGAAAAGCAAAGACCCTTAGACTGAACCTTGGGGGACTCCACAAGAAATGGCAAATCTTTTTGATGAATGATTTCCAAGTGAAACCATGAACTGCCTATTACTTAAATATGATTTAAACCATTCTAAAACTGTGCCTGACCCAGCATTCAAGACGCTGGAGTAAAATCTTGTGGTCAACGGTATCAAAGGCTGCACTAAGATCTAATAAAACCAAAACAGAAGGATTCTGTGCATCAGCGCTGAGCCTGAGGTCATTCATAACACGAATCAATGCTGTCTCTGTACTATGGTTAGAACGGAAATCTGACTGAAACTTCTCATATAAGTTTTTTGATATTAGATACGTATTTAGTTGTTTGAAAACAACTTTTTCTAAGACTTTACTTAGAAAAGGTAGGTTTGAAGTCAGTCTAAAATTATTTAGTATGGAAGGATCCATGCTACGCTTTTTTAGCAGAGGCTTCACCAGGGCAGTTTTGAAAGCATCCGGAAAAATACCTGTTGACAGAGAATAATTTACAATAGTTAAAACATCATTGTGCAACAATCAAAAACCATCTTAAGGAATGAAGTAGGAACAGGGTCAAGATCACATGTGGATAAACTTAGTTTTTTTAAAATAGTTGTGAGCTCCTCATAGTTGATAACAGAGAAAGATGTCATTACTGATGTAGGTGACCTATCAGGAACATTGTAGGAGCTTGTTTGCGTCTGCTGAGCTACACCCTGTCGTATCAGGTCTATTTTATTTTGGAAATGAATTGTGAACACTTCACAGATTTTAGAAGATAAATCATCATTAAACGCACTAGCAGAAAAGTTAGGGTTAATTAGTTGGTCTATAGTGGAAAAAAGGATTTTGGTATTATTTTTGTGTCTATTTTTTACACTAGAGAGATATGACTGTCTGGATATTTTCATAGCATTATTATAGACTGAGATCTGCTCTTTGTGAATATCATAGTGTACCTGAAGTTTACTTTTCCTCCATAAGCCCTCTGATTTACGACAATTTCTCTTAAGCTGGCGTATTTCCGCATTCATCCATGGATTTTTAAGAGTGTGCAAGCTTTTCTTCCTTTTTATTGGGGCGAAAAGGTCAAGGCTTTCCCGTAATCTAGCACTTAGATCGGAGACTAGATCATTACAGGATGGAGTCGTATCTGTATTCGCTGAACTATTATAAACAGTTTCAAACTTCTCAACTGTTTCTGAGTCAATGTAACGTTTTTTAAAGTAACTTTCAGGTACTTTCTTCTTTACTTCTAAACTGCTTTGAGAGAAAATACAGAAGTGATCTCTGATAAGAAAACATCTGAGATTTTAGACACCTTTGTTTTTAAACCTTTAGTGATGACCAGATCCAGGATGTGACCTAGCTTGTGGGTAGAGCTGCCCACGTGCTGCTTCAAATCAAATGTCTCTAGAAGTCTAATGAATTCTAATGCATTACTATCTGAAGGACTATCAATATGTAAGTTAAAGTCCCCAGACAGAAGAATCTTATCATAGTCTGTGGACGATACTGATAATAATTCCGCAATTTCTGACATAATTTTACAATCTTGCTTCGGAGGTCTGTATATTACAATTATTAACACAGGTGTATCATTAAAAAGGTTGATTGCAACATACTCAAAAGACATGAATTCACCAATAGAGGTACTTTTGCAGATAAAGACACTATTATAAATGCAGACCACTCCTCCTTGTCTGCCCTGTCTTACTGTATGCATAAATCTATACTCTTCAGGAGCAGCTTCAAGTAAGGTTGCTGTGCCATTATCACTAAGCCATGTTTCTGACAGAAATATAAAATCTAGCTTATGCCTCTTGATAAGATCTCGAATCAGCAGGGTTTTGTTATTTAGTGACCTTACATTGAGTAGAGCAAGGTTTAATTCTCTGCTAGGTACACTATGTGTTTGGGATGGACTGGTCTTTTTAAGGCCTACGCAAATTATATTATCAGGGTTATGACCGCACACGTTTTTCTTTGATTTTTTAATTACACGGGGTTTAATGACTCTAATGACGTTTTTGGAGCAAAATCTCCCTACACAACTAGCTTTAGAGTTGAGACAGCAGAAACAGAGAGGATGGTAGCAGTTAAGGGGACATTGTCTATATCATTAAAGGCACTTACCTGTCTGCTGATGATACTACTCACCGTCCGTTGTCTACTACATTTAAGTCCAGTCAGGCCTGGTGTAGTACTTTCTCGATATTCCCGGATAAGATCACAGACCCGCGGCTGCTCGGGTGTAGTCCGTCCCTGCGGTAAATGCCGGTTACTTCCAGAAAACACTCCAGTTGCTCACGTAGCCGACGCCGTTGTTCTTACACCTGCCTTGGAGCCAGCAGTGCAGCGCGTAGAGCCTGCTTAACACCTCGCTTCCTCTCCGGTAGGTGGGCAGCGGTCGCGAGATGACGACCCTGGCTTTGGTTCTCTTCTTAACGTTGTCTAAAAGTAATCTGAAATGCTTCTTGAGGACTTCGCTCTGACGGGATGAGATGTCATGCACCTCTGCGTGAATTACTACGGTGCCGACGTCCCCGTGTTTGCTCAGAGCCGCGGGAAACCGCTTGGAAATATCCAAGACCCGGGCACCTGGAAAACAACAGACAGCCGAATTACTTCCAGAGCAAGTTACTTTAAGATGTCTCACTATTGAATCTCCAATTATAATGACACTCTCCTGACTCTCTCTCCGAGGCACTGAAACAGGCGACGAGCTGAGGGCTTCGAACCGGTTACTGGAGGTGAAACTCGGCGGGGGAGGAATTGGTGAAAACCTTCTCTTTCCACGGTCACGCTGGCGTTCCCAGCCCTGCTCCGGCGTTCAATCCTGGTGTTAAACATGGTAGTAGTGATCCATCTGGTGGAGTAGAAGTTGCCACCGGGCTTGGTCTTGAAACAGCCGTGTAGGACGCGTCCTGGGTTGCTTCCAAACGGGTTTTCTGCTTGTGGAGCTCGGTCTGCTGCTTTAAGAGAGCCCTTATCTGCTAATCCAACTGCAGCAGCTCCCTGCTCAGCGTCCGGAGCTCGCGTTCAGTGGCGGCCGCCATTTTGTCAGCGTCCAAACAGAGAAATAAGGGTTAGTTAGAACTGAAAACAAAAAACAACGTTGTAAGGGTAACGCAATAAGACACAGAATAGGTATTTAGTTAAAGCTGGTAACCAGAAGGGTTAATAGCAAGATAAAAGAGCAAAATATAACAGTAAACGAGCAAACCCAAATGTGCAAAACGTGCGACCTGTTCAGTCAAAAATGGCGTCAGCCTTGGCGTCCGTTGCAAGCTGGAACATTTTCTATTCTGAAATGCATGTTCTCTGGAATCATTAATGAAGCTGGAACGGAGAAGCAAATAATTAACATTCACAATGACCCTGTTCACTTTCCAAATAACATTTACAGCTTTAAACACGGCATTGTTGTCTTCACATTGAAGCCACCAGTGTGTTCAAATTCGGCGAACATATGAGAACATTTGCAAACAGTTTGCTGTTTGTCTTGAGTTCTCTGCTAATGTTTTCCATCACTCACAAACAGCTTCAGGAGGTAGTTCTCTGTGAACGTACAGGGTAGCTGGACGAAGGGTTACCACTCAAATGTAATTTTTGCACAAAATCGTTCAATGTAAACTGTTCATAGGGAACAAGTTCACCACAAACGTATGCCACTGCTTGCTGAATTTGAACGCAACTCACGTTTATGGCTGGAGACAGTGTTGCTCATAGATATACATAAATTAAATGCTGCATTGTGTTTAGCCAGTCACATCAAAATAAAACATCTTCTTTTTGACAGGAAAAAGATTATGTCGTTTTATTTATCTTTTGTATTAGCAGGAAAGCTCATTACAACAGCGGATTTTAAAATTAGGTATTCATCTTTGTCTTCTTTGTTACTTAGCAAATGCATAAAACAACCTCAGGCTAAATTTAAAAGCAGATAGCTACATAAGAGTTATTTTGTAATTAAGCAATTAATAATGTGAATAATTGTTTATTCGTTTTAATAATCGCTAGATTATTCGACTATCAAAATAGTGGTTTGTTGCAGCCCTAGCAACTGACAGTGTTTCATTATTACCAGGTGTTCCGGGTGGTTGTTAGGAATCCCATTTTCTCTGTAGCTTTTGATCACTTTGCTCAACCTCAGTTTAGGAAACTCCTGTTTTTTTATTCAGGCTACTTTCACAGAGAAGGTAAAAGTGGCCCAAATATGATTTTGTCACCAAATCTTTTTTTTGTTAGGCTGTTCACCGTATTTTTTAAATGAGACCTATATGGCATCAGTCTGAACAGATCAGCTCCTAAACTGACCCACATGCGCAAAAGAACAATGCTTCACGCGGCTCATCCAGAGAACAATCAGAATGGAGTGAACAGTAACAGGTTTCAGCTTCATCTTCTCCGGCATCTCAAGAGCTGATAAGAGGTTCTGATGGCTGACAGCTGGACTCGTCACCCAGAATGCGCTCAAGCTTGCTGTAAAAAGGGCCACTTTGGCCACGCCCACTTCTTTGGTTTGTGTCCTCAGATTCTTTAAACTTTGCTTTCAGACTTTTAACTTTTCTTTGACGCTGCAGCCTCGATCTTCTATGGCCACATCTGGATATTTCTTTCAAAATCCCTCTAAACACGGAGTAGTTTGGATGAGTGTCTTCTAATTTAGTTTGTACAGAAACATCAGTCCAGATGTTTATGAGGTGTAGGCAGCACGAATATTGGGTTAGATTGATGTAAAAGTCTCTTGAATTCAGATAATGCTGTTCAGTCTGAGCCTCACTGCATAACGGATATGCATTGGACTTCAGTACCACATATGAAAGTGTCTCAAATTAGAACTGAAAACGTCAGATTCAGTGTGTTCACACACATCTGTGTGAAAAAAATTTATTTGGGCCACTTTTACCTGCTGTGTGACTTATTTTCCTTTGACTTTCTCCTTCTTGACGCAGGTGGATTATCTCATATCTAATCTCCTCACAAATATCTCCTGAAAAATGAACTTGTACTTTACAAATGTTTTAATAAATGAAGAGTGTTGACGGACTGTATTTTATCTCACCATAACAGGGAAAAATATATTTCCAAATCTTTTTGGTCAAGAGAAGCTCCATTTTATTGGAAAACATAATAACTTTTTTAAAAATGATCAAATTAGCTTTTCAGAAGAGCTAAGGAAGCAGTGGAGTCACATGGCCCTGTCTACAGAAAGAAAGATTTCGGAGAATTGGGGCAAGCGTCACATGGAGCTTCATAACGCAGCAAATGATTTGTGTCAGGGGCAGAAGACGATTTCAGAAGCAGCTCTAAGTGCAAAGAAATAATTGAGTAGATGTCTGTAACGATAAGCGTATATTTCTGAAAAGCTCCTGCAGTGCTGGCTCATTGTGAACCAGATTTAACAACTTAAACAAAAAAGAAATTAGAAGTTTCAGCCAATCGTATTTTTGAGGTCAGCAAAGTTTTATGAGGACACAGGATCTTCAGCATGGTGATACATTCACTGAAGGGTTCAGAGCAGAGGTCCAACTGTTACAAAGCCTCTTAAAAAGTCCAGATTTGCCACATTTCAGCTTTTCTGACAATGAACTAGGACAGCTGGGAGAGCCAATAAACTGTGTATGTGCAGTCTAAAACATCTGAGCTGCTCTTAGCCAGTATATCCAATGATTAAAGTTGTCTGGAGACAATGGAACAAATTGCTACTTAATTGTTTACATATCACAGAAAAGCTCTATAATGTTCATATGATCCACACAGTCATTTTGACAGACTGTAATAAACTACATGAAGTGTAGGGGGCGATATGGCTTCTATTGTTTCATTTAAAAAGCGCTCTATAATGTTCATATGATCCACACAGTCATTCTGACAGACTGTAGTACTCTACAGGAAGTGTAGGGGGCGATATGACTTCTATTGTTTCATTTAAAAAGCGCTCTATAATGTTCATATGATCCACACAATCATTCTGACAGACTGTAATACACTACAGGAAGTGTAGGGGGTGATATGGCTTCTATTGTTTCATTTAAAAAGTGCTATACAATGTTCATATGATCCACACAGTCATTCTGACAATCTGTAATACAATACAGGAAGTGTAGGGGCTAGTAGTAGTGTGGCTTCTACTCTATTTATGAGATTATTTTCCATTTTACTTTTTCTCACTCTTTGTAGCACACAGTAAAGCAAAACATCACCATTTAGAGCTCTGTGTGAGGCACCAAACAACAACAGACATAAATAAAGTGCTTCTTTTTGTTCATCACTGCATCATTAATATGTTGAGTGCACACTCTGCATTGCAAATGAGCGCTCTGCAGATGAGGAGGAGGCTTGGTGATCAGATTTATTGGCACAGGCCATTTACATGTCTCAGCAAACCAAACTGCATGTTGATGGATGAAAACAACTGAGTGTGATCTCCATCATTAAACGATGAAGAAGCATGACCAACACTTGTAGAAACACAAGGGGCTTATTACTTCCTAACTGTGAGTTTTCATTGTTATATAAAGGTTGTATGAAAAATACACTCAATGATCACTTTATTAAGAACATCCACCTTGTATCGACACTCACTGTCTATTGTATCAGCTCCACTGACCATATAGTTTCACTTTGTAGTTTTACAGTTACAGACTGTAGTCCATCTGTTTCTCTGCATACTTTGTTGCCCTGTTCTTCAATGGTCAGGACCCTCAGAGGACCCCCACAGAGCAAGTGTTAGTTGGGTGGTTGGTCATTCTCAACACTGCAGGGACACTGACGTGGTGGTGGTGTGTTAGTGTGTGTTGCGCTGATGTGAGTGGATCAGACACAGCAGTGCTGCTAGTTTTTAAACACCTCAGTGTCACTGCTGGACTGAAAACCAAAAACATCCAGCCAACGGCATCCTGTGGGCAGCGTCCTGTGACCACTGATGAAGGACAAGAGGATCACCAACACAAACCGTGCAGCAGCAGATGAGCTATCGTCTCTGACTTTACATCTACAAGGTGGACCGACAAGGTAGGAGTGTCTAATAGAGTGGACAGTGACTGGATACAGTGTTTAAAAACTCCAGCAGCACTGCTGTGTCTGATCCACTCGTACCAGCACAACACACACTAACACACCACCACCATGTCAATGTCACCGCAGTGCTGAGAATGACCCACCGCTCAAATAGCACCTAATAATCTTGGGTAAGAGCTCTGTAAGCATTCCCCTGACCAATCACAGGTCTGTATCTCTTGCTCCACCCACACAGAACAGTTTCAGAGAATCTTAGCAAGCTAAAGCTAACCCAGCATAACCAAAAGCTAGCAAACTAGCCCACCTGTCTGTAGCTGCCTGTCACCCGTTCACTCGTTTATCCAGCACCAACATTGTTCACTTGTCTGTTCCTTCATTCACGCGTTGCTTCATCTGTCCATTCATTCGTCCGTGACTTTTTCATCCACTTAGCGTCACATAAAAGGTGGATAATTTTAGTTCTGTACTATGAATTTTTCTGTCTCCATTATGAATCATTCAGTATCTACTATGAATTATTCAGTATCTGCTTTGAATTATTCAGTATTCATTAGGAATTAGTCAGTATTTACCATGAACTATTCAGTATATACTTTGAATTGCTCAGTATCTACTATGAATTATTTAGTATTTACTACGAATTATGCAGTATCTACTATAAATTACTCAGTAACTACTATAAATAATCTGTATCTCCAACTCTAGTAGAAATATAACTGGAATATTTCTTCTTTTGTGTGATGTTTTTAGCATTTAACATCAAATTACCTGAAAAGGATACAAAATGTCCAAAGTGAGTAGCTGGTGTTAGAGTGATTCCTGACACAGTTCCACTGAAGATACCTAATGTTTTCACAGAAGTGCTGTATGGATTCAGGTGGATAAAAAAAGCAGGTATTATTTGGTCACAAAGCCTTTTGCACAGATGATCATCTGCTTTGTCTGGGGGGGAGCTGGTGTTTTTCTCCAGCCCGTAAAGACTCCAAATATCAGCAAAAGACCTCCAAAATGTCACAGAAGCTAAATATTTATTTGGTTCATTTTCACTTCTCCTGTGTTTACGCTCAGGTATGGAGCACTCAGGGTTGGGATAGCTACTGAAAAATTAGTAGTTAGCTACTTTGTAGCTACTTTCCCAAAATTTATAGCGAGCTACAATTTAGCTACTTTTCCAGAAAAAGTAGTGGCTACTTTTTAGCTACTTTTAAAAAAAAAGTAGTGCACTACTTTTTAGCTACTTTCAAAGCACGATTGTCAGAATATTTGGGTCATTCAACAGAAATGTCTACTTTTCTATCTCTCAGTAGGTGTCACTGGTGTTACCAATCCCCATTGGTGTTACACATAAGAAAAGTAACACCAGAGACATTTTAAATGAAAAATGCATTTTACAAAATGGCTGTTACAGAGCATCAAACCACATGTTGTCAATCATGGAATATCCTCTAAAATATGTAATTTAATCCATTTGTATTCTATTTTTTCACAATTACCTCAGAATAAAGTAGGTCACACCAGTGACTTCAGCTAAAAGCTTCATATGAAATCATGAGCTAAATGAGAAAATCTCTACTGAAAGACTGAAAGACACAGTGGACTTTGTGCTTTTCTTCATAGATTCTCAGAAAATAGGTAAAAGGAAGTCTAGTGATGTCATCAGTGTGATTTTAATTTCAATTTTTGTTACGTAGTAACACCAGCGACACAACTCTTGGGGACCACAACTTTTATTATAAATTTCATAATATTTGTTTGGCATTTTTTTTCTTTATATCATTCAATTTATATATTCCATAGTCGTGTATAGATTATTGTAGTTAAAGTTACAGAAAAACATGTTTTTTTCTTCAAAATATGGCCTCACCTTTTACACATGACTGTGGGGACGAGCACTTCTGTGGTGCTTGGAATTCTAGATAACTGATTTAAAAACCAATATTGCTAAATTGATGCTCAAAAAAGGTGTAATTGATAAAATAACTTAGTGTTTTATTTTAAAGTATAAATAAATTGTAACCCTAACATGTTTTTTTAAATGTGATATATCTGTAAACGCTAGGAACACAAAAATGGACCTTTCTGTAGAATGACCCATTTGTGAATCTCCACCTGACACACCAAACAAGCCCAACTGAAAGTGTGAACAAGACACTGCCAGAAAGAAACATACAATTGAAAAGATCACCAAAGTCGTGATATCTAACAAAAATTTTGACTAAAGGCAAAGTCAATCATTCCAGGTTTTTTCCAAATAAAAATCAACAAAAATAACCGGATACCAAGCAAACAATTTAGGGCAAAGCATTATCAACTGTTGAAATGAAACTGCTCCAATTTAAACATTTCAGCAAGATATGTACTGACACAATATTCAGAGTCCCTTGTTAAACTTCAGCAACACTTCAGCCTCAAAATTCTCATCAGTATCCCTGGCTTTGTTTGGGGTGAGAATCAGGCCTGAATAATCTCTCCACTGCTGCAGGACTGCTGTGGCTCCACAGCAGAGCTACATTTTTAGGTAAAATAACAATCCTCCTTTGCTGTAAAATCGTTATAACACACAGTTCTAACACAGTTTTCACAATAAATGTTCTTAAACGCTGGAGTTAGTGCATAACTGCTAATACACCAACCTTTAACGCTGAAGACTGAAGTGCAGACTGCTGGTCACACAGCAATACAGATAACGAAACGGCAAACATAAGACAAACATCGATAATTTGGAGATGGATGGACTTATTTGCATTTATAAGCACTCGGATGGTTTTTTTGTACGTTCAATCTGCAACAACTCATGAAGCTGAAGTCACTTCTCATTCTCCTGCTTCTCGTTCGAATTCTCCCGTTCCACCTTAAACGACGCAGCAGTACAATCTGGCGCCTCAGGCAGCATTTAAGGTGCAACGGGGCAATTCGAACGAGAAGCAGGAGAATGAAAAGCGACTTCAGCCTCGTAAAAAGTCGAACATTGAGATATTTTACAAGAAACTCGCAGAGAAGTTTACGAGTTAGAAAAGCGGCTAAAGCTGAGCTAAAGCTTAAAGCAGAGCAAAGTAAGTCTGCGTTTGTGTTTATTTAATTTTTATCCTGTACTAGGACATCAGCACATACTGAGACATACTTACAGCCAAGATGGTCAAACGGATATAAAATGTTGTGCCTCCCAAGGTGGTTTCATTTTTGTTGAAAGGACAAAAGTGCGTGTTTCCAGTGCGTGCCTGTTTGCTCGACCTGTCTGCAGCTCAGTCAGGTTTGAACAATTGCCACCAGCCAGTTAACGACCATGTTCTATGGTTCATTTTTCACGGATTGTCTGAAGCCTGTAGCGAAATTGTAGTGAAAATACATGTAAATGTAGCTATAGCTACACAAAAAATTGTAGGCTATTAGCTACATTTCATAAAACTGTAGCGACTACAGCTATTAGCTACAAAAATGTAGCTAATTTTTGTAGCTAACTACAAAAAGTAGCATGCTAGCTACTCCCCCATCCCTGGGAGCACTGATGCAGGTCCACCATCATGCCAATGAAAGAAAATCATTGCTGTCATATGAAATCCTTCAGTTTGTTATTGCCATTTCCACTTTAATTCTATTTCTTTAATTATATAATTACTGTTATTCTCTTTTTAAACATCATTTGAAAACACCTTCTGTCCTTCACATTAAGTAAACATTTCATGACCAATAAAATTGGTCAAAATGACATTAGATAGTATAAAACTTGTTTAAAAATGCAAATAATCAAGTGCAAATTCTCAGAAATGGTGTTTTCTGCAGTAGTGCAGTGTACTAGTTAATAAAGGCTTCTCTTTCAAATTCTCAATTCGCAATTCTCTGCCATCCAAACTGCTATACCAAATAGTCAGACAGAGATCCCCTGAGCAGGTCAGTCTCGGTTTGCTTGAAAACCAACTCTGGTGCAGTTTATTTGAAGTGTGAACACAATACAAACAGAAGACAAACCAGGGCCGCTTGCTCTGTGAGTTCAGTATGTTTGCTTAAGTGCAAAAGCTGTTTTAGAGCCCGGGAGTGGTCCAGAGAACTCTGGTCCTCGTGAAATTCGTGGTCTAGGGTTCGCTTCCAGCCAACTCTGGTGTGGTCCAATGCGCATGTGGAAGCTATACGCTCCCGGCGCCATGTGTGGGACTGTGTGATTGATTCATTGTGTAAAATGACTGCTTCACCTGAAAAAACCTTCTCACAGGAGAATGACTCCTTGTTTATAGGCGCTCCTGCTCGGTGAAATGCAGTGTATCCAAAAAGCGCTGTTCTTTGCTGCTTGAGTGTTTGTATCCAAGGAAAACGAACTACAAGTATAAATGCACCCACAGATAAACAGATGAATGTTAACGGTCTGTTACCTCAGATAACATTATGAGTCTTTGTAAACAGTTAGTGAACTGATGCCAAGTGTGATAAACATCTACAAGTAATGTTAAATTTAGGACTAGGTTTAAGATTAGGTTTAGTTTTAGATTAAGGTTAGGATTAGGATTAGGGTTAGGTTTCGGATTAAAGCTAAATTAGGATTAGGTTTAGTTTTAGACTGAAGTTAGGATTAGGATTAGGGTTAGGTTTCGGATTAAAGTTAAATTAGGATCAGGTTTAGTTTTAGACTGAAGTTAAAATTAGGATTTAGGTTTTAGTTTAAAGTTAAATTTAGAATTAGGTTTTGGACTGAAGTTAACATTTGGGATTTGATTTACATTTAGGGTTAACGTTAGAATTTGGTTTAGGATTATGTTTAGGATTTTGGCTTTAAGGTCAAAATTGGGTTTAAGATTAGGATTAGTTTTGGATGTAATATAAGGTTAGTCTTAGGTTTAGTTTTTTATTTAAGTTAATGTTAAGGTTAGGTTTAGAATTCAGTTTAGGTAAAAGTTAAGGTCAAGATTAGGTTTGACATTAGGATTAGTTTTGGATGTAATGTAAATTTAGGATTAGGTTAAGGATTCATTTAGGTTTTGGTTTAAGGTCAGAACTAACTTCAATTAGAAATGAAAACTAATGTTAAGGTTAGATTTAGTACTCCGTTTAGGCAAAAGATAAGGTTAGGATTAGGTTTGGGTTTAGATTTAGATTATGGGTTGGAGTTAGGGTTCAGGTTAGGTTTAACAGAATCTATTAAGTTCAGTTTAATATTCAGTTGCACTAAATAGATGCTTAATTAAATGTTAGCTGTACACACTGTTTTGCATCAACAAAACACCTACAGAAATAATGCTTGAAACAAGCAACAGTAAAGAAGTTAAATCATCTACAAATAAATTAAATAATCTTATATTCTTACAGCAATCTCAAAGAAAGAGAAATATTAGGTGTATTCAGTACATTTAAGATGATTTCACTTGCCAGGATATCATTTACTGCTGTATGTACCTTCACTACTCCTCTCAGTCAAGCCTCCTCTCAGCCTGAGAGTGAAACTACATTATCATCTCTCTCCTCAGGAGGAGTGGAGTGGAGGATGGATGATCCAGGAGCTTCTCCACTCCACAGAAACTGCAGATTACATGGGGCACTCTGTTATCCAGACGGATGGCCCGGCTCTTTTCTTTAACACATCGCAGTGTAGAGTGGAGGAGTGCAGACAGAGAGCAGGGGAGAGCATCAATTAAACATCTTTCATTTGCTGGAGGATCAAATCAGTGCTGTTAGGTTTAATACACCAAAGGAAAGAACCTTTTTCTGTAAAACCTAAATTTTTTTGCATTGCTGAGCACAAAGTAGGTGTTTCTAATAAAATGGCCAGTTAGTGGAGGCACAAGGTAAATGTTTCTAATAAAGTAGCCAGTGAGTGGAAACACAAGGTTTGGGTTTCTAATAAAGTGAGCCAATTTGCGGAAGCACAAGGTGGGTGTTTCTAATAAAGTGGCCAGTGAGTGGAAGCACAAGGTGGATGTTTCTAATACAGTGGCCAGTGAATGGAAGCACAAGGTAAGTGTTTCTAATAAAGTGACCAGTGAGTGAAAGCACAACTCACTCGCCTAACTGTTTCTAATAAAGTGGACAAATGCTTTACAAGATTATTAACTCAGACACAGAAATTTGCAAGCTTACTTCATTTTGCATAGTGTGCACAAGCAATCAAAAAGTCTTTCATTCCAGACTGAAGCTGTGTCAGACCACAGAGCTCATGATGAATGGGACTTTTTGAAATTATAAACAGGTAAGAGACTGAGGGATGACTCACTGTGAGTCTTCATTCAGAATTCTGCATAATGTTGAGTAGAAGCTTTTGATGAAGATGCTGGATGACAAGGGGTTTCAGAGAGGGTTTAATGGCTGATGTAACATCGACTGATGCAAAAGCACTATACAGCTATTGTATCATAGCAGTAGCGTGCTTTTATGGCTTCAGTCCTAAAATCTGATTGGTTGAGCTGCGTTCAAAATGTTGTAAAAGTCTCAATATATGCACAACCTGACCAATACATGACCAACTCACTGCTACTGAATTCTTTATTAATGCACTAAATCACATGCACTAAATGCTGTTAATGCATGTTAAAGGAGTAATTTGTAGGATGACGCAACCTGTCGAATTTATACTCCACACTCCAAAACAGTAGGGGGCAACATATCGCCAGAAAGTGTGGTATCCACCCCTATTGCTCCTCCTCCCTCTTCACTTCTCTCCTCTAGAGAAGTCTAGAAGAAACGTGAGTTTAGCGTTAAACTTCATCCCTTTACTCGCCGAGAGCTCCAGCGGTGGAGAGCAGCGCCAATGCTAACTCTTGTTCCTTAATGAATGGGGGTTAATGGAGCTAAACGACTAAAAATGGGAAGTTAAAAGTTTTTAATCACTTACCTAGAATTTTCCTTTAATTTTAAAAAGTAGAAGTTCGTATTTCACTAAAAAGTAAACTTACCTGTATGTTTCCTTTTTTCTTCAGCAAATGGGTTTTGCGCAGCAGGGTGGTAACATTATTGCTACTGAGTGCTGATTGGTTAGCATTACTGCTACTGAGTGCTAAATAGCTGGCGAGTGGATAAGCTCATTGGCTGTTCATGCTCACATCATGAACAGACATTAGGCATTTTAAACTCCTATAACTCAAGTTTAAAAGCTCTTAAAAAATGTAACAGCGGTGTTAAAATGTTTTATGCTGTTCTGTGTTCAGGTAATGAAGGTATTCTTTTATATTAAAAATGTTTTGCTCAAATGCTTCATCTTAACCCATTCATTTTGGACTTGCTCGGGAGCGCCCTCTACAGTTTGAGAAACCAGGAAGACAGTACAGAGTTGTAATTCTCCTCTCTGCGAAATTCTCTCTTTAATCACCTCTTGAAGTACAAAGTGACATTGCGAGATATGACGGGCCAAGCCTAGCTGGTTAGCATGCTAACTTCATAGATGTTGTTGACACAATGTCAACACTGTTATTTCTTTACATTCTGTTCGTAATTTTAATTAATTTTGAAATGTTTTAAACAAAAAAATCTTACAAATTGCACCTTTAATGTTATGCTGCTCATATCAATCACAAAGTGTACAGATGAGGTAAGAATACTGTTCTTTTACACTGAAATTATTAAAAAAATAGGCAAAAAGACAGAAGACAAAACAGTCGTGCCTAATAACGCCCTTGTCCGCAATAAAATCACAGTAACACACAGCTTCCCATGGCTTATTGTTTTAAAATAGGTGTGCTGCATACATTGTGACTATTCATTTAATATAACACACTGCGGGAGGAAAGCAAGGTTACATATCGAGTCACAAGTCAGGACTTGTCATTTAGTGCTTCGTTGGTGAATTGTGCCTGAAAAGAAACTGCACTATGGAATCTATAAATATCTACATAAAGGGCTCGTCTATCTACTAATGCACTTCACAAGTTATTCATACAGTGTGAAGAGCATTTCCATAAGAACTGAGGAACATGGGAACATTAACAGTTAGGACAAGTGACATTACTGCATATTTATACAGCAGCCATCCAGAAATAGTTACGTGAAGAACACTGAAATGTTGCCTTCTATTTCTCCAGGGTCTGGAACCACCAGCGAGCTGTAAGAGGAAAGTGTTAGAAGCCTTCTCTCGGGGAGGAGGAAGAGGAGGAGTCCATAAGTGGCCTTTACTATAAAAAGAATTCAAATCTCATATGTAAAACTACAGTTAAAGGAATAGTTCTGTAAAAAACAGGCTTCCTCAGTCTCCCCTGTTAGCCCAAGTGGAGCTGATTAGCCAAGGCATGTTTGGTGTCTGAAGGCTAATGTAGCTAAGAAGTAATGGAAATATATGAGCATATCTTCAGCTTTGTGCTGTTTGCTTGAATCATTATTTAAACCATATTTAGGTGTTCAGTATCTCTAATAGACTTGATTATGTGGTTTCAGACACTGTATGACTCACTGTTATCTATAAACATGGACTGAAGTACATTAGCATAGCTAAATACAATAGCAGCCACCTTGAAACCTGAATTTTGTCTGTACATTAGTGCATGTTTATAGATAACAGTGTGTCTGTCATAGAATATCAGCAACCACATGACCAAGCTAACTGGTGTACATAAGCTTCCATTACCTGCTAACTACATTAGCCTCATAGCTCCAGTGCTATACCTAAGGGCTTGTTCATGCTTCTGTGACAAATCAATGCAAAGTCTGCTCCATTAGCGCACACAAGTGGCCTACACCATTGTGAGTGTTTATACTTGTGAGTTGGTGTATCCGTGTTGCTCTGCAATTACACCAACCAATTTATCATCATTCTGTCACTTCAACATCAGACATGCAAATTTGTGCTCTCAGATATGAGCCTTTATATAAATGGGTGTTTTTTGAAGCATCAGTTTGCTAGAACCGAGCCTGTACTTGGTACACTCATGATAGCTTAGCCTAGCAGGCTACAGTTCAAAACACTACAGAATAGGTTTGATTTTGGCTTTCTGTCACTCTGTCAGTTGACTTTGCTCTTATTGATATTAGTTGTTATCATCCATACATGCGAGGAAGGAGAAGCAGGAAATGTGTAGGAGGAAATGAGATGCTACCAGGTGGACCAATCATGGATTGTAGTGCATGTCAGGGTACAGTGTAGGGCACGGCATAGGGTATGGCATAGGGCTTGGTGTAGCGTATGATGTAGGGCACAGTGTAGGGCATTGTGTAGGGTACAGGATAGGGCACGGTGTAAGTATGGTGTAGGGCATGGCATAGGGCATGGTGTAGGGTATGGTGTAGGACATTGTGTAATGTGTGGTGTAGGGTACAGGATAGGGCACGGTGTAAGGTATGGCATAGGGCACAGTGTAGGGCATGGTGTAGGGCACAGGATAGGGCACGATGTAAAGTATGGTGTAGGGCACGGCATAGGGCATGGTGTAGGGCACAGTGTAGCGTGTAGGCTAGGGCATGGTGTAAGGTATGGCGTAGGGCATGGTGTAGGGCATGGTGTAGGGCATGGTGTAGGGCATGGTGTAAGGTATGGCGTAGGATACAGGATAGGGTATAGTGTAAGGCATGGTGTAAAGTATGGCATAGGGCACAGCGTAGGGCATGGTGTAAGGTATGGCGTAAGGCATGATGTAGGGCATTGTGTAGGGTATGGTGTAGGGTACAGGATAGAGCACGGTTTAGGGCATGATGCAAGATATGGTGTAGTGCATGGTGTATGGCACAGCGCAGGGTACGTGGCTATGTGGACATGGATTTGACACAGAAGCATAAATTGGCCTAAAATAAGTAAACTTCAGTTACCAAACATGTCTCGACTAATCAACAACATTTGATTTATTCCTTTAAGAATGGAAGTATTTTTATAAAACTAACCGTTTTACTAAACTTCAAATAAAAAAAAAATCTCAAAATGCTACTTCAATTTTTTGTATTCAACTGTAAATGTAACAGAACTTTGTAGCTTATCTTCACATATTTCTGTTATAGAATATATATTACGATATACTAACACCACATATTAATAAACAAAAGTCAGAGACTACCTGTGTATTTAATTTCCATTCAAACCAGCACTTAAGTTGAGTTATTCATTTTTCAGCATCAAGGAAAAAACAGAGAACATATTTACACAGAATTACTCAACAGCTAAATCTAAAAGCAGCTGTTTGAGTGTTCAGTGTGTCACTCTTAACCTTTATTCCAGCTTCCATTCTTTTCAGGAGACTCACTTTCAGTTTCTCAAAGAAATCTGCAGACACACCTCCAAAGTTTAGTCTTATCAGTCAAAGTTCAGATTATTTTCTGACGTAATCCAAACACATTCAGTGATGTTGAGGTCTGGACTGGGGTAGTCAGTCCATTGTTCAGCTTCTTTGTTTGATGTGTCTGTCTCCTTTTCTCAGTGAGGCTTCTTGACAGCTATACATCCTTTGAGACCCATAGCGCTAAGTCATCTTCTCACAGTGGAAAGATGGACAGAAACACCTGTGGATGTTTTCAGATCTGAAGCAGCTTGATTTTCTCCTCTCTCTCAAAGATGAAAGCTTTAAATGCTGTTTATCTGATGGGGCAGTTTTGGTGTCTACCAGGTCTTCCAGGTGGTTGTTAGGTCTCATTTTCTCTGTAGCTGTTAATTAGTTTTTGAGCTCCAGTTTTGGAAACTCCTGTTTTTTTTTTTACTTATTCTCCTTTCTCCTTCCTCCTACTTATATTATCTCTTCCTGAAAAATGACAAACTCGAATGTTATGACTGGACATGAACTAAATGAAGGTCTCTGACTTTTGCACACCATATATTAAATATTACTGTGTGAATGGGCTGGTTTGTTACTCAGTAAAATAAATCTATTCAGAAATAGTAAATATGCATGCAGATATCCTTTTTTTGTTATTCCCTCCTATAAAAGGTGCATTAAAACTGCATTTCAATTTTTGAGCAGGTAAAATAAAACATTATGCACAATACGACAGGCTGAATAAAGCTGTAACTGCGCCCACACTGACCGCTATCGATTTGGGTGTCCAGTAAATCACTTAAAACTGCAGAACCTGTAAGAAACCCCCGCAGCGATAAAACTCATATTTGCACCAAAACCTGGCTTTATATCAGTCCATATCGACTAAACCTCGCTGAAAAGGAGAACTGATATTGATCCAACAGCAGTTTAAACAGAGACGCGTGGTGTGAGAAAGATGCAAATGCTGAATATCAGAGAACAGGTTCTACACAGAGGAACATTTCTTCATTCATTTCAAAATCTTCTATTTGTTACCATCACAGAGCAACTTCATAACTTACCATGTGCTTATCAAAGTGCTTTACAGACAGCTGATAATGTTTTATAGTAATAGAAGAAGCTATAAGTTTTAATTTAAAATCATATGACAATAACACAGATCAGATTAAAAAGATAAAGACCAAAGAGCCGTTTTAGAGTTTTAATGAAGCTCTGAGTTAAAGAGCTGTGTTTTCAGACGTTTATTAAAAGTGAGCTCTGAGCTTGACTGTCTAATAAAAGGTGAAATGAGCTCCACAGTTTAGAAGCAGAATAACAGAAAGAGTCTCTCCATGTTTTCTGTGTTTTACTGAAGGTGTTTCAGAAGGTCAGTATCTGCAGATCTAAGATCATAAACAGACAGACATTCAGGAGCTTTAATGTCAGTTTGAGCTTTAAAAACCAGCAGCAGAGCTTAAAAATCTGTCCTAAAAGATCCGTGCAGCCAGTGCAGCTTTTAACATAACTGCAATACCAAACATAAAAATGCATAGGTGTTTGTATGTCTAGATTAATTAAATGGGCTACCTGTAAGTATAACTGTTATTTTTAAAGAATGTTAGCATTCTTTAAAAAATAAAAGTTATACATGCAGGTTTACATTTCTTGTCCATCACAGGTGAGTTGAATTATTGATCACATTTATTCAGTTGGCAGACAGTCTTATTCAGAGCAACAAGCAAACAGTAGATGGAAAAGCGACAAAGAATCCACAGAGAGTCTGAAAATATTCATAACCTAAAAGACAACAGTCTTATCGCAGTCTAGAGCTAATGCAAGTTTAACTTGGGGCGAAATGGAATAAGAACAACAACCTAAAATTTACATTTAACACAGGAAACATTCTTTTGAGGTGAACAGATTAGGCAGTGGAATTCAACGCTGTCTTATTTAACACAAAACCGTTTTGTGTTGAAGTCTACAAACTGATTTTAAGCTGAGGAATTCCACCTGTTTTTCAAAATTTCTGCATAATTAAATGGTTAAGATGTAAACAGTCGTTCAGAGTGGTTTGGTGTGAAATCCTCCATTCTAGAGAACTTACCGAGTCAGAATTGTTCACAGTGGTGGTGATAGGAACCAGACGTCCACCTCTAAAAGCTCCCTCACAGAAAGTTATTACATGAAATGGTTAGGAATACACCACCTGATGTCTGAGACATTGTTTTATGATAGTTTTGACAACTTAAAATCCATTCATGGTGGAGGGATACATAATATGCAGGGTGCTGTGAAGCAAAATAGTCCCTAAAAAACTTTTACTATTATTCGACATTCCATATAAAACTTAGAAGACACAAGTTCACTGGTTTTTTGGATAGTAAATAAAATGTCCACAATGTCTTGCGGCTCGGGACTAGGTGGGATTGTGCGTGGGAGCAGGTGGGAAACCAGCCCACTGCAAGCGGAAGCAGGATGAAGAACACATGAAGAGAAATCCCGCAAATAATGAACAGCCTAAGTGAAGTAGAACAATCACTAAATCACATATACAAACAGTTCAAATGAATGAAGTCATTCTAAAGAGCTGTGAAGCAGCCGATGTTGCGAACAACACACAGATTCTCATAGCTCACAGAGACGGTGGAGCTTTCAGTCCGATGGCCACAGCTGCCCAGCAAAACACCAAAAATAACGGCTCTGTGGTTTAATTCCTGCTTTGTGTTTAAATGGTGAATAAATGGCATTTGGTGACATTACTCAGTGACTTCTACACCAAACCACTATGAATCACTCTGTTTACATCTCCAACACTCAATTATGGAGGAATTTTGAGATACTGGTGGAATTCCCCTTTAATTCTAAACTACAGTGGTAAATGCATCATGGCAACATAAATCTAGTCAATATATACAATATTTCTCATTATGACATTCTTACGGAGGCTAAATGTGGACTAGCTTAGCCTGGATGGGGCTGATTGGATGAGGGACAAACTTGAAAACAGACAGCTGCTTAACTTTCAGTTTGTCCCTCATTTAATCAAGCCGTCCAGGCTAGTTTAGTCTATGCTAGGCCCCCATAATAACCATACAGTGTCTGCTCCCCCAAGGCATGCTGGGTAAATCTCAGTCCCTTTAGCTTCATGGCGGATTCATGCCCATAATGCTGCACACTCCATCAGGAATCCTCCAGCAGGCTGTGGCTGAAGAACATAATCAGCTTTACGTCAATCTCAGCATGCTGAATGCTAGGCGCTAAGCGGTGTGACTCAAAGACATGGACAGATTCACCATGTCTCTCTGCTGCCACTCCTCCATCCACCTACACATACAGAACACAGTATAGCATCCTGCTGCTCTCTGAGAGCTGGAGAACTGCTGAGGAACTTCAGAGCTCACAGTGATGTTGCTGTATATGATGGTGTGGTTCACTTTAGGACTGTAAAGATGATGAATTAATACAATAATACAGCGGTTCACTGTGGAGAAGTTTCCAGCTCAGATTTCTATTCACCAGGGGTCAGCAACATGTAGCTCCAGAGCCACATGCGGCTCTATTACTGCCCTGTTGCGGCTCCACAGCAGAATTTGATTTGTAGGTAAAAATAAAATAATCCTCCTTTTCAGTAAAATAAAGCTCTGCTGATCGTTCAACACAGTTTTAACAATACATGGTCTTAAACGCTGGAGTTAATGTAGAACTGCTAATTCACTCTTTAACCCTGAAGATCGGCGCAGACTGCTGGTCAACTAAGCAATGCAGACAACAATCTAGACAGTAGCTAACGAAACATCAAAAAGAAAGATTTAAGACAAACACTGATAATTTGGAGATGAATGGACTTATTTGTATTTATAATCACTCCAGCTGGTTCCCTGATACGTTTAATCTGCAACAAGAAACTGTCAAACACTAAAATTTCACAAAGTCCATTTCTCATTCGCCAGCTTCTTATTCGAATTCTCTCATTCCAACTTAAATGGTGCAGCAGTTACATTCTTGTGCCTCGGGCACCTTTAAAGGTGTAACAGAAAAATTTGAACAAGAAGCTGGCAAATGAGAAGCTAACTTCAGCCTAGTAGAAAATCAAACGTTGAGAGACATTTTACAAGAAGCTATTCTGCTTTAGAGGAAAAGTTTCCTGCCAGAGATGTGAGAAAAGGAGCTACAGCTGAGCTAAAGCTTAAAGCAGAGCAAAGTAAGTCTGTGTTTTTGTTTATAGGCTATATTTTTTAGTCTACACTAGCACATTAGCACATACTGAGACATATTTACAGCCAAGATGGTAAAATAGACATAAAATGGTGTGGCTCCTAAAGTGGTTTGATTTTTGTTGAAAGGACAAAATGGCTCTTCTTAACGTTTGGGTTGCGACCCCTGCTCTACACTGTCTCAGCTGTCCTGCAGTGTGGTTTGGGGAGTCGCTTGGGAGAGCCCCTAGAGAATTAACCTAAGCCTGGACGGGAATAACTATATGGCTGGATGTACCTATAAAATTTCTCTTATTAAATAAATTGGCGTCAGGGCCCTGACTGCAAATTGATGGACCAGCTTACGTTGGAGTCGGGGGCTGACTTCAGGCGGGGTTGTCTCAGGACAGACTCGATCGAAGGCTGGAGATCACGCGGTGGTTTCTTTCCTCGCCGGCCGTGGATGCTGCATCTCCGTGCAGGCACGCGCCTTCCCATCAGTAATTGGGCGGAGGCGTCTCGTGGCCGTCTGACGGTGAAGCTTGGGCAGCCCTTCGATGGTCGATCTGTTCACAGATCAGTGCGTGGCTCTGGGTGCGATGCTGGGTCTCCGTGGCGTCAGAATCGCTCCCACTCCGCTGGCGAGGTTCAGAAAAAAATAAAACCAACAATAAAAGGAAAGGAACAAAGGAAGAAAAGAAAAGAAAACCACATTCAGGATACATCTTGGTCAATGGTCTAAACTCATAGCAATTAAATGGTTGGGTCTGACTGTTATCAAAGTTATACACTACGTATTTCTAGCACTTAACAATAGAAAAAGATACAGGTAATATTTAGGTACTACCCAACAACAAGATTAATACCACAAGTAGTATTACTTACAGATCATAGAAACGTTGATAATCAAGCAGACAAAGCACGAAGTTTCTTGCTTTCTTATAAGCACAAGTCCTTATGGTGGTGATGCGGTAATTTGCGGTTTCACCCCTTGGGGGTGCTGTGCGTCCATGCTTGAGATCCCTAGGGAATTTAGAAAGTTGGAATTTTGCCGTCCAAAGTCGTACAAATTCCGTTTTGGTATGTCTAGTTTAGTTAAAAAGAGTTCTAACAAATGGTTGCAGTTTGGAGTGGACATATACCTTAGAAATGTACTTTCTGTTACTTAAGATAAAAAGTTGTCCACAGTACTTTAGAGAGCCATCTGCCACATTCTAGAGGAGGTGTCCTGTTGCCCTCTAGGTCAAGGGAGCGGGGTGCTGGTTATGGATTCAGCTGTAAATCTGACTGAGTCTGGGGTTGGGGGGTATTAAGCCGACAGCTTTACACCTCACTCCCAGACTTGCTGGAGCCAAAAGGCCCTTAACTTTTGGGTAAACACTCTGCTTGAGGTAAAGTTTCAGCCAGTGTTCGCTACACATCTTACTAGATGAAACTGAGGCCCCGTATATACACTGATGCACTGAATTGATTTGCTTTAAATATGTACATGATTTAATAATAAAGCATATATACATCAACTTTGTCTTTAAATCTGGCAGTTAGTGTGCTGAAATAATAGATTCCATTGATTTTTATTTAAATTTCCCCATAATCGAGTGTGTGAGGTGTAAACAGAGTGATTCAGAGTGCATAGAGCACCGAGTGTACTGATGAAGTAAGAACTCGGTTCTGTTTAAACTGGGGGGCTGGCAACTTATTTTCTTGACTAGAACTAGGCTGGTCAGCTAGCAAACAGGCTGAAAGAGCCCACAGCCTAAACAACCAGCTGTGTTTCTATTTCATTTTTACTTAACATTTTGTCATGACATTGTTTATTCAAACTATGCCAAAACTTCAACAGCAAAATAGGCTTTGAATACTTATTAAAAATACTGCCTATTTGCTTGAACTAGACACCAGTCATTTTTTTCTTTTTTGAAACCGCTTGCCTAGAACGCATACTATGTTGCAAGGCATGCTGGGGACTGTAGTGCATCTCAGGGTGAAACAGGCTAAAAAGAACAGAAAATTAAAATACTTTTGTGGGCTGAATAGGGCTGTGTCAAGGGCCTGTCTTGACACATGGGCTCTAAAGGAACTACATTCATTGGCAGTATACTTGTTTATTTCAATTACTATTAATAATGTATTTTCTAAAAAAATGTGTGTTTTATAATATTTTATGTTGGCTGCCGTTTTATAGAAGCTTATAAAGGTCCACTTCACGTCATGCCTAACAACACCCTTCCCCATGATAAAATTGCAGTAATGCATGGCTGCTTATGGCTTATTGCTTTATTATGCATTAGATAGAAAAAATCAAATATATAGATATGCATTATATACAGACTAATAGAAACATTTGATCCTGAACATCGAATATATCTACTATTTTAGTTAAAGGGAATTCCACCAATATTTCCAAATCCCTGCATAATTCAGTGTGTGAGATGTAAACAGAATGATTCAGAGTGGTTTGGTGTGAAATGGTTCAGATTTCTTTACAGTGGTGGTGATAGGAACCAGGGGTCACCATTTTATTTACTATCCAAAACCATAAGTGAACCTACACGTGTCTTCTGAGTTTTATATGGAATGTTGATGATGGGAAAATAGTGGAAAATCTGAAGTTTTTTTTGGGGACTATTTTGCCTCACAGCAGCCTTTATGTATCCCTCCACCATAAATGGATTTTAAGTTCTCAAAACTATCATAAAACAATGTCTCAGACATCAGGCAGTGTATTCATAACCAGTTCATCTAATAACTTTATATGGAATGTTGTTGATGGTGAAATAGTGTTAAATCTGAAAAAATAAGGGACTATTTTGCCTCACAACATCCTGCATGTATTCCTCCAGCATGAATGGGTTTTAAAATCTGTTTTTTCTCAAAACTATCATAAAACCTGACCTCCGTTTTGGCAATGCCACCACCAACCCACTTCTAGTTCAGTTTTCATATCATTTCAAAATTATATAAAAACTTCTAAACTCAAAAGTGCTGATAAGCACCAAGTTTACAGCAGTCCAGGGTGCAGGGGGTTAAAACGTTAGAGAGAGTTTAGCCCTTCATCACTGTGGTAAAGGTCAGTTAATTAAATTTGACCTTTATGTTTCTGTAGATGTTTCTGCACTAGCCTGTACACTAACTGTAGAGTTAAATCTGTCTGATAGACAAAGACAGACAGATAGATAGACAGAGATAGACAGACAAACAGACAGATAAATAGATAGATAGACACAGCAAGACAGACAGAGAGACTGATTCACAGAGTCAGATAGACAGGCTTACATTGATTTTAAACTTCATTTTCTGTTTATTTTCAGTATTTATATATAATTTGGTTGTTATCTAAAGATAAAATAAAAATGCTTTCATGCAGAATCAGGCTTGTATAATATTTGTTCTTAATATCCATAAAGTTTCCAAAGTGTATTGATCATTTCAGACTGAGACTGCTGTCCTGCCGTATACCGTGAAACGTATAAATGGTATTAACAAGTGAATACCTGAATCTCTCTCACGTCACTGTTGAGTCTGGCTTGTTTCTGAAAGACCCGCAGTGTGAGACAGTCAGTCTGATTACAGCGCTGTAAGGTAGCTGGCCCGTGCTTTTATTAACACACAATCCTTTTACAGCATCAACACTGAGGTGAAGATTTCAGAGAATCTCTGAGGCCGCCTGTCCGCTCTCAACACAGACACAGAGCAAAGCACAAGCATCTTATTGAAGCACAAAAAGTGCAGATGAATCAGAGCTCGTAAGCAGATCTCCTGATAATCACCAGATCATCACTGCAGAGATGAGAACTGTATAAGTGAGCTTTATGAGGGAAAAAAAGAAAGAGGTCCAGGAATAAGTGTCTCATTCAGGACTCGTTTGTGCTTTTAAGTGGAGCGAAAGTGTAAACTGGGGATGAGTACATGGTGAGAAACGTTGATATCACAGTGAGAGCTGGAGAAATATTTCACTACAAACTGGCAGCTGAGCTGAAACTGTAAAGACTGACCTGACGACTGGATCTAAACATTATAAACATTATAAACATGATATAAGTTCTTATTTGCCTGTGTTTACACTAGGGCTGCACCATAAATCATATTTTTATCGTTATCGCGTTCTTATGTGTATATGTATTTATTTGGTTTCTAGCCTTTATAGAAAAAGCTGTTGAGTGAATGCTGGCTGTTTCTCAGCCCTTCAGTGCACAAAAACTGTGATCTCACTTCTGGTGTAAGTAGTTGTTAGTATTTAATTTCTTGGTTTTTTGCAGAATAGTAAACTGTACTTTTGTAATTTTGTATTGTGATATTTGTTTAAAGAAAGGTTACTTAGATTTCTGTTTGCACATCCCAAAAGAAATGTGTGCATGTCTCCGCTCTTCTAGCTCTCTGATTGGCTGCTGTTTGAAGTTCATCTCTGACCTTATCAAACTGCAGGACTCGTGAACATTTTGTGTTGTAAATATTAAGCATGTTTGATTTTATTTTAGGGTCTCCGATCACTTCAGAGTTCAATTGGAGGGCTAAACACTCACTTCTAATCTCACACTACACTGTTATAAATAAAGGTTCTGTGCAGGTACATTTTTCGTTTATCAAGGTACAAACAATGTAAATGTTCCCTCAAAGGTACAACGGTAGTTTTAAGGTCCAGTTGTGAACCTTAAATAAGTTTTTCCAGGTGAAAGTACCAGATCATCTGCATTGCCAGCGGCTTCCGATCAGGCTCCCAACCTGGACAATGACTGCAGATTGTGAAAATTTGTTGCAAGCGGCAAATTGGGGTTAAAATCTGCTGCCCTTTACACTGTGAGAAACTTTCATTATGAATGGACCAACAGAAATGGTCATTACTTGGAATAAAGTCTCCTGATATTAATTATTTTGGACAGCAGTTATACACTAATATGCTAACTGTGAGCAGTTGCAGGCCTAATGCTAAAATCATTTTACACTGTGCTGTTTGAAAGAAGTTACAGACATTTTAATACTTTTAATATTGTGTTTTCATACAAATACTGTGCAGAGTACAGTAGTGTTCAGTGTTATCACATTCCCTGTGAGAGAACCCATCTTAAATCAGGGACCGCTGGGAAGAAACACACACAGTAAGATCCCCTCCAATCCCCCACCCATCCCCCTTCAGCACAGTCTATCAAATGCACTCCTTTTATGAGCCTGCCCAGGAAAAAAAATCCATTACATGGGGTACAAATCAATTCCAGATAAAGGTAATTTATTGTTGGACTTCTCATTTCAAATGGTACTTGAGGACTTGTTATGGTTGGAAGAACATCATGCCCAGGCAAAGCCATCAGTCTTGTTTTATTTAAAACTTTTCCCGCTATCGCCGCTGCCTCGATAGCTCAGACACCAGCTGAAATAAATTACGGCAGCATCGCTGTGCTTGCTCGCTCGCTCTTCTGGGGAATCTCCTTCATTCTGAAAGCTTCAGTGGGAGGAACAAGGAAGGCTGTAAAACCGAGCCGGAGCAGATTTCTCTACAACACTGCGCAAAGAGCATCACTGGCGATGCTGGTAAAACCAAACCTTCAGTGGAGAAAATAAAGTTACGGAGAAAAAAAATTTTATTAAAGTGGCTACAATTTAATTTCATTTTTTCAAAAAAACATTTTTAATTTTATTTTTACAGCATACTTACGCTTTTAAAAACAAATTTTACCACTATGCCAATTCCATGAAAGGAAATACCTGCATCAAGCATGCCAATGCTAAAGCCAGCAATCACCAATTTACATGATTTTATTTGCATAACGTTAATGAATGACCGATCATTTACATTTATTGTTAGCAGCATTAACTTACCCTCATTGCTCACTAGCAGCTCAACACAGTCACATTTCACACACAGAGAGACAACAGTGTCCTAGTTCATCTCATAATAGAGTTTCTGATTACAACCCCATTTCCAAAAAAGTTGGGAAGCTGTGCAAAATGTAAATAAAAATAAAATGCAATGATGTGCAAACTATGTAAACTCCATATTTAATTGAAAATAGTACAAAAACAACATATCAAATGTTGAAACTGAGAAATGTTATTGTTTTCTGAAAAAATATGTGCTTATTTTGAATTGGATGCCAACAATACTTTCCAAAAAAGGGGGCAACAAAAGGCTGGTAAAGTTATGTAAAGCTTAAAAAACACCTGGTGGTTAATTGGCAACAGGTCAGTAACATGACTGGATATAAAAAGAGCATCTCAGAGAGGCTGAGTCTTTCAGAAGTTAAGATGCGGAGGGGTTTACCATTCTGTGAAAGGCTGCATGAGCAAATAGTGCAATAATTTAAGAATAACGTTTCTCAACGTAAACATCTGCTTTTCCTCATCTACGGTACATAATATCATATAAAGATAAAAGATTCTGAGAATCTGGGGAAATCAAGGGACAAGAGCAAAAACCAGTATTTGCTGGCTGTGATCTTTGTGCCCTCAGGCGGCATTGCATTAAAAACAGACATGATTCTTCAGTGGAAATCACTTCATGAGCTCAGGAAAACTTCTGAAAACCACTGTCTGTGAACACAGTTCATTACTGCATGCATAAATGCAAGTTAAACCTCTAAAACACAAAAAAGAAACTGTTCATAAACAGGATCCAGAAACGCCGCCACCTTCTCTGGGCCCAAGCTCATTTAAATTGGACTGAGGGAAAGTGGAGAAGTGTTCTGTGGTCCGACAAATCCACATTTGAAATTCTTTTTAGAAATCATGGACACTGTGTCCTCTACGCTAAAAACCACTCAGCTTGTTATCACTGCACAATTCAAAAGCCAGTATTCATGATGGTATAGGGTGGCATTAGTGCACATAGCATGGGTGACTGACACAACTGTGAAGGCACCATTAATGCTGAATGATATATACATGTTTTGGCAACATATGCTGCCATCAAGATGACGTCTTTTTCAGGGAAGTCCTTGACCATTTCAGCAAGACAATGATAAATCACATTCTGCATGTATTACAACAGCATGGCTCCATATTAAAAGAGTCTGGGTGCTAAATACTTAATATGTTGAATCTATAAATTAAGGCATTCTGTTCATCTTTATTTCATCAGGAAGAACTTTCTTTCATGTCTTTTTCATTGAAAATTGTTTTTTACATATATTTAATTTTTTTTACATATGTTTTTACAATATTTGCTTTACTGTAAATCTCTTATATTTTAGCTCATGTTAAACATATCTCTGCTCACCAGGTCCTTCATTTGCCATCAGGCTGAAGCTGCAGAGAAAAGTGCACTCTCTGCTAAATGTCAGGTTACTTAGTGATTATTTTAAAATCCACACTGAACTCGTTTGGCTTTGACATTAAAAATGTTGACTCAGAGACAGTGGTTATGTCTCTGCAGCTAATTTTTACCACTGTTTCTTTTCCATATTAAAGAACTAGCTTCGTCAAATATGCTAATGCTAAAGCTAGTTACCAATTAGCATGGTTTTACAACCCCAGTTCCAATGTAAATAAAAGCAGAATGCAATGATTTGCAAATCTCATAGATCCATATTTGATTCATAATATAACATAGAACACATATCAGATGTTGAAAGTGAGACATTTTGCCATTTAATGAAAAACCTTAACTCATTTAGAACTTCAGGGCAGCAATGCATCTCAAAAAAGTTTGGACAGGGGAAACAAAAGTAACTGGTATTAACACAAAACAGCTGGAGGAGCAGTTTGTAACTAACTCACATGACTGGATACATAAAAAGAGCATTTTAGAGAGGCAGAGTCTCTAAGAAGCCAAGATGGGCAGAGGTTCACCAATCTGTAAAAAACTGAAAAAAACATACAAATATCATTTAGAAAATGTAGGAAAAGCGCTTTAAAACTATTCCAGGTCCAGTTTCTTATAAACAACAGAGCACCTACACTCTTGAAGAGAGCGATGCTCATGCTGTCATTTAGCAATGGTCTATGTGTGTTGATGAATATGGTGAACTCTCCTATGCTGCTATGCTAATGGAGAAATAGCCTCTGAGCTGTCTGCTGGCTCACAAATTATCAACAAAGTGAAGCTAAAACATCTCATTAAGTTTGACTGACACAAAGCATGAAAAACTGTTGACCCATGCTCTGAGTTTTACAGAAAAAGATGGTTTTGGAAAGTCACACTGACTCACCGCGCTGTAGAATGATGCTGCACTGTGAAGGACAGATGTGGAGATACGCAGTAATGACTGTCCTCCTTATTACAGCACATTTATTACACTCCTCCAGCCTCTATGAGGCTATCAGCACTGTGAACGCAGGGCTGCAACTAAGAAACAGAGGTGCTGGCTAGGCCTGTAAAGAGCCAAGGCTCAGCCCAGTTCACTGTAGAATTATTTTGGAAAATCCTCTTTCAGAATTTTTCTAAAATTAACCAGTCTGAAAAAACATGTCAAAAACAAAATATTATGCAATACTGCCAGTCCTCTGCACGTTTCCTCTCTCTTCACATCTCCTCTCTAATGTCCTGCCAACCAAGGAACACTGTATCTGTAGAGTTTATATGTTTAAAAAGCTAAATAGTCATTTAGTAAACATCTTCTTGCCTAAAACCAAACCAAAAACCTGACCTGGAACAAAATATTTAGTGGAAACATTTTTTCATGTACAGCAGCAGGTTTAGGCTGGTTTTCAAATGAGTGAGTTTTATGTACATTCTTAAAACTAAGTTGAATTTTTAACTTCAAAAAGTGTGTAACCTGACTGTCTTTTATTGTACTTTGTTACATTGTTCTGTAAACTTATCTGATGTTCTATATGAGAACAAATATTTGATGTTCAATAAACTTGGAAATGTAAGCAGACAGTTTATTTACTTTTAAAAGTTAGAACCGTCGTTTTGCAGTGCAGTACATTAGTACATTAGCCTTTTTACGGAAAATTAATGCACACATTTTCTCTCTGAGTTAGATGAGTGGCTCAGTGTGGCCCTGAGTGGAAGCTTTGATGATGAGAATGATGTGTAATCAAGTCAGGGTGAAATGTGAGAAATGTTAGCGCTATGAGGTTCGGGGCAAAAGCCCGGGAAGCCCAGTCCAAGCAACACCACTGCTAACAATAATCTCTCTACTCGATTTGGCCCATCGACTAGTATGTGATTTATCAACTAAACTATTCCACCTTCTTCAGTTCCTTGTTCTTTTTTTGCTGCATCATTCAAAGCTCAGTCTGGGCTACAAGCGATTACAGCAATAAGCCACGAGAGGCTGTGCGTTACAGTGGTTTTATCATGGGTAAGAGTTTTTTTGCTCTGTGTGTCTAATAACACCCCTTAACTGTTAAAATCACTGTAATGCAATCTATCAAGTGGTTTATTGATTTTGTAAAATGTTAGACAACATAAAAATGATAAAATACAGAACTTTTCAATAAACAATTTATCATTAATAATAATCGAGATAAACAATTATCACCCCAAAAAAGGTTTGTTGAGAGTATGTTATTGTTGCCAAGCAACCATGGACCGCTAAAAGAGGACAATGTTCAGTTGCCCATCACTGTTTACTGCAGCCATTAACTTTTTGCCATATAATAATGAACATACCATAATACTGCATCATTTAATGCAAAAACATTCACTCACCAAATTACCATGACAAAGCTAACTTCCATTAGCGCCTCTATGCAATTTCCAGTATTACATTAGCACAAAGCTAATAGTGTTTTGCATCCTTTTCTTCACACTAGGGCTGAATCTCAAATGACTGCATGCTCCCCACATAATGCCCAACATAGAACTTCAAATACAGCCTCCTGCGGACAAACAGGGCACCCAACTCCAAACCGGACAATTAATGCATTGTTTACATGAGTCAGTCTGTCAAAATGACTATTTGGATCATATGAACATTATAGAGGGCTTTTTAAATGAAACAATAGAAGCTATATCGCCCCCTACACTTCCTGTATTGTATTACAGTCTGTCAAAATGACTATTTGGATCATATGAACATTATAGAGCACTTTTTAAATGAAACAATAGAAGCCATATTGCCCCCTACACTTCCTGTAGTGTATTACTGTCTGTCAGTATGACTGTGTGGATCCTATGAACAATGTAGAGCATTTTTATGATGAAACAATAAAAGTCATATCACCCCCTACACTTCCTGTAGTGTATTACAGTCTGTCAGAATGACTGTGTGGATCATATGAACATTAAAGAACATGTTTGTTTAAATCAACATGCCATTTATACAGCACTGCTTAATGTTAACGTGTCAATTCAGTGACTTATGTGCCTAATCAAGGTTGTCTACAATAAATCATGCATTATTGTCAACTAATTGCTGTAGCTTTGTATAAAGGTTTATTAAACAGTGACAGAACACTGTCAGTTATCCTTCTAAAAAATGGAAATGAATATTTATTTATATGGTTATATATTTGTAATTAAGGTAATTCAAAGAGCTTTACATTAATTAAAGCAAAAAGATAATCAAGTATGGTTTGATAAAGTGTAAACTACTGGAGTGTGAATGTAAATATTGTTTTACCTGTCTTTCACATCTGATAACCAAATGTAGATGTGAGCACTGTAAATAATAAAAAACTTTGAAATAATGACAGATTGATGACAGATGATCTGTAAGCTGTTTTATCCTCATTTTTACTCACCCCTCTCTCTCTCTCTCTCTCTCTCTCTGCTGTATTACAGGTATTCAGGCTAGGTGTTGCAGTGTTGACTCCTCTGGCAGATTAAACTCTCTCACTCATCACTCAGACATGTCCAGGAAACTTTAATACATGTCCTGCAGCTCCAGCACAAAACTGCCCAGATAAACTCTCACACGGTTAAAGACAACATGACTTATTTAGGAGAAATGTTGATTTTTTTATTTACATGATTGGCCAAAAAAAAGTAATAGATAGATAGACAGACAGACAGACAGACAGGTAGACTAACAGACAGATGTATAGATAGACAGACAGACAGACAGACAGACAGATAGGTAGATAGATAGATAGATAGATAGATAGATAGATAGATAGATAGACTATCAGACAGATAGACAGTGATAGATAGATAGATAGATAGATAGATACATACATACATACATACATACATACATAGATATACTAATGCAAATGCAGCAATGCAGAAGTCTTATGACACTCTGTAAAGATGTATTCAGTTTTCCGTTCATTTTATTATTTTTCCTTATGTATATGTTATATTTTCCCTTGAATATTAGTAAACAGATTTGCGTACAGACACTGTAAACCTGAGTCTAACTCCATGTGATGATTCCACAGGTCTGTCCTCTTTTTCCCCTTTTAGTGAAGCTGTACTCTGGGTGTCTGTGAAGAGCGGCTGCTCAGGGCTTCACCTCTCTCTGACTGTCTTCCATTGTCTCAGGTCAAAGTGCAGTTACGATGCTTTGTGGGCGAGTGACAGGGAGAAGGATTTGGGAAAACAGCAGTGAGTCATATTCACTTCACTTTAAAATCTTATGCAAAATTAAGGACACATCTAGCCTGCTGTAGGCTGAGAATCAAGAAAGTCTCATTGAGAAAGTAATCTTAGACCGCTAACGTTCTGCTCAGAGCCCTAAAAATACAGGCCTGGAAAATAACACAGAAAAACAAATCTTTCAGCCTCATGCGGATTCATTTCTTCTTCTGTCGACTTTAGCCTATCGAAATGAGAAAAGGCCAGTGATGATGATAATAATAATAATAATAACAGCGAATGTCCTCTCTAGCGAGCGGAGATGGGAGCGTTATTTGTTCCCCACGTCGTACGGCCTCGCTGATGACTCAGAATACATAAATGGCAGAACAATACAGACTGATTTTGTGCTTCTTCTCATGCTGTTGTTCAATCACCACCCTGGGAATTTGGTTTTCAGAATCCATTTTCATCCAGCTGCAAGGGCGAGACACACAAAGAGAGAGAGAGAGAGAGAGAGAGAGAGAGAGAGAGAGAGAGAGAGATAAATGGGGAGAACCCATGCTGAACGTGAGCAACAGACAACTTGTTCAGGGGGCGAGAGACATGAGAAATTAGCAGGGTAGAGCAGGGACAATGTATTGTGTAGGCATACAATACGAAGCAATTTATTGTTATGAGAAGTTAATTCATCATTGAGCAAATGGGCCAAATGCCACCGCATATTTTTGTCTTCAATTAGCTTCTCCCAAAGCAGATTAGAAGCTGTGATATGGAGCTCAGACTAAACGAGGAGTGCTACGCTAAGTACAATATGCCTTTTTAGCTTCCGTAGAGCATTTTTACAGATCTGTATTGTAGGCAATCTCACACTAACCATCTGGGGACCACAAGCGTCAAATTTGTGTCTGTATCTTTGTGATAATCCAGCGCAGAAATCTAGTGGAAACATTTCCTGAATCTGTAGAGTCGCCCTTTCCATTCCATCTTATCACGAGATCTTATGTGACTCACATCCGGAGTTATGAGGCTATGAAGAGGGACTGAGATACACGTCATCTGCCTCTCACCATGTGGAACTGGTGGATTCGTATGTCTGTCTACATTCTGTGTGAAACTGACCAATGGACACTCAGGAAATCATTAAGGACTGACCCATCCTGCCGGAAACCCTTCATTCTGAAGTTGCTGCAGTGGTTTTGGAAAGTAGTATTTTACATTTTTGTAAAAGTGATATGTGTGTATATGTGTGTGTGTATGTGTGTGTGAGTGTGTGTGTGTGTGAAGAACCTTTTTAAAGTTTATAGATCCTCCATGTGGTGAAAAGACTGAAAGAAGAACCATTAAACTTGTACAGAACCTCTACATTAGGGTTCTTCACACTCACAAATTCTTTATAAAACCAGTTTTTTTTGGGAACAGAAAGTGGTTCTTGTATGACATCATTCAAAGAACTCTTTGTGGTTTCTTCAGAGAGTTGGTGTTTCTGATAATATGGCCAATGAGTGCAGGCCAAAGGCGCCAAATAAACTGGCAACGTCAGTTAACAGTTTTATTGCTATGAAAGATTCATAAATCCTAAATCAGAGTTGGCCAGGAAGAGCCTGAAGAGGTGATTCTTAGTAGAAAGTGTTCAGAGATGCAGCAGTTTGAACTTGAGAATGAAGCTTGTTCTACCACTGAAGGGCAAAAACACTAAAGCAGAAAGATTTTGCCTTGCCAGCATGTTTAAAACTTAAAGAAGGACATGCTAGAAGTTCTGGAATAAAGAATCTGAGTTGCTGCCCAACAGTGCTGTTCTGAACCATGTTTAGTGTTGGGTCTAGACCAGGGGTCGCAACCCAAATCTTAAGAAGAGCCATTTTGTCCTTTCAACAAAAATCTACTTGGGGAGCCTCAACATTTTACGTCTATTTTATTGAAGTAATGGCTTGGCTGAAAATATGCCTTAATATGTGCTAGGATAGGCTAAAAATACAATATAAAGAAAAACGCAGACTTACTTTGCTCTGCTTTAAGCTTTAGCTCAGCTATAGCTGCTTTTCTCGCATCTCCGGCAGGAAGTGGAACAGTTTCTTGTAAAACGTCTCTCAACATTCAAGCAGGTTGAAGTCAGCTTCTCATTCGCCCCCTTCTTGTTTGAATGTTCCCATTCCACCTTAAATAGTGCCCGAGGTGCCCGAATGTAACTGCTGCACCAGTTTAGGTGGAACAGGAAAATTCAAACAAGAAGCTGGCGAATGAGAAACTGACTTCAGCTCCACAACTTTTTAGTGTTTTACAGTTTCTCACTACAGATTTAATGTATCAGGAAACCAGCTGGAGTGATTATAAATGCAAATAAGATCATTAATCTACAAATTATCGATGTTAGTCTTAAATCTCTCTCTCTTTGCCTTTTTGTTAGCTACAAGCTAGGTGAGAACACGGTCTATGTTGCTATGGTGACCAGCAGTCTGATCTGATCTTCAGGGTTAAAGGGTGAATTAGCAGTTCTACATTTACTCGAGTTTAAGACCATTTAGTGTTAAAACTGTGTTTTTACACACATAATGTCTGTTGACATTGTACTTAAAAATATGAATAAAAAATGCATGTATTCATAAAAAAGGTTTAAAAAATGAAACTGACAGAGAATTTAGCCACTATATTAATATATGCCTTTTTTAAAAAGATGGCTCTGTTCTATATAGAAGCATGACCGAAGAACTATTTCACGCTTACATGGTTCTTTGCATGATGAAATGGTTCTTCAGATTGATGGACAACGTGTCGTATAAGGTTCCATACAGAACCCTTTTGAAAAGTGTTCACATAGCACTTGAAAAAAAGGTTCTTCTACTGTTAAATTCTTGACACCATAAAGTTTACATAAAAAGATTCTGAAAATTCTGCAAACTGCACCTGATGTCATTGCAAAAGATGCTGCCATTTGTTGAGACAATTTTGCACAAAGTTCTCAGGAACAACATTCTTAAACAACAGTTGAAAGCAAAAAGCTACAGATCCTTAACAGGGACCTTAAACATCCCTGTCAGCACATTTGGTTTGATAACATGCAAGAGGAAAGTTCATTAGGAAGTTGAGAGAAAAGACAACAGTGACTCAAAAAGCTACACCACTATCTTCTCCTTTGCTACACCCCACATAAACCTCTGCTAAAAAAGAAGCTTGGAGATGCACATCTAGAATTGCACACAAGCTTTAGGCAAATTGGAACTGTTTTGGAACAATGTACTGATCATATGAAACAAAAATAGAACTGTTCAGCAATACTTCAGGTTGTTATGTTTGGAAAAAGAAAGGTTACGGATATTAATCCGAGAACACCCACAGTGAAGTATGAAAGTGGGAGCATCATGACATGGAGCTGCTTCTTTCTAAACGGTAAAAAAGATGGTTCTTCAAGGGTTCTTTGGTAAAGAAAATGGTTCCACATAGAACCATGAACACCCAAAGAACCCTCTGCATGATTAAATCATTAAAGGCTTCTTCAGACTGATGCAGAATGTGCTGTACATGGTTCTATATAAAACCTTTTTGAAAAGCATTCTACATAGCACCAAAAATGGTTCTACTAATGTGACAATGTCAAGACTGTAACAACAGGAGAACCCTTTGCTATATAGAACACTTTTCAAACAAAATAATAAAATTGTTAATAAAATATATTTGTTTCTTACGACATAGAAGTATATTGAATTTACTTTTTAACTGTTACAGTTAACCAACCCATGTTTCAAAGGAAGCATGAACAGAACAATTCACTGGGAGAATTAGGCCCAATCCCATTTCTTATTTTTAACCCTTGTTTTCCGAGTGTCCCCTTGCCCCATGAAACTAATCTACAAAGGGTAGCGGTTGAAATCTTCTCTACGAAATGGAACAACCCTCAAATAAAAAAGAGCATTTCCTCATTAACAGGCTACTAGCGGTGCTCTGTAGGTGACCCTGCCAGTCTGCAGTGATAGTGAAGTCAGCTGTTTACCAGCTTCTTGTTACACTTTTTAGCTAGCTAGTTACCGAGACATCAGCTACTAGTAGCAATTTTAATGCTTGTTATGAAGAAAAGGGCCATAATGCACTAAAACAACATTAAACTAAGATAATATAATGATTATTGTATTATACGTGTGTACATGTAATGTGGATAGGTATACTATAAGTACATAAAACATAAAAACATAAAAACAAAAGTGTCTGAACACTTGTTTCTCCTCACTGTACATTCTTTACTAAACAACTCTTGAAAAACTCTTTTGTTTAAGGGCATAACGGATGAAAGGAAACAGTGATCGAGCCAGAATGACAAAGGTTAAGGAGGATATTCTGAATAAAGATGTCCACGGGGAGGATAACGTTAGTAGTAGGTCTGTATGGTGCAGATGGCTGAGCCATTAATGCTGTAAAAAATGGCTTGATCTCAAACAAACCAAAGTAACTACACATTAATGTAAGTTCTGGCTCTGGTCCATATGAATATGAGCCAACTCCCCAGCTGTGCTTTATCTAGCACTCTGAGATGCCTTATTCCTGTTCTGTAATTTTCAGAAGAGACAAAGAGTGAAACCTTTTAGCTTATGTAACCGTGGAGGATGCAGCAGGGATTCGATTAGCTCTAAACACAGTCCATCAAATTCAGTGCAGCCTGGAAAAAATATCAATCTGATAGCCAAGAGCATTCGTCCTCCCGGAGACAACATCCCAGATAAGCTTAGGCGTGAATGCACACGATATGTCTGTTCTATAATAATGTGTTTCAATGTATTTCATTTATAATATAGTCTTAAAAAAGAAGGTTCTTCAAGGGATCCTTAGTAAAGGGAATGGTTCTATTTAAAACCAAGAAATGGTTCTTAAGATCAATGGAGAATGTGTGGTATATTTGAAAATGGTTCTATGTAGTACTAAAAAGGGTTCTTCTATTATCATAAGCCTGACATCATAACAGAAGCAGAGCCCTTTTTGTGCTATATAGAACACATTCTCCATCAATCTGAAGAACTATTTCACCATGCAAAGAACCATTTTAGCATAAAATATAGAATTTACAGTTCTAAAAAGAATCATCTCCTTTAGTGAAGCACCCTTGAAAAAACATTTAGAGTGTATAGTGTACAGTATACATCTGTGCAATTTTCAGCTAAATAAATATTTAAGATTTAGTTTTTTTCCTCAATGTGTTTAAGAGAATTAGACACTAACAAGAAATAAAAAAAATAATAATTTTTAAGTGTGTTCTCTGTAGAGGAAGTGTTGACTTATTTTCACTTTAAAAATCAACAAAAATGTATTTGTATAAACTTATTCAAAGGAGGTGATGTCTTCAGGTCTTCCTTTATTTAGCCCTCTGAGGTCTGAGGTCAATCTCTTGATTTGTTCATATCTTCTTAAACTCTCCTTTAAAGGCTCTTCATATAACATGATACTCATATGTTTCATATCAAAATGCTCCATTATCTTCACCACTACTTTCCAAAACCGCTGCAGCAACTTCAGCAGCTGTAAACTCTCTGCACACCATGTGGACTGAATGAAGAATGAAGGGTTTCCGGTGTGATGGGTCAGTCCTTAGTGATTTCCTGAGTGTCCATTGGTCAGTTTCACACAGAATGTAGACAGATACACAAATCCACCAGTTCCACACGGTGAGAGCCAGATGATGTGTATCTCAACCCCTCTTCATAGGCTCATAACTCCAGATGTGAGTCACGTGTGATCTCGTGATAAGACGGAATGGAAAGGGTGACTCTACAGATTCAGGAAATGTTTGAAATGGATTTCTGCGCTGGATTATCATAATGATACAGAAACAGATATAGAAATAGAGAATTAGATGTGCAGGCCAGTTTCAAAGGGTTTAAATGAATGTTTTTTTGTGATCTGGAGGCAAATTATTTTTTCTGTGGTTTCCTCAACATCAACGTGAACTTGCTGTTAGGTGACGCATCAAAAATACATAAGAAGAATTTCTTCTGGCAATGATTTCCAGAACAAAAAAGTGAAAGCCAGGCTTCAGCTGAGCTTCTGATGCTCTACAGCTTTGTGCTGAAACATACCATTGTATCACTTTCATCATTTTCAGCAACGAACATCTCCAGCACCCCTGCAGCAGATATAACTAATAAATTATAAATGTGGAAGCAGGAGCAATAAAAGCTGAAATTAAATGAAGGTTCTTGAATCTGGAGGGCCTGAACCTGAGAGTTCAACCCTGTCAGAGTTTCTTTAAGTTCATACTGTTTATGTCCTCAGCCTTAATTGAAATGATATCTTCATCCTCATTTTGGGGGCTGAACAGGCTCCAGTACTGCATGTATGACAATAAAAACAACTATTTCAACTGTTTTTCTTTTCTAATTTAAACTAAAATGTAGACCAAAAATGGCTAGAAAGTAGATGTGTGCAGTTCAGACAGGTGATGAAATCCATTATTTCACCAAAAAATCAGACATTTCATGGTTTATATACATTTATTTACAGCAGTGCATGTCTGAAACTTCTGAAAGAAAACATTATTAAAAAGGAATTCCACAAATTTTTAAAAATTTGATGTGTTGCAGAGAAACTCTCAAAAATTGTTATTAGCAGTTAAGTTAAATCGCTCTATTATTTATACAAAATGAGCTGCAACCCACACATCATGCTGTCATTTTTCACCACATAACTTACTCACTACTCAGATAAATAACTAAACTGTACTGTGGTTAGCTGTGTGCCAGTTAAAACCTAGAACCTGTTGGACATAGGGTCCAGCTGATAAACAATGCCATCAACCATCATCAATGGTTGACAGATGCTATGTCCCAATGCAGGGGATCCATTTGAAGGCTGATTGCATCACAGTGGCGCGACTAGTCCCATTTCAAAGCCTCTTTCATACACGGCCGAGAAACGTGTTCTTCTTTTCCATGGCAGTGAAGGATCCAATGGGTGGATCCTTCGGCAGCCAACATATCCTGAGGTTCATTGCATGTCAGCAAGGATTTGAGAACATGGCGCTGCCACCAGAGGAGCGAATGGCGGCTAAGGAGACACTTTTAAATGTAAGTATTGGGTTTAAACTGAGTCAACTAACTAACAAAACAAATGTTTAAAAAAATGTGGTCTGAAGCACAACTTACACTAATGTTTTGTTTTGTTTTAGGGAGCAAAGAGCAGACAGAGAGAAGCATCTCCAGCTCTAATGAATGAAAAAATAAAAAAAACTAAAATCAAAGTTTCTGGCTCTATCTTTGAAGAATTTTAAAAGAACTTGACAGAAACAGCGTTTGTGATGCAATGGTAAGGGCAGGAACAGCGTTTGTGACGCAAACAGAAAATCCGCCGTAGAGCAGACCGTCTCATTTTGGTTCAGCCTTTGTGGGTCTACACAGCCTTCGAAGGACACGCCTTTGTAGACAACCTCCTTCAAAGGATGCAGCCCCTGAATTGGAACACAGTCTTACACATTACGATGTTGAGCCAGCATCGTGACACCACACCCCACTGCCCTCACCCTCGGGTCCACACCGACAGCAGGACGCTTTAGTCAGAGGATCCTGTAAAGTGTTGCCTTTCACTGCAATGTCTAATCTAGAAATCTGTTTTTTAAACCAGTGTTTCATAAAGCTCTTTGTATTTTCACCATGGTAGCTATCTAGCATCAAGCTAGCAGTGATAGCAGCGCTATTTGAGAATATTACGTCAGCTTTAGTTTCAGCACAGATATTTTTAGCTCATAACAGGCACGTAATTAACTTTCTTTTCTTTGTATGTCTCTGTCTTTATATAATGCTTTATTTAAAGTTTGTCTATTATTATTGTAGCATTAGCCTGTTAGCTTTCTGCTCCCTGTCCAGTCTGCTAGTGAGGGCAGAATATAGTAAGTTCTAAAGAGAATATGTAACAAATTTAAAGTGAGTCTGTTAGGAGCAAACATGATGTTCAATTGGCAGTTTATCACCTGGTTGCATTTAATAGTCATTATATTCAATGCTAACAGCTAAGCTTTTTCACTGAGACATTATGAAGACACAGTCTCGTGTCCGCTGAAGCTCTGTGCTGTTTATGCTTGTAGCGTTGCTGCTCTAGCTGTAATTTCATCTCTCAGTTGGACTGACAGTCGCAAAACTGCATGCTGTCCCAGAAACGCCTGAGACATTACAGACAAAAGACAATTAGACAAAACAGTAATTTAAAGAATGAGCACAATTTCTTTGAATTTGCTAAAAATGGTAATGAACAACACTTCCATTCCCCAACTAGATATTTCAGCCATAATAACTAAACACAGTGGTCACATGGGAAAGAAAGAAAGAGGGGGGAAAGAGTAGGGAAGGATGGGTTATGAATTGCACTTTTTTAGCCCAACCCATTCTGCCTACAGCAGCCTAGCCCCACCCATTTAGCCTAAAGCAGTCTATCCTCACCCATACAGCCTACAGCAGTTTAGCCCCGCCCATTCAACCTACAGCAGTTTAGCTCCACCCATTTACACTGAAGTTATAAGGAGTGTTTCAGCAATCAATTAACATACAAAATGCAATGTCTCAGTCATCAGGCAGTGTATTCATAACCATTTCATGTAATAAATGAAATGGTTATTAGGTGGCTGTCTGGTTCCTAACACCACCACTGTGAACAATTCTGATGAAACTATTCTGAATCACATTGTTTACACGTTAAACATTTTATTTTGAATAAATATTGGAACGTTTGTTGAAATTCCTCTTTAAGCATCACACTGATTAAGCAATGATGTGTATTTTTGAGTGGTTTAAGAGGTTCTCTGGACTCCAGACAGAATATCAGGGTTAAATAATGACTGTTCAGCCCACATAGAACAGAAGAACTGTAAAAATATTACAGATAAAGCAAAGAAACACCTCACAGCAGTTGTCTGGACAAGCTTGTGATGCATTAGCTCCAGCAATGCTGCTGGAAGGTGTACTGAAGTCTCTCAAGTCAGAGATGATATAAGATCTGTGTAAATGTTAGCTTTGTACGAGACATTTTTCTTACTAAAGCTAGATTGCATGTACAGTCCAGTGTATCTGCATGATAAGGAAGCAGCGCAGAAACATCCTACTATGCTATCTGTAAGAATCATGAGTCTGCTGTGCACATAAAATCACTAAACGGACAAAAAAAATCTTCTCTATCACAGCTCTGAATACTTTTCTTGCAAACGTAAACTGTTTCCAGAGAGTTTGGACTTGTTATGTGGTTTGAAATTGTCCCCCTGCAGATAAGAGGCAAGAACAGAGGCATCATTTGGTATGCTTATCTGATTACTCTGTTAAATAATTGGCCATTTTATTAGAAACATCAACTTTGTAGCTCCACCTTGCTGGTGACCAGTGAGTAGAAGGACAAGGTAGGTGTTTCTAATAAAGTGGCCAGTGGGTGGAAGCACAAGGCAGGTATTTCCAATAAAGTGGCTACTAAGTGGAAACACAAGGTAGGTGTTTCTAATAAAGTGGCCACTAAGTGGAAGCACAAGGTAGGTGTTTCTAATAAAGTGGCCAATGAGTGGAAGCACAAGGAAAGTGTTTCTAATAAAGTGGCCAGTGAGTGGAAGCACAAGGAAAGTGTTTCTAATAAAGTGGCCAGTGAGTGGAAGCACAAGGTGGGTGTTTCTAATAAAGTGGCCACGTTCTATTGACATTGGTTCTTTTTAAGGATGGTCAGGTTCAGTAGCACAGCTAAGGAGAACTCTCAGTATTTTTTTGCTCTTTTTGTGTCTAAAGCACACTAGTGCTCACATAAAGGTCAAAAATTAGAAACAGTCTTCAAAAACCCTCTTGAATCTTTCAGAAAATGCTGGTGTTTTTTCAGGGCAGGTTTTAACAGTGCACTTCAGCAATTATGTGTGATGATTGGGTTCTACTCCAGGTCAAATCTGCCTGGAGGAGCTGAGTGAAAGCACTAAAGTGCAGCTAGGCTTTTTGTTTCTGTCTGCGAGGCAGCATGGAGCCTCTTTACAGCCACCACACACTCACTGCAAACTCTTTTGACCACAAAAAAATCTCTCACTTATCACTGATCTCAGATTCAGATTGAGGAGTTGCTACAGAAACGTTCCTGTCTCTATCCTCAGGAAGACCAAAGAGAAAACAAGTAGAAGAAGAAGTAGAGCTGATGAGCTGCAGAGCTTGTATTAATTCTGTTCTGGCAATTTCAAGAAAAGTTTGAAGTTCAGGAAGAATGTCTGCAAAACAATCTAAAGTTTATTACCTTGACTCAGTCGAAATTTCTGTTTCTTTGCTGTTATATTCACATTTTATAACAAAACCCTCAGCATGCCATAAGATAAAGATGGACAAAGGTGATCAGTTGGAATTTTCGATATTTGTAAGTGACCCTTCCCTTAAAGGGCACAAGTGAACCCCAATCATGCCAGCAAAATGTCCCGCACAGCATAACAGAGCCACCAGACCACCTCACTGTAGGGGTCCAGCAATTAAACCTATACGGTTCTCTTGTTGTATGCTGCACATGCACTCTCCCACCTGTGAAGATTACAGTGAAGGATGACTCACCTGATCAGATCACTGTTTTCCACATCACTGCAGACACCGCAGACTCGCACCTCAGAGACTCCACACTCAGATGTGCACCTCAGAGAATGCAGAGACTCAGACCTCAGAGACTTAAGACTCAAACCTCACAGACTTATGACTCACTTTGAATGTCAGTGACTCAAAACTTGACTCAGACTCTGATCTTAGAGACTCGAGATTTGACATGGACTTGCTCACCAGACTCACATCTTGATTCAGACTTGCTACCCAGACGCACATCTTGACTCGGACTTGCTACCCAGAATCAGGTCTTGACTCGGACTTGCTCCCCAGACTCACATCTTGACTCAGACTTGCTACCTAGACTCACATCTTGACTCAAATTTGCTCCCCAGACTCATGTCTTGACTCAGACTTGCTACCTAGACTCACGTCTTGACTCAGACTTGCTACCTAGACTCACGTCTTGACTCAGACTTGCTACCCAGACTCATGCCTTGACTAAGACTTGCTACCTAGACTCACGCCTTGACTCAGACTTGCTACCTAGACTCACGTCTTGACTCAGACTTGCTACCCAGACTCATGTCTTGACTCAGACTTGCTACCCAGACTTACGTCTTGACTCAGACTTGCTGCCCAGAGACTCATGTCTTGACTCAGACTTGCTACCTAGACTCACATCTTGACATCAACTGCCCACCTTTATCCTCTGATGAAACATTTCTAATGTGGTGGGAGGGCTCTCTTCCAGGATGACAATGCCCCCAAAGGGGACAAGGGGTGGCCGAATGGTATGATGAGTATGAAAATAATGCGAATCATATGCTATGACGTTCACAGTCACCAGATATCAACCCAGTTAAACAACTACGCTAGATTTTGGAGCGATGTGTTAACCCGCATTGACCACCACCATCATCAAACCACCAAATGAGGGAAGAATGGTGTTCCATCCCTCTAGTTCAGTTCCAGAGACTTGTAGAATCTTTGCTAAGGAGCAAAGAAGCTATTCTGGTGGCCCAACACCTTCCTAAGGCTCTTTATGTGGGTTTTTCCTTTTATTTGTCACCCGTTTTTAAATGCAGAGGTCACTTTTGTCATTGTTCCTACTGAAACACTGGGGGTCAGTTGAGCAGTCTTTGTGACTGAAATTCCTGCAAACTGTGCCTCAATAATGAACACTCTTTAAAGTCACTTAGATCTTTTCTTCTGCCACCTTGATCCAAAACTGAGGTCAACCAGACCTGCGCTGCATTTTATACATGCCACAAAGCATAGTAGGATGCAATTACTTACTATTGTCATCCAGTAAATTGATTTAATTAGACAGAATTAAAAAAAAAATCAGTGGACTAATTGCAGCTTGGTCAGAGGTATTTATGCAAAGCACCACAAGGGCAGTTTTCCTTTGATGTTTGACTGTGTTGGTGACTTATTTCACTTAAAATGAAGCTCAGTATAAGGCTGAAGGTGCTAAATCTCTCCATCATCACAGGTTCAGAATCTGTCAGCTTTGTGTGTGGCACACGGGGGGAGAAAGGAGCTTTTAAAGCAAGGAAGCTCGTTAAACTCTGAGCTTTTTCTTTAGAGCAGTGCTGTGTACTGGGACTTATCAATAATTGGGTCTGTCGGGAGCGGAGTACAGTTTAAATCCGCATCCAGCTCCCCTGAGCAGAATCAATGACAGAAAACCCCTTTTCATTTACCATTCATTGACATTTAAGGTTTTACCTCATTAGTCTCTGTAACACTGAAGCTAATTATCAGGCGGCGACGTATTGGTGCATTCTTACAGTGACAACAGTGCTCTGGATTTTTATTTTGCTTGTGTTCTGCTCTCTGAATCCTTTTTGTCTTTTTGGGAAACACCATAAAGAACAAGTGGAGCGATTCGTGGGTTGACTGAAGCAAAAAACAAAATCAAAACATCACTAAACAGCAGATGTTTGCCCCTTAGCTCACATCATTCTCTTTTTTCTTTTTTATTTCTGGAGACAGGTTTAGTATATGGCCAGGAGGAAGTGGATTTAGAAAAGCCAACAAACGCAGACGCTCTGTTAGAGAAAATGGCCCTGATGTTGAATTTTGCACTTATGTCTAAATTCAACTGAAAATTCTGCATTATGTAGTGATAAAATTGGCTGTATTAAAGTGAAGGTTTGGCAAAAATAAGTTTACCCAGTTTTACCCCTTACCTCAAATGGAACCAATCATGTCTGGTGCCTGAAATTTGCTCCCTTAGTTTTAGCACTGGAGCTATGAGGCTAATGTAGCTAACAAGTAATGGAAGCCAATTAGCATAACCAATTAGCATCATGCAAATTACATGCCTAAAGGCACAGTCAAACCAGACTGGAGCAAAACGTAGCCAATTATAGTTTAGTAAACACCTAATGTTGGCAAACTATTTTTTATTTTGTTTTTTAACAAGTGATTATTGTGACAGAGAGTATCTCAGAAAGAAGATGCCACATTGGTTCAAAATTCCTCCATAATAGAGTGTTTCAGATGTAAACAGAGTATTTCAGAGTGGTTTGGTGTGAAATGGTTCAGATGTCTTTACAGTGGTGGTGATAGGAACTAGGGGTCACCATGACTACAACACAAATATAGACATTTTATTTACTATCTAAAACCACCAGTGAACCTACACATGTCTTCTGAGTTTTATATGGAATATTAATTATGGAAAATAGTGGAAAATCTGAAACAATAAGTTTTGGAGACTATTTTGCCTCACAACACCCTGCATATTATGTATCCCTCCACCATGAATGGATTTTAAATTCTCAAAACTATCATAAAACAGTGTCTCAGTCATCAGGCAGTGTATTGATAACCATTTCATGGAATAACTTCTTGTGACGAAGCTTTTAGAGGTGGACGTCTGGTTCTTATCACCACCCCTGGGAAGTTTCTCTGTACGTTTCTCTAGAACAAAGCATTTCACACCAAACCACTCTAAATGACTCTGTTTACATCTTAACTGTTTAATTAAATGAACTGCTACAAGAAGCAAAGTGTCTTTTTGTGTTTTCGAGTGAACTGACTTTTTAGCAGGCAAATGTTATTAATTAACTTCATTGCAAAATCATCATACACTTGTCTCAAAGTGTGTGGACTACTTTAGTAATCTGTAATAGTTTTGATTATGTGGTTTCTGACACTGTATTGGCAGTACCTCAGGAACAGACCTGTACATAAAGAGCACACAATGTGAAAGGTCAGGTATCTCTTTTGGAAAATTGCACTAATGGTCAGCTCAGATTCTACGCAGGTTTGGATCCACAAATGAGCAGATTTCCAGAGAGAGTTCTAGGAATTTGTGATGGTTAAAGCAGTACTACTTAGGATTTCTGTGTTTAAACTGAAAGAAGTGTCAGTTGGTGAAGGATTCTCATGTTCATGTGAACTCGTTCTTACAAGGGAAATTGTCAAGAATGTTCTTCCCAAGAGAATGAGTCTGTTCTTCTTGTTTTGGTGTTAAGAAACACCTGCTGTTTTCTAATACAGTACAAAAAATGGTATCTTGGCAAATGAAATGATCTTAAATATTATACTTATCATATTTTATCATTATTGTGTAATATTTATCAAATTTATATATAAATACTATAAGGTCATTTAACTTATTTCTAGACATTTTAAGTGAAGTTACGTCAATTAATTAATAATTAATAATAAAATTACTTAAAACAAGTACAAAAATGTTTAGAAATATGTTAATCTTATCATAGTCCTACAACAATCTCAGAATGAGAAGTATAAGATATTTAGACTAGATTTAGGATATTTTCCACTTGCAAAGATATAAATTTTTGTAGTGTTAAAAGGTAACATTAAAAGCCTATTTCCTTTAAATGTGCGGGGCTAAATAAGGTGAACATGTGACCAATTATTTGAGTCACTAATACTTGGTCACTGTCTAATCACAAACCTGCAGCTCAATCACTCTGTAGTTGTTTCCTCATTATCAGGATTATATGAAGGTCACAATTTGCTTTGCACTCAAAATGCGCTGCTTGTTTCCATGGAAAGTAGGAGTAGGACCTGTTGGCTCCCCAAGTTACTTTCAAAGAGTAGATAAATGCAAAATGACCATAATTTGACCTTATGATGTTCATCCAATGTAAAACATTGTTTTTTTTTTTTAAATACTTTTATCATATTTTATAGCAGAGCTGGCCTAAGTGTGACATGTAAGTTCGATTCATTTGGCCTGCCATAAAGTGTCGCCAACTCACCCCCCACCACTCAATGAGTCAACAAACACCGAGCCTCATTCTCCAATATCTACCTAAGTTTCTTCTTAAATATGTTCTTGAGAGAGGTCTTAAGAAAAAGTCTACGTCAGATTCATGACGTGTTCTTAAAGCACAGAACTGTTCTCACATTGTGCTCTTGAGTGTGTAGATTCTGTTCTTACCTAAGAATAAATCCCATATAGGAAAACATTTGTGAATGTCAGGCTCTTCATCAAAACTGTGTAAGTGGGTTTTAATAAGAAATTTCTTCTTGAGAATGAGGCCCATTCTTATTCATGCTGTATATAACTTATTAAATTGTCATTTTCCTTTTACAATTGTATTTTTTAAGTACTTTCTTAGTAAACTGTGCTGGGCAGTGGTGTTGGAGTGTGGGCCTGCCACCACTGCTGATAAAATCCTACTGGAAACACTGTAGTCCATTCCTCATAACATTTTAACACACTGTAAATGACAGTAAAAATATGAAAAACATAGACTGATCAGACAGAAAGACAATACACTTTTTTAGCTTCATAGTGAGACACAATGTGATGAAAAACTATAAGCTGTTTATTTTTTACCCTGAGCCTCCAGAATAGTGTGGATAAAGACTGACATCTTGCTCTCCAATCCCTCCAGCAGCGTAATTAAAACACTTATAACTGCAAAATCTCACAATATTCCCCAGAAGGAGGGACAGCAAAGGGCACTTTCAAACAGATGTCTAGAGTCATTATTGTTTTGCTATAAATTTATCCATCTACATCACGTTATTAATGTTCATTCTGTATAAAATTGCATAATTATGTTAAGTAAATATTAATTAATAGAAATTTTATATTTAGTTATGTTATTTACATCTATTTATAAAGCAGCTTTACAGAAAATCCAGGTCCAAGCCCTAAATGATCACTGTCAAAGGTGACAGCAGCAAACAAAACTGACTTTTCAAAAAAAGGAAATAACAAAACTACCGAAACACAAAGTTTTAGTCTGTAGGCGGAGCCTTATTTTTGCATTTTAGAGCAGAAAGTGAGGCTGCATCCCTGTCCCTCATGGCCACATGGTGAGCAGTAAGATCCCATTGTTTTGAAGTCTGAAAATCAGTGTGGAAAATTAAGAATTTTCTGCAGTTAAGTAACTTTTTAGTGTTCTAATGAAAAACATGATGATAAAATTGTCACTATCAAAACAGTCACTACTGAAACACAGCGGCTGTGGATTAAGTGCAGCATGGACAGTGGATGGCTCTTTGCACTTGCCGTCAAGAGCTCACCAATATCCCTACTGTGACCAGGCATGCTCACACACACCAAGGGAGGCACATCAAATGGCTGGAAGGCGACCACCGTCCAGCTCAGGTCAGTTCAGGGCGGAGACAGGGCCACAGCATAAATGAGAGGCAGTGTCAATAGTGCGATGGGCGGCAGAGAAAAACTGCCGTTGCCCCAAGCTGCACAGGAGGAGCTGCAGCGGTAAGGACACTGCCCCAGGGTGAGGACTGGGGGCACTCATCACTGAGGAGTAAGTGCCCTGTAGTGTTTGCTGGCAGAGACTGCACACGCCAGGCTGAAGCTGGTGGATCGCTGGGACAGTTGACCTTTGAAGGGGAGGCTATGTAGCATACCACTACTGGCTTGGGCTGTCAAAGAGGCTCACGGGAGGTGTGCGCCCCCTTAAAAACTGACTGTTTATTGTTGTCATTGCGTTTGTTAGTTTTAGTGTACGTGTTCCCTGTGTTATTGTGCATCAGGGATAGAAAGTGGGCTTAGGTAGTTGGGTTGAATGTCTACCGCGGAGCAGAGATGTATGGTTGGTGATGACCTACCCACTATTCATGTGCCTTTCTACCTGGTGTGTAATAAAAGAGCACTTCTCGCAGCAGAGTCGTGGCCTCCCTTGTGTCTTACTCTGTGCCAATGCCACAACGTCTACTTTTCTACTTACAGACACTATTGTGGTCTAGATTGAAAGTTTAGAATCTGCGCTTTCCGCACAATTCCTCTACGAGTCAGAAATTATTAAACAGAACATTTGAAGAGGCACGTCAAGGCATTAAAAATTGTACCCCCAAGTGTTTACAGTACTGGCCTTTTTGGAAGCTTACTCCGTCAGCACGTCCAGGTTGAGCTGTGCAAACTTTCCCGAGGGTTAAATTAGCCACAATTTCCTGCCTTGTGGACTTAAAAACCTTCAGGCAACATGACTCAATGCTGCTGTTTCTGTTTATGTGTGCAGGGCAGAAGCATCGAGGGGCATATTTGTATTTTGACAGCTATTTGTTTGTTTGTCTCAGATTTCACCTTACATAGTCACACTCACACCTGCCTGCTGTTTCTCTCCAGATTATTGTTTCTTCACATATCTATCAGCTTTATTTCTTTTTTCTCTCTGATAACACCCTGTTCCATGATTATAGACAACAGTTGTTGTTTATTATCATTATCATTATTATCATATCAATCTCCTCATCATCTGAATGCATGCAGCTTCTTATTTGTACACAATCAGAAACAGGCAGAGCTCAGAGTCTTTGATGCTAGAATATAAAATCAACATGTTGTTTGCTGTATAGTATCAGCTTGTGGTCCAAATGCAATAAACACTACCAGTCCACCAGTAACAGCGTCCGCATTCTGCATCACACTGCGTAATAACGTTTATATTTCCCTGAGCTGCAGCCTCATTATACAATAAAGATTCTCTGACTGTTGGCCCATGATGCAGGACAGTGATCACATTCTGCTTGAGCCTTTGTAACAGTACTGTTTTCCTATAGGTGGATTTTTAGATGTGATTTTCTCCTATTGGCAGGTTTTTACATGCGATGTTCTCCTACTGGAGGATTTTTAGCCATATTGTTTTCCTGTTGGTGGATTTTTATCTGTATCATTCTTCTATTGGTGGATTTCTAGCTGTGCTGTTCTCTTATTAGTGGATTTTTAGCTGTGTTGTTCTTCTATTAGTGGATTTTTAGTTATATCATTCTTCTATTCTACATCAGCCGCCTATGAGTCCTTTCTCTTTTTTGCATTTGTTATTGTCTCATCATGAATGCATGTATGCATGCAGGTACCTATTTCTGAATATTTCATTGCAACTACTGAATAATAAATCTTACGATTGATAAATGAATATTAAGCCTGGAGTTTAAGGCTTTAAATCCTGCCCTTCTGTAAACAGTACAGCAATAATGGTGTATAATGACCAGCTGCGTCATGGTGGCCACTAGCAAGGTCAGTCTCCTCACTAAGTGTCCAGCTTCAGGATTCTGTTCTACAAAAATAATCAAAAGCAGCAGGAGAGGTGTGGTTCAGTAGAAAGGAAGGTCAGTTATGATAATACTGCATGACATACTGTTATCTATGAACATGGACTAATAACCTTCCAGTACTTGTTAGCATTTTTGCAGTTTGTTAGCAGTTTGTTGCATTAGCCTAGCTCCAGTGCTAAAACTACAGGAGTAAACTTTAGACACCAAACACGTATTGGCTACATTTGGTAGGAGGGCGGAAAACTGGGTAAATTTGGCCAAACTATCACTTTAAATCTAATGATGGGATGCTTTTTTCATTAAAGTGTTTGCAAAAAACACCTCTTAGTGAGTAGATTATATTAATTAGATTTTACATGCAGAGCAGTGCTGCCATTCTATTTGGACATCACAGCGGGTGTTTTTTTGACCCCACACATGCAAAAGCACCTGTTGATCATGCTGCTGATTTGATTTCCTGCAGAATGGCTCTGATAGCTGAAAGTGCTTTTCTTAATAGCCCTCTATAGTAAATACAGGCCCAGCATGTCTGACACATTTTCTTTTCTCACCTGAACAATCTGTCCTGATGTCTTCAATTCTTTCTCTTTATTGGGGAAAATGTCATGGACGACTGAGCTATAAAAGAAATTCAAACACATTTGTACAATCTCATAAAATACGCCAGCACTTAAGGTCCATTTAAGTGTCTATAAGGAGTTTTCAGCACTGCAGTTGCATCTCTGATTGACACATGCATTGATACCGATGTTATTCTGGCTGGAAATTAGTGCTGAAAACTCTGCATGGTCTGGTGGGTGTATTTTTTATTATTAAATTATTTTTTACGGATCTCTGGCAAACATTTCTGTCAGACGTCCAACAACAATACAGTCAGCTTCAGACTTTTCTTACACTTTCAGTTTCTTTCATTCATTTCAGCTCAGTTCTATTCACTGCAGTATTATTTGTACAGTCAGCTGTTGTTATTCATCTCAGTCTAATTTTCAGCACTTCCTGGACAAATTGAGATTTTCCAAACTAGGAGGATATAAGAAATGGTCCATTTGGTCATTGTGATCACAGATTGTTTTAGCTGACTTAAAGTGCCCATATGCATGGAAAACTGAATTTTCCCTGATTTTTCTTTTTTTTTTTTTCTATAGAACCATGATTTCATTATAAAACCATTTGCATGCTTCAATAGTGCTCTGCATGGCCAAATCGATCTTCAGATTGACGGAGAATGTGTCCTATATATCTCCCAAAAGGGTTCTTCTACTGTTACAAGCTTGACTACCAGGTCCTATATAGAACCATACACAACATTTTCTCCATCAATCTGAAGAACAATTTTTAGCTGTGCTGTTCTCCTATTGGTGGATTTTTAATTTTCCTGTTCTCCTTTCGGTGGATTTTTAGCTGTGCTGTTCTATCATCGGTGAATTGTAGCTGTACCATTGTACTATTGGTGGATTTTTAACTCTGCTGTTCTCCTTTTGATGGCTTTTTAGCTGTATCATTCTTTTATCAGTGGATTTTTAGCTGTTTTCACCATGCAAAGAATCATTTAAGCATTTTTTGCAACTTTTAATGTAAAGCACTTTGAAATGCACTGTTTATGAAAGGTACTATACAAATAAACTTGACTTGCCTATATAGAACTCATGGTTCTAAACAGAATCATTCCCATTACTAAAGAACCCTTGAAGAACCATCTTTCTTAAGATGTACCATACAGTCCATATATAGGCACTAAGCTGCAACCTGATTTGAGTTTTATGATGCAACACATTTACATGCAGTACTATGCAAGCATTAGGCAGCAATCAAACTGTTTACAGCTATTTATCTTGGCAGTAAGTTTGTTAGTAATGCTGCATTCACATGTCTGTGGTGGAACAACAGTGAACCGAATATTTCATTATTTTCAATAGAGCCGCAACGGAAAATTCTGCCACTGCAGGGGGCAGCTTTCCACAGACAGAACGTTTTGTCAAGAGTTCAGTACCATCTTGGCTGTACTAATGTACTAGTATAGGCTAAAAATGTAATATAAACGCAGACTTACTTTGCTCTGCTTTAAGCTTTAGCTCAGTTATAGCCGCTTTTCTCGCGTCTCCGGCAGGAAACTCTTCCTCAAAAGTAGAACAGTTTCTTGTAAAATGTCTCTTAACGTTCGACTTTTGAAGTCAGCTTCTCATTCGCCAGCTTTTTGTTCGAATTTTCCCGTTCCACCTTAAACGGTGCCTGAGGCACCAGAATGTAACTGCTACACCATTTAAGGTGGAACGGGAAAATTCAAATGAGAAGCTGGCGAATGAGAAACTGACTTCAGCTTTGCAACTTTTTCTCGCTGCAGATTAAACGTATCAGGAAATCAGCTGGAGTGATTATAAACGCGAATAAGCCCATTCATCTCCAAATTATCAGTGTGCATCTTAAATCTTTCTCTTTGCCTTTTCATTAGTTACTAGCTAGGCAAGATTGTTGTCTGCATTGCTATGGTGACCAGCAGTTCAAGCGCTGATCTTCAGGGTTAAAGGGTGAATTAGCAGTCACACATGAACTCCAGAGTTTAACACCATTTAATGTTAGAACGATCAGCAAAGCTTTATTTTACTGCAAAGGAGGATTATTTTATTTGCTACCCAAAAATCTAATTCTGCTGTGGAGCCACAACAGGGCAGTAAAAGAGCAACATGCGGCTTCAGAGCCTCATGTTGCCGACCCCTAACCTAACTAAATGATCTACACTGCTAAAGCTCTCCTCTCCAGAAAATTCAGATTATTCTGTAAGATATTCATCCATTTTCACCAGCGCCGCAGTCACCATGGCAACATTTGCATGACTTCATGCCGCAGTTGGCCGTGAACTGCTATGAGGTGCATAAACGTGAACACAGCATAAGACTTTTTGAATGTTTTTAAGGTGAAACATGATACAGAAATGACCTTCTAAAGGCTATAGAAACTCTAATGTAGCAGTGCAGTACTGTCCAAAAGCCAGGCTGTTATTTTCAATTTACAGTGAGACCAGATAAAGAAAAGTAATGTAATCTTATACATGAAAAGGTTTTGGTGCCCTTGGTTACATGAAGTGTAAATATGTTAACACATCCTCTACAGAGTACACACATTTTAATACACAATTACTGTTTATTTACTGCATTTTAACATTTGATGGCACGTTATATATTTTATGTTCTGTTTTTTCCCCAATAAAATAAACATTATAATAAACATAAACAAGAGCTTGTGTAATAAAATTAGCAGATATATGTCATATTTAACCCATTAAAATCCCAGATTTATTACATACATAGGCTTATTATTCAGTAACTACAGGGACTTCAGTGCAAACTAGCTGAGCTATTCTTAGATTATAGAAGTGTGTAATAAAACTTTGTGAGCCTTTGCCTTTTAAGAGGCTATGTCTGTTCTCTGTAGAGGATGTGTTAACTTATGTTTATTTAGAAAATCAACAAATCATGTCAGTTGACTACATCTTGTGTAGAACCACCACTGGTTTGAATGCTGTAGTTTCTAAAGCTAAAACTAAAGCTAGAATTCAACCAGATCAGCAGCTAATAAGTGAATAGCTAAATAATGACTCAAAACTCTAATATGATAACATACCATCTCATGCTGGTGGTCATACAAGACCAGTTTGAACCCAATCTATGCCCCATTGAAGTCTATGGGGTCTATTGTGCCTTATCTTATATTAAAGGGACGCAAAAAAAACTACTAAAGAAAACAAAATAAAAAACTAAAAATGTTTGTACAATACTAAACTGAAGTGTTATTTTAAACATCCAGCAAAGCCTGAATGAAAAATATAGGATACATATGATTTAAAAACCACTAAACAGACCTATACACTAAAAAAATGTAACATCAACACAGTTTCTGAGACAATAACCAAAAAGTAAGACAACTGAAATTTCAGTGCTTAGTTGTCCAGTTGTAAAGTTGCTGGTCAGCAGAAATGACCGCAGTCCTGTTGTAACTCAGAAATAGAGGAAAAATTCAGAAATAAAGAAGAGCAGCTGTGGAGGAACCTCACACTGACTCCTCTTGGAGCCATAACTGAAAGCTGTTGGCTGAGATTGCAGCACTCAGGCCGTGTTGGGGGGCTTAACAAAAGCCCGGCTGTGAGGAGGACAGCAGTGTCTGACTGAGAGTCTCATACATCAAACACAAGCTGATACACCCGACTGCTGACCAGGCTTCTCCCCATTAACTACTTCTGGACCACCAGTGAACCTGGTCAATTAAACATGAGCATCGTTTGGCCACTGAGCACATTATACATGGAAAAGTCTGGAATCACTTGCCATATTAATCATTTTTGTCATTTTATATATAATAATAACTTACATGATGTGAATCAGAATAACTTTATTTCGCCAAGTATGTTTTACATACTACACACTTTAAAAAAGATGGTTCTTCAAGGGTTCAAGGGTAAAGAAAATGGTTCTATATAGAACCATGAACACTCAACGAACCCTCTGCATGGTTAAAGGATTCTCTGAATCATTAAAGATTCTTCAGATTGATGGAGAATGTCTTGTGGAATCATCTGCCCATCAAATGAAAACTGAAAAAAAATACCGTTATAGCAGTCACAGTTTTCTGTAATTTTGTCACTGGTCATCAAAAAATACACTGCTTTATTACTGACTGTTTTGAAGCTTAGTTTGTGCTCCTCCTTTACATCATTGCCAAACCACAACACTTCACAAATGCGGTACAGACCTGGTTAAGTGAACTGCTAAATCTGTCAGCAATCCAAGTGGAATTCTTCATACCTTTGATTCTTGCTCATTTTTCCTCTGGTTCTTATTCGTCATAATACAACACCATTTCTAAAAAAGTTGGGATGCTGTGCAGAATGTAAATAAAAATAGAATGCAATGAAATATTTTCAGAGGGTGACAGGTCTGGACTGCAGGCAGGCTAGTTTAGCACCCAGACTCTTTTAATATGGAGCAATGCTGTTGTAATACATGCAGAATGTGGTTTGGCATTGTCTTGCTGAAATAAGCAAGGCCTTTCCTGAAAAAGACATCATCTGGATGGCAGCATATGTTGCAAAAACATGTATATATTGTTCAGCATTAATGGTGCCCAGAGATCATGGCCAGCAAATACTGGTTTTTGGCCTTGTCCCTTGCATACAGAGAATTCTCCAGAGTCTTTTAATGTTATTATGTACCGCAGATGATGAAAAGCAGAAGTTATTTGCTGTTATGTTGAGAAACGTTATTCTTGAATTGTTGCACTATTTGATCGTGCAGTCCTCCTCATCTTTACTTCTGAAAGACTCAACCTCTCTGGGATGCTATTTATACACAATCATGTTACTGACCTGTTGTTAATTAACCACCAGGTGTTTTAACAAAACTTTACCAGCCTTTTGTTGCCCCTGTCCCAAATTTTTTAGAGCATCAAATTCAAAATGGGCTTAAATCTTTCAAAAAAAAAAAAGAAATTCTCAGTTTCAACATTTGATATGTTGTCTTTGTACTATTTTCAATTAAATATAGGGTTTAAATGATTTACATATCGTTGCATTTCGTTTTTATTTACATTTTGCATAGCGTCCCAACTTTTTGGAAATAGGTTTGTTGTAGTCTTGTGTGGTTTCACAGCTGAATTTGCATATTTTGCAGGTTGTGTGTTTCTTTTAAGTTACCATCTCACTTCATGGTCACCGGGTTAGTGGTTAGCCAGCTAACTAGCCAGCTTCTGGCTAGCTATAGCTGATTTGTTGCTAGTCACTGGAGTTGGCTTGCTGGGTATATATAAAAATTAACAGAAGGCTAACATTATTAGTTTTATTAAGCTAGCTAGGTAAATCTTCCAGCATGGATAGTTGGCTCATCATACTTAAGGCACCCTGCATGCTGCCTACATTGTCAACCCAGCACATCTACCAACACTGAGCAGATTCCAGCGCTGCATGTATGAAAATAGAATTTTAAAATGTTTTTCTTTTCCTATCCAAAATGTAGACAGAAAAAGGCTAGAAAGTAAATTAAGGTCCATTGGTCTCTCTCTCGCTATGCTTCTGAATGGCAGTGTGTGCAATCATAAAGGATCAGTGCACCTTTACTGGTCGTTACACCCTGCAAAATCCCCAGACTTTGCAAAATCACAGTCTTTGACTAAAAACTATTTGAGTGAGTCAAGACTAAAAACTTGTGAAAATATTAAACACAGTTGATTTTACTGGAATGTCAAGATGAGAAAAAACACTTAAGACAGCAATCCTGACCACCTTACACCAAAAGATCAAGATGATAAGAGCACCACAACTTTATCAAAACTGATTGATTTTACTGCAACGTTGGAAATTTATCTGCAACAGTGAAATAGCTTAAAAATCGTTTGGTGTTTCCAACATAACACTTTAATTTCACTCATTTCTTCTATAGTGTTCCAGTGTTGGGACAAAATATTTAAAATTAACTTGCACATAATGGCCGTTTTGACTGGAGATGAAATAAATGACATATAAATAACAACAGATTATTTATCATTTAGTAAATGCTTGTTCCCAAAATTCTTGAAATAGTGAATAAAACATGTAGAAATACCTTTCAGTGAGCAGTTTGTAGTGTTTAAATGTCGAACACTATAATGTCCCATACAAACACAAACCTTTATTTTGCATTCAGCTCAGATTAGCGATGCTTCCACCTTAGTGTAGAAGAGCCAGAACAGAAAGAGGCAGGATACAAACCACTGCTCGTCAAACACCACAAACTTAAGCTTTTACTGTTTATAAGGGAGCTCAAGTATTTCAAGGAGCTAATGCTGTTCTAACCCCGCATGAACGTTTTGCATTAAAAAGACTAGTGGGTGAACTGGGGAGGCCCTGACATCACGATGGTGGAAAACAATGCAAGACAACAAGCTAACAAGGTAAGCAAGAGACTGTCAGAGAAGAATGATGAGGTCCATTTAGGTCTGGTCTTAGTCTGTGCCATTGCATTGCAGCTGGAAATGCAATAGAGTGCAATGCTGAGAAGAAACGGACCAAAGGTGATTCTGCAGCATTCACAGCATCTTTCTGACTGATAAACATGCACACTGAGAGGACTGCTTTGCTCCTCTCATCATTTGCCACTCCAAGCTGCTTGTTCTGAATTGTAAAACATCCCAGGAAGATCACTCAGAACCTAATATATGGATATTTAGCACAGAATCCACTGATAACCTGAGAAAATTAACAAATTAAGGTTGTCTAGGGGTAGAGAACTCAAGAGGCTGATCTATACATCGATAAAAATTTGTGGACACAATCACCAAACATGCCATTTGGACTGAATGAAAGAGTGAATATGAAAAACAGTGTAGTGAGAGAATTTTACTAAAATTACTTAAAACAAGTAAAAAATGTCTAGAAATAAGTTAATCTAATAATATTCCTACAATCATCTTAACATTTTAAATATAATATGTATTAATTCGCTTTAAGATCATCTTACTTTATAAGATACCAATTTTTAGAGTAGAGAAAAGTGCACAAAGCCAAAACATTTGGATTTACAGTGTAGAATAGATGGAAGTACATATTTTCTCCAGCAATGTAGGTCATTTCCTTCAGCATCAAAGGCAAAAATGTCTTTTAAAATGGTACCATAGACATGAATGATATGGCAGTATGACTTATGATTGGACACATCTGGTTTATTTCATTTGGGCTTTTATATAACAGCAGTATGAACTGAAAGGTATCACTGAGAATATAGTGACACTATTGTGTGACTATTTTCCTCACTTTTTTATATAATTTTTTATGGAGGTCAGTAAAAGGTTCCTGTATTAAGTCTCACTGTGCTGATACGTGTCTGAATTCATTTCTCAATTTCTCTATTATTCACTGGGCTTCAAGTGGACTTCCTGCGTTTATCCCCCCCGTGTGTGCAGTCCGCTCTATCTGCACTCCTCCGGTTAATCGATTTGCTTGTGAAATGATAGAAGTTCCGCGCGCTGGTTCTCCCTCTCAAGGTCAGGTTAGCTCCGAGAGCAGATAAGATTAAGTATGAATGATTTCCTTGTCAGCGCTGTATTGACAAGCAGCAGACTCCTATCAGCTCGACCCGCGCTAACTGCTGTTCAAATAAACAAACAGGGTGAGAGAGCTGTGGGTGAGTGAGAGAGGAAGGAGAAATGCTGCTTTACTAACCGGTCATGCATGGAGTGCAACGTAGGGGTCAGCAAATGCAGGGGTCTTACAGGCTGCACTCTTAAAAATAAAGGCTTTTGGATTGGACATAGTTCTAGGAAAAACCTTTCACTTCAGTATACAACCTTTACATTATGCCCAATAGCAAGAGGATAGTGGGCCACTGTGTGCCCACTGAAGGCAAACTGGTGGTCCACTGGCTTTTTGTCTAGCATTTTCCGGGTGGCCCACTAGTGTTTAAGCAGACTATAAGACAAAATTCCACTTATCATTGCTCATTTTCCTCTCACAGTCCAATTTACTTGTTTTTCCTTCCTTCCTTTCTTTAGTTTGTAAATTAGTTAATCTAGTACAGTGTCAGCAACAACATTTTCTATATTTCTATTATTTTCTATTTTTCTCTCAGTTGTTTATAATAGTTGTCTTAGTTTATTTTCTAAAATAAAAGTCTGTGCAATTAAAATATGTTTGAGGAGATTAAAAACTAGTTAGATCTTGTATGCAGGACAGTAATCTGGGTGGTCTGAGGGTGCACCAGCAGTGGCAAACAGTCAGCACACAGCACAGAGTGTTGACCTTATCAAGCCTACTAATATATGCTTGCTGTGTGGGGAATGGAGGTTCTTTAAACTTTTCAAGAGATTCTTTTCATCGAATTATCATTTACAGCAATAGTTCTTCAAAGTAACCATTTACTGAAAAGTTCTTTCAGCAACTAAACATGGTTCTTCTACGGCATTGCTTCTGTTTACCCTTCTCGGTACCTTTGCTTTTAACTGCAGTGTGCCCCCTGCTGTTTATCAGAACGTCGCCGCTCCCCAGTTTCAGTCTCCGTTTCCCAAATGCTTCAGCCGAGCGTGCTAACGTTATTCCTCCTAATAAACAGACACACGTTCAGCTCTGTTTCCTCATTATTCATCACCATCACTGTAACATTTCATCATCAACATTAACACACGAAGTTAATAAGAGGGGGCAGTGGAGATCGAGTCTGCAGAGTCTGAGATTTTTAAAACGCAGAGTTAGAAAAGAAAAACATCTCACAGTGAAAGCAGCGTTTTACAGTATAAATAAATGTAGCGTCATTATGCTAGTAGTGAACTGTGCTGCCTGACACAGCTGCCTAAAAACCATAGAAACGGACACTTAAACAGAAGTTAGGACACTGTTGGGGTTTATCCTAAAGTTAAGACAGTATTTAGGAGATTTAGGTTAGTTAGGATGTTTGTGTTATACTCTTTTCTTATCTAGAGTTAATGATAAGATTATGAAGGAACTGTTATTTTGTAATATCTACTGTCCTAAATTAGTCTGTACTGAAGTAGTCATGGAGACTAAACACATCAGACTTCAGAGTTAAGATGGTTCTGTAATATGGCTGCTGGTGCTCTATGCAGGTGTACAGTTAGAGATTGTAGTCCATGAGTTACTGCAGTTTATTGGCCCCCCTCTACTACATCAATGGAAAGAGACCACCATAGGACCACCACTAAGCAGATTGAGCAGATTATTATTTGAGTGGTGGACCATCCTCAGAGTAGATTTTTACACACTGTAAACATCTCCTGGCCACTACTTCTGGAAAAACCCTCTGTGGTTTGCACCTCGATTGTATTCTGTGTTGCTTATTATCACCCCTCACACAAAGCTGCATTGAATGCAAATGCAACAAATGTTGTTCTTATTGTTGTTGCATGACAATAACCTTTAATCTTCCCACACAAACACACTCTATGCTGCTGAAGGAACCTTGCCACCTGGTTAAGGGGCGTGTGTCCATATCCAAGGCAGAGATGTTCTGTGATTTATATACTGCCTGACTGATTACGACTGCAAAGGATGAAATATTGAAATGAAATGGCGCTCCAGATGTTCCTCCAGCATTCTGAAAAACAACTCTGCCTTTCAGAAGGTCCGTGAACATTCCTTTACTTCATGACTGTAGTTAGAGTTTCATAACAGCACCAAAGAAAGATGAAAAAATAAGTGGGAGAAACAGAAGGACTTTGATCAGGACAGAAACCGAACCTGTTTCTCAGCGTGTGATGAAAATGAGACCTTATGTGAAGAAATAACATTGTTTTGTTGTGATGTAAAAAAATGCATAATGAATGCAGTAAAGATCACAATTTAAAATGAGAACTAACAGCACCACCATGTGGTCAGCATGTGAAGTGCATAACTCCTGCACTTCAAGTACAGACAAGATTCAGGCCTCAGTACAGCAGTGTTTGTTATGATTTGTAGCTAATGTGCTTCAGTCCAGATTAACAGACAATAGTGAGTCATACAGTGTCAGAATCCACATAAACATGTGTGTTAGAGATTGTTTAATTGCTAAAACTAAAGAAGTAAACTTCAAATACCAAGCATGACATGGCTAATCAACTACATTTGAGGTAATGATACATTTGGGCCCACTCTGTTCTGATCTGTCAGCCTCCAGAGCAGTTCCGCCCCCCACGTTCCACCCCTGTATTGCAGTCTGCAAACAGGCCCCTCTCTCCTGAGCAGCTGTAAACTCCGCTGTGGCTGTTTCTCCAGCTGCGTCGGTTCTGCCGTATCAGTTTGATCCAGAGTCCAGAAAGTCCAGTCAGCGTCTTCTCCACAAGCTACAACAGTAGCTGCTGTGTGCTATGTGAGGGCATGCTGAGCTGGCCTGTAGGTGGGCAGTAAGGACTGTGTTATGAGATTAAGTCATCCTGTAACAAAGGAAAAGAGCTGAAATTCCAACGAGGCATTTCAAGCAGCTGAGAAAAGTTTCTGTGGGAGAGAATTTCTCTCTCTGGAGGGAATGCTGAGCTTTGGGACTTGCACTTGCACAAAAGATGCAACACACTAAAGGAAAGAGAGAAACCGGAAAAGAATAATAGGTCCCGTTTAAAGCATCACACTTAGCATGACTGTGTTACTAGCATGACATAATGTTCTCAATCTGGATGCTGTTTAAGTAGGTGAAAGATGTACATAACTTTACTGTGGCCATAATTTGCAATCCAAACTTCACACAGACTTACTTTAAAGTCACCTTGAAGATAATGAAAGATCTGTTTTGTTATTTTTTGGTTGGATGCCATTGTTTTGACAGTTTTATAAATGATTTCTCATTTTTTTGCAAATCTGTGATATTATCTACCTCATTTTTCATTGCATTACATTTTCTTCCAAGAAGCTGACAGATCAGAGCATCACTTCATACAAATAAGCAACAAATGTCAACAAATCAGTATATCCACTTTTGAATGAGAGTCTTCTGGCCTGTTTCATGGTTCTTCGTTGTGCCAAGCCACTCTGCCAGGTGGGGTTTATTAGAGTAACATCCACTTGTTTATTCCTTCAGCAGCAATCCTGATTAAAATCAACAATAGCTCTTGTAATATACAGGTCATTAGAGGTTAGTCAATAAGAAAACACTGGAAACGTTGACTAGAGGAATGACTTACACAGACTTATTCACTACAAAATGTTGAGATTCCAGTTTAAAATTCTACATTACAAGCTAGACTGTATTGTTGTAGTTAATGAAAACTAGATAGACTGGAATCAATTACAGTGAATTATTAGCCATCATGCTAATGTTAACTACATTACCCAACAATGAATGAATAACTGACTCTATTGGTACTGTGATATGAACTGAGTCTGTTCTACAGTTTCTGATTAGGCTGAATGAATAACTGACTCTAAATGTAGGTATTGTGATATACACTTAGTCTGTTCTACAGTTTCTCATTAGGTTGAATGAATTACTGGCTCTAAATGTAGGTATTGTGATATAAACTTAGTCTGTTCTACAGTTTCTCATTAGGTTGAATGAATAACTGACTCTAAATGTAGGTATTGTGATATGAACTGAGTCTGTTCTACAGTTTCTCATTAGGTTGAATGAATAACTGGCTCTAAATGTAGGTATTGTGATATAAACTGAGTCTGTTCTACAGTTTCTCATTAGGTTTGATGGTATTTTAACCATTGTTCTGTAAAGCTTGTCCAACCTCACAAGAGTAGCTACAAAAGAAAACATTTGTGGGCGGAGCCTGGATAGGAATGTTTCCTCAATCTCACAACTATATAACATACATAATCGTTTCACAGTAGTTACTGAAAAACTTATAGTAGATACTAGGGCTGGGCAATATGACAATATAAACCATTATCGTGATAAATTATGTCACAATACAAATCAATAATCTTTTCTGATCATATCATGCATGTCGTCAGGGCTTGCACACACTGACTTCATGTTTAATTATAAAGAGAGCAAAATTAGTCCCATTTAACTGGATTTAGTGCCAAATGTTAAAGAAAAAAATCACTGTGTTCACAGTTTTTGATAGGATTTTTTAAAAGGTAGCTCACTGGCTCTTTTTTTCTCTGTTCCAGCTGATCAGATGTAAGAAAAAATAAATATTATGACATTTTGTGTATCATGAAAGTTTTTATTATCGCAATATTATATTTTTGCTACATTGCCCACCTCTAGTAGATACTGACTAATTTATAGTTGATACTGAATTTTAGATTAAGTACTGAATCATTCATAGTAGATGCTGAATAATTCATATTAAATACTTATTAATTCATTGTATATGCAGAGTAATTCTGATTAATTACTGAATCATTCATAATAGATGCTAAGTAATTCAGATTAAATACTGAATAATTTTAAGTAGATGCTGAGTAATTCAGATTAAATACTGAACAATTTATAGTAGATGCTGAATAATTCAGATTAAATACTCAATAATTCATAGCAGACACTAAATAATTCAAATTAAAATGTGAATAATTAAAAGCAGATGCTGAATAATTCAGATTAAATACTAAATATTTCACAGTAGATTCTGAGTAATTCAGATTAAATACTGAATAATTCATGGTAGATATCGAATAAGTAAAAGTAGTTATTAAATAGCATGTTTTGAAACTAATTACTGAATAATACACCTGCAGTTTATAATGATGTTGACTTTCGCTGTCCGTAGTGCAGAAATAAACACTGGCTGCCGATGGTGCTGAAAACCAACCTCACCTATATGTTAGCACATGCGGCTCTCAAGAAATCATTCAGAATGCAAGTCCTAATTATTTTCACATGCATGTCTGAATCTATAACCTTCACACTCAACTGACACAGTTATAGGTTCATGGTTAATTGCCCAGTGGCACCTTGGTTTATTTGACAAACTAGCTATTATAAGACAAATATCACATTACCAGAGGGCAGCACTGGAGAAAATGATTTGCTGTAGCATATTAGAAACATTAATGTGTAATTTTATATATAGACATTTCATTTCCAGCACATTCTATATTCCTAGGGCAGGTGCTTAAAGTAATATTTCATTGAAAAATCAAATGAACACCCTTTAAGGTCTCTGTCAGCCAAGACATATCTGGTGTCCGAAGTTTGCTTCTTCAGTTTCAGCACTGGAGCTATGAGGCTAATGAAAGCTTACACCCCACCGATTAGCATGGTGCTACAGTTTCCAGCTATGGTAACACACTCTAGTTAACGTTAATAGATAACAGTGAGCCATACAGTGACAGGAACCACATAATCAAGCCTATTCATAGTATTGGATTACATCATTAAGAACCCCCAGTCTCCATGTTGGTAGGTGAGCTGTAACTCTGACTGTGCTCTTATGGAACCCATCTCATCACCGTTACTGCAGATACAGCCCTGCAGGTGGCTGAAGACCAAAAGCAAAATAGCAAAATAGATCACTATGAGTGAAAACACTACGAGCAGAAGATTATCTAGATTGGTGGATCCGTATAACTTGTACATCTCCAGAGTTCAGAACATTCCAGTGTGTGAGATTTTATAAAAAGTAATAAAATTGGCTATTAAAACTGCCAAAGCTCTTAAATAACAAACTCATACACAGACATAAAGCTAAAGCTTCTTATTTACCAGCTTCTCATTTGAACTTTTCGTTTGACCTTAAATGGAGCTGCAGTTACACTGAGGCACCTTAAATGTAGCCAACTGTGAAAGTTGGCGAAAATAAAGCAACATCAGCTCAATAAATGTATTACTTTTCCTCAATAAATGTGTAACTTTACCTCAATAAATGTATTAATTTACCTCAATAAATGCTCCTTAATCAACAAACCCCTCAAACTTTCTCTTGTAGGTGTTTAATGAGCAGCTAATGAGCAACACAGCAGAGCAGCTGTTGAACATGTCTTACTGGCTGATCTAATGCCGCGTCCCAAATCACACACTTCTGTACTTCACCTAATACAATAATGAGTGCACTTCTAATGGGATATGCACTAATTTTACACACCATTTAGTGAGGTAGTATGTGATTTGGGACAGGGCACTAGTAATGCAGTGAAAAATCTCAGCCGTTTGGACTTCAGCCTTTATTATTTATTACTACAGCAACATATCAAATACAATCAAGTCAATACACGCAGATATATCAGTTAATATGCTTTAATATGAGATTTAAATAAGTGTTTAAAAAGATGTTTTACTGCCTTTGCAGGATTAGTTATGGCTTTACCTCATTACAAACAGACAGCACTGATGAATGAATTTGATGTTGCCTACGAAAATAGTGGCAGTGCGACTGTGACGTCAATGGAATATTGTCAATTAGAATAGGGCACCATAATGTACCTGCTGCACCATTTAAGGTGGAACATAAAATCCAAAAAGAAGTTAGTGAACAGGAGGCCAAACTTCACTAACACAACCGAGGTGAGTGTATGATGATTTTGGTGTGATGCTAATTGGTGGGATATAAGTTTCCATTGCTTGTTAGCTACATTAGCCTCGTAGCTCCAATGCCAAAACTAAAGAAACAAAACTTCAGACACCAAACACATCTTGGCTGATTGAGTACGTTTAGGTTAAAGGTGGAAAAACTGTGCCCATTTGATTTGGGGATAAACTATGGCTTTTATAGTGAAAGTTTCTCTGCTAGAGGACCAGCCTTACATTACTGAGGGAACAGCAGCAGTATGGAGCTCATCATGTGAGTAATATGAGCTGAGTGAAGGAAATAAAAGGAGAAAACCCACAGCGATAAAGCACCACAGAGTCTTTCCTGTTATTGCCAGCATGCTATAACAACACATCTCTCAGAGAGAATTAACAGGGAGAGTGGGCTACAGGGGGTTCCAGCCTGAGCTTTTACTGTAAACATTACATTCCTGTGAAACAAAGCCAACCTCATTGTATACACTTTAAACGGCCAGCTGTGTTCTGGGGATTTGCTGGTCCATATAAACTCCACTTGATCCATAAAACACAGTTAAATCTGCTGCATGAAGTGGCCAAGCCCTTTCTGGGTCTTTTATATACAGAGAAATAAACAATGAATGACTAAATATTAAATGCTTAAACATCCTCTAAGTCCTTTAGTGACAAAGAAACCTTATGTAATTCTCTCAGGTCAGAACTTCAAGCCTAATCTGAACACGATTCAATTCAAGTCACACTTGTTCTACTTGCACTGTAGAAATACATACGAGAGCCCTGGATAACCAGCAGAGGGCGCACTGCTGCGTAAATGAACTTAAGCAAGATAACATAGCTAGCCAAATGTTTGCAGACAAAACTGGCTATCAAACTGTTCTAGCTGACTTTTTGTGATTCTTTGAGTAACTTTATGTTTAATAAAAATCTGCTGTGATTGTTATTCTAATGACAAAATAAAAATGAAACAGTAAAAGAACGGATATTTAGGTAAGATTAGTTAGTTAGTCAGATAATTCTCCATGTTGTAAGATCAATTCAATTAGCAGTTGTGCAATGTGTTGCAATGCATTCTTTACGAAGTAGCAAACCTAAAGGGGAACTCCATCAATTTTGCAAAAATGTCTACACTACAAATATCACCATTTTATCTGCTATCCAAGATGACCAGTGAACTTATATGTGTCTTATAAGTTTGTATATGTCACGCAGATAATGGTAAAATACGACATTTTAGAAACATACCTCCTCAAAGTCCTCCACATACTCTGCCATCTTCCAAAATAGGTAAGAAAACTATAAAAAACAGTAAACAAAAGTTGCTGCTGGTGTTAGCCATGTTGAACAGCTGTAGTTACAGGCTAGTAACAACAAAAGCACGTTAGCTTGTGCACATTGATCTCAGTTGAGAATACGGTTTTAAGAGGAAACACGGAAGTAATCCTGGAGTAATAGTTCATACTAAAAATACGTTTTAGGCCAAAACACCATAACACAACTATCACAAAACAATGTCTCAGGTATGAAGCAACACATTCATAACCATTTTGTGTAATAACTTAACGGGATGTGGCTTTTAGAGCCATTAAATGCTTTGGATGTCTGGGTCCTAGTGCTATAATGGTGAACAGTTCTGACTCTGTAAATTTCTCTGGAATAGCGCATTTCACACCGAACCACTCTGAATGATTTTGTTTACATATAAACCACTGAATAAATAAGTGATTTTGCAAAATTAACTTTATCTACCTTTAACTTAATTGCCAGTAACACTGACAAATTACTAATAAATAAATGCTTGTAAATTTAACTCTACTACACTATAATATATACACTATATATGTCATACTGTACTACTCTACTACTTCTGGGAAATCAAATCACAGGCAAAAATTTTCTTCAGACTTTCTAACATCAAGAGTTTCAACATCAGAGCCAAATGGAGACTTCAACTCTTACTGAACTTATCCAGCAGATATGACTACAATAATAGCCAAGTAACGACTGTCTAACAACAAAAATTAAAAGGTGAAATGCACCCAAATGCAATTAAGTTAATAATGATACCAAGACTGATCTAGACTTCACCAAACATGAGAAAACACGAGAGCAACTTATCTACAAAAGTGCACAGCATTACATTTTAGCCTGTATTGTTGAGGTAAAAATACATTAGTTTATAACCATATCATCTAATTTATAGCGTCTTTGGTTGCAGCACACATATTGATTTATATTCACTTGACCTCAAGCACAGTGGCTTCATGAAACATTTTATATGGTAATTTTATTAAAACAAACATGCTTAGTAATGCTCAACAATGTTCATATGATCCACATGGTCTTTCTGATTACGCTGAACTTACTGAAGTACACCAAACTCTACTATATTATTCTCTACTATAAAGAATAATAATATAATCAAAGTGAGAAATACACTTTGGGGGATCCAAGACCCCTAATTAACCTCTTAGACCCTGTAAATATTTCAAATCAAATCACTGGCTGTAAATCCCTGTAAATAAACTGATTAAGACATTATGTTGTCCGTTAAGAAATGTTAGTCACTCAAATCCAGATTCAGTTAAGATCACTGTTTATCTGCTTCACCCACAATCAGCTTCTGTCTTTGGTGTTCTTAACTAACTAGAGCTGCAGCTCTGCTCTGCCTCAGGGTGGCGCTGTAGCAGACTCGTTCACCCAGTTGGTCCTTCATAGCCTAGTAACTGTGCCTGGGTTCCTCTGAAAAACTTTACAATGTGCTGCAGCATATCTGTAAATCTGAAAACTCGCCCAGTTTCCCACGAGTGTTGGCGTGAAGAGTGACTATTCCTCATTTCTCACACTGAAGACATAGGAGGAGCTGAGTAAGATATCAGTTAATGTGAGGAAGAGCGCATCACCACACACCAGACTTTACTGAAGAACAATTGTTAAGACAGATATTTTGGTTCCATTAAAGCATCAGTGCCATTATGGCGAGTGAGTTAGCAGCCAACATGGGACCCAAAATACCAGGGGGGATTTCACAAATTGAATATAATACACTATACTACAATATTATGCCATGTTGTTCTACAAGATACTGAACTATACTGTACAAAGCTATACTATACTATACAACAGTAAGATATAGTGTAGTTTAATAGGATGTATACTATAACGTTCTATATTGTATATATGCATCTTAATTATATTATACTGTATATTACTTTCTACCTCTGAATTGGTAAACAATGACGTAGTGTGAGCCAGAATGTTTGCAGAAAAGATAAGAAAGGGAAGTAAAGCAGTGCTAACATCACTTTCTGTGGAGTTTCTGAGTCACTCGAGGACTCTGCAGACTGAAAAACAGAGAAACTGGGTCAATATAACTGAAATTGATTTAAAAGTGTGCAGCTTTATCTATATAAAAGCCATCAGACTACTCCACACTGGAGCCAGTCAAATTAATGGCTCTGCACACTGCAGTCTACCGTTAGAGCGTGTTCAGGTAGATTTGCTTTGGAGAAAACAGCAGTGACAACTAAATAATGGTCCTCATCATTAACGTCTAAGTAAATCACTCATCAACCTTTTTCTTCGATAAGCACATTTGTCATTCATTTATTGCAGCCTTAGATTAAAGGCCCATTCATAGAGCATTTGTAAAACACTCGCAAAGCTAGTTTGATGATCACCTTTCAAACGTCAACAGCTTGACTGATTGGAGGAAATGTTCACGTGCCACACTGTAAGTATGAACACTTCATCAGTTTTAGCCAACTCTGGTCAAACTCAATGTGCTAAATTTGGAAATTATTTTACTAATTATTACATTAACCTTGCATTGTCCTCACTATCTCACTAAAATCTCAAAATATCACAAACACATTTAGATTCACCAATAAGGCACTCTCAGAAGGCATCTAGTCTTACTAGATCTACAAGTTAAAAGTGTTGTGTATTACTGAGAGTGGAACAATGGTGAGTTTTATGGGACTGTTCCCAAGAGAGGTGGTCAGTATTTGAGCTTTTTGTCTTGTGCTACTTTTGGGAAATCAAATCACAGGCAGGAATTTTCTCCAGACTTTCCGACAGCAAGAGTTTCAGCATCAGAGCCAGAGACTTAATACTGGGATTAACCATGGAGAATATTCATACTGAATTTATCCAGCAGATATAATTACAATAACAGCCAACAACTGTCTTACAACTAAATTAAAAGGTGAAATGCACTCAAATGCAATTAAGTAGTGGCCTGATGATGATACCAAAACTGACCTAGACACATGGGAGCGACGAACCTTGTTTTTAATAAAATGATATGATAATTTTATGAAAAACAAACTGCTCTATAATGCTCTATAATGTTCATATGATCTGACAGACTGTAATACACTACAGGAAGTGTAGTAGGTGATATGGCGTCTACTGTTTCATTTAAAAAGCACTCTATAATGTTCATATGTTCCACACAGTCATTCTGACAGACTGTAATACACTACAGGAAGTGCAGGGAGCGATATGTCTTCTATTGTTTCATTTAAAAAGTGCTCTATAATGTTCATATGATACACACAGTCATTCTGACAGACTGTAATACACTACAGGAAGTGCAGGGAGCGATATGGCTTCTACTGTTTTAATTTAAAAAGTGCTTTATAATGTTCATATGATCCAAATAGTCATTTTGATAGACTGTAATGTTATAAAACAATCTAATAAATCCAAATTAGATTGGCTCATTATTGGATTAATCAAATAATAGTTTTTTTGAGGCCCTGTTTGAAGCCCTCCTCTTGACCAAGCATCTAATTTACTGTCCACCCAAAAAAAGTGGCTTTTTCCCAGCAGCTAATTGGACAGCAGGTCTGCAGGGCTATTTTGGGTTTGTGCTCTTTCTTCAGACTCTGGAGAATGTTTCGTCTCATTAATTTATATTAGGAAACAACTCACTGCAGCAGTACACCAGGCTGTTTATTGTAGTCGTACATCAAGTGGTCATTATTGGGAAAATTGTGGCTTTCCTGTTAGCATGAGTGTATTACATGTCGTTGCAATAGGAGCCTAATTACTACAGTGAAGTTCTCCTCTACAGTTGCATCAGTATTTCCCAGGTTTGTCACTCAAGGTTGTTACAAACATGTCCAGGCTGAACAGGACAGTCTCTGTGTGTTTTATCACATGACACATCTCAGTCCCGTGTGTGTTAGACGCCATCCTGGGAAAGCAGATACAGAAAATCGATGACAGAGCTGAGCTGTAGACCAAAGTGCTTAAACTAAGGCCATCAGCCAAATAGCATTTTAAAGAGTGTCAAGAATGTACACAAAGTCCTCAAATGCATGTTGTGTCTGAAGTTTGCTTCTTTAGTTTTAGCACTGGAGCTACGAAGCTAATGTAGCTAAACCAGAGCCGCTTTATGAGGAATCTGGCCTCTCCCTGTGTTCCCCGTTCTATCAAAAACAGGACTGCAAAATGTCAGAGGGCGCCTGCGAGCGAGTCCTCAGTGAATGGGGGTGAATGGAGCTAAATGGCTAAAAACAAAAAGTTACAAATAGTTTCTAATCACTCACCCAGAACTTTCCTTTTATAAAGTACAAGGATGTATTTCACTAAAAAAGCAAAGAAAACATACCTGTATGTTTCCTTTATTTCTACAGCAAACGAGTTTTGGGCAGCAGGAGGCTAGCATTACTGCTACTGAATGCTGATTGGTTAGCATTGCTGCTACTGAGTGCTGATTGGTTGGCATTAGTGCTACTGAGTTTTGGTTTGTGAGCAAGTGGAGCATCTCATTGGCTGTTCACGCTAACTGATGTCATGAACGTAAATTAGGCACTGTTTTAAACTCCTCTAACTCAAGTTCAAAAGCTCTTAAAAATATAACAGTGGTGTTGAACTGTTTTATGCTGTTCTGTGTTCAGAAAATTAATATATTCCTTTATATTAAAATGTTTAAGAATTTATAAACTATGATTTTTTTCAAATTCTCCAGCTTAACCCATTCATTTTGGACTTGCTCAGAAGCTCCCTCTAGCATTTGAGAAACCCAGAAGACATTACAGGGTTCTCTGGCTAAACTATTTACAGAAGCCAATTAGCGTGGTGCTAACATGCTTAAATCATCATCACATGCTCACCTCAAAGCATGTGGAGGTGTTTAGCAATCTCTTGAGTTGATTATGTGGTTTCTGGCACTGTGTGAAGCACTGTTAACCCTAAATGAGGACTAAAGTACATAGCATAGCTAAAAACAGTAGCAGTCTCAATGCTGAAGCCTAAGTTTTATACTTTTATTCCATTGATCCTCAAACTGGTCCAGATAGTTCCCCAAGCTAACTTGTAAAACAAAGGAAAAGAGCAAAACCATGGAGCATCTGTTTGAAAACCACTGCTTGAATCTTACTGCTGTGCTTCCACCAGCCACTCTTGTATATTCATTGATAAGTTTAGTATCTATTTTAGTATCTCTAAGCCTAAATGAACATGTTTTGCTCTTGATTTTTACTCTTAGTTTGCTCCACATCCAAAAGAAACAAATATTTCATGTATTTATTTATTGTTTAAATTATAGGGTGTCCTCTTTTTCCAGAACACATCTTTGGGACCTAAATTGTCTGGAATTTTACCTTGCTTTTGGTTTCTACATTCTGCCCTCTGCCACCCTCCATTGTCCCGTTTTTGAAAACCAACAGAACCAGAGAGTGAGTGTGTTATTCTGAATGTGATTTGGTCATGAGTGAATACAGTAAATTATCACAGCTGTCATGTTTTTCACCATAAAACACGACCTCCAAAAAGTAAAATAACTTGTATCAAATCCGCTTTACAGGTGTAGTATATGATTTCAATGCAATACACTTTGCTAAATTCGATTATCCCCTCACAATCTGTGTTCTGTGGGTGCCAATTCGGTGTTGGTACTCAGTCCTGACTCTGTAAACAAGAAACAAACAATGTCTTGGATCGAATGACAACACTCGTGCAAAGGTGAGGGAGAAAGGGGAGGGGCAATGCACATCTATGAATTTGGGTGGTGGAGCTTCTAAAGGAGCACTGAGGGGAGGGGTGTGTTTGCATTGCTGTTGAGTTTAAATATCAACAATCGTGTTTCATAATTGCTATCTGCACCTTTAGCATTGGCAAATCCTTCCACCGCAAAAAGTTGTTCTCTTTTGCTTTTTGCATTATGGAGCCATAAATGTGTGTGAATATCAGGTTGAGCTTTTTCAGTGTTTCCAGATGAAGCTGAATGTGGTTTAATTCTAGTGTAAAGTCTTACACTAGGGCCGTATTCTCAGTTCTTACAGGAATTCTCTGAGTTTCTATCAAGTCTAATAACGCTTTCAAATAAAAAATAGTTGTCAGAGATTTTAATATCCACTTTGACAATCCTCAAGATGCACTAAGCAAGGCATTTATATCTATCATAGACTCCAAAGGTTTCACCCAAATCATAAAGGGGCCCACACACTACCACAGCCACACTCTAGACTTAATACTGACCTTTGGTGTAGACATAGATAACTTAGCCATTCTCCCCCAGAGCACAGCAGTCTCTGACCATTACTTAATCTCATACGAAATTCACTTTAGTGGTAATATGCATTCATCACCATGTTATTGTGTCAAGCAGACAGTAACTCCCTCCACAGCTGGTAGCTTTATTAGAAACCTTCCAAAATGATCAGCTTCTGTCAGCTGTCCATCTAATCCTACCGAGTTAGATATTATGACCAAGCTCTTAGAGGAAATTTTTCAATCTACCCTAGATAGTGTGGCTCCATTAAAAAGTAAAATAGTAAGGCAGAAAAAACTCGCCCCTTGGTATAACGATCACACTCTGGCTTTAAAACAGACCGCCAGACAACTTGAGCGAAAATGGCGCCTGACTAAACTAGAAGTGTTCCAGTCCGCCTGGAAGGAGAGCCTTATAGACTATAGAAGAGCACTTGCTACAGCACGCTCAGCCTATCTCTCCTCTCTCATAGAAAACAATAAGAATAATCCTAGATTACTTTTCAACACAATCTCTAAAATAACAGAGAACAAAACAGTTAGTGAACCCCAGATGCCATCAACCTATAGCAGCAATGATTTTACGAACTTCTTTAGTGGTAAAATTGAAAAAAGGCAGAAAATTCAGAATACACAATTAAACTCTACAAATCTGCTGCCTTATAATGCCAGCCTCAATCTTGAAAATAATATAATCCCTGCAGAGAGGCTGGAATCATTTACCTTACTCCAAGAAAATGAACTAGTTAAAATAGTTTCTTCCGCAAAATCATCTACTTGTATGTTAGATCCAATTCCTACAGGTTTACTCAAGGAAATTTTGCCAGAAATAACCAAGCCTATTCTGTCAGTAATAAACCCTTCTCTTAGCCTTGGGTACATCCCAAAATCTCTTAAACTAGCAGTAATTAGACCGCTGATTAAGAAAGCGAACCTCGATCCATGCGAACTATCAATTTATAGACCTATCTCGAATCTTCCCTTTATATCTAAGATCTTGGAAAAAGTTGTAGCAAAACAATTATACTCCTATTTGCATAGGAATCAAATGCATGAAAAATTTCAATCTGGCTTTAGGCCACATCATAGTACAGAGACAGCACTAGTAAAAATTGTAAATGATCTATTATTATTTTCTGACCAAGAAAATGTGTCCTTGTTAGTCCTCCTCAATCGTAGTGCGACATTTGACACAATAGACCACGCTATCTTACTAGATAGACTAGAAAACCTTGTAGGGGTAACAGGAATAGCTCTTTCCTGGTTCAGGTCCTACCTCACTGATCGCTATCAGTTTGTTAATATAAACGGAGAATCATCTGCCCTCGCAAAAGTAAAGTATGGTGTTCCACAAGGCTCTGTTTTAGGACCTGTATTATTCACATCATATATGCTACCACTGGGCACCATTATCAGTAAACACGGCATAAATTTCCACTGCTATGGCGATGACACGATAAAAGACATAAAGGACTGGATGTCGAGTAACTTTCTCCTTCTAAACTCAGATAAAACAGAGGTTCTGCTTCTTGGTCCAAAAGCAGCTAGAAACAAACTATCTACTTTAACACTTAAACTTAACAATTTCTCAGTTGCATCAAGCTCATCTGTAAAAAAACCTTGGTGTCATTATAGACCCTGATCTGTCCTTCGACGCACATATAACTAATATTACTAGAACACCCTTCCTGCATCTCCACAATATTGCTAAATTAAGAAATGCATTATCTCGACAGGATGCAGAAAAGTTAGTTCATGCATTTATTACTTCAAGGCTAGATTACTGTAATGCCCTGCTGGCTGGATGTCCCAGCAAAAGCCTTAACAAGCTTCAGCTAGTCCAGAACGCTGCAGCCAGAGTTCTTACTAGAACCAGAAAGTTTGACCATATCAGCCCAGTTTTATCAACTTTACACTGGTTACCAGTTAAATTTCGCATTGATTATAAAATTCTCTTACTGTCTTACAAAGCACTAAACGGACTCGCCCCTCAGTACCTGAGTGAACTTCTCTCTCACTATGAACCATCACGCCTACTTAGATCACAAGGTGCTGGCTTACTATTAGTACCTAGAATTAATAAAGTTACGTTAGGGGGGAGAGCCTTCTCATACAAAGCCCCCCAGCTTTGGAATAATCTTCCTGTTAATGTTCGGGACTCAGACACAGCCTCAGTGTTTAAGTCTAAGCTAAAAACTTACTTGTATAGTCAAGCCTTTGGTAATTAGTTTTCCCTGTCAGTTCTATGCCTGCCAGAGTCTCTGCTGCTCTGCTAACACTGTAATTTGTGATCAGTCACCCATTACAGAACTGACTCTCTGTTTGTTTTTCCTTTCTTTTCTTTGCTGAGTTGAACAGCTGCCCATCCTGTGCGTCTGATGCTGCTGCCTCTTCTGCCTTGATCGGGTGCCACTGCTCGCCAGCCCTCTAGACTGGCTTACATTGAGCCTCCTGCTGTACAATGCCGTGCAAACCTCACCCTCACAACCTGACCCCACTGATGCTACTGCTGTTGCTACATGAACTAATCAAAATTAATCATTTGAACTAATCAATCATTTAAACTAATCAAATTAATTAGTCACCCATTACAGAACTGACTCTGTATGTTTTTCCTTTCTTTCTTTTCTTTGCCGAGTTGAACAGCTGCCCATCCTGTGCGTTCTGATGCTGCTGCCTCTTCTGCCTTGATCGGGTGCCACTGCTCGCCGTGCAAACCTCACCCTCACAACCTGACCCCACTGATGCTGCTGCTGCTGCCGCTGCTGCTGCATGAACTAAACTAATCAAATTAATCATTTGCTCCACTTGTGTTCCCTTTTTTTTTGTACTATAATACTTTATACTAACAATGTTTTACTATCCAGTGTCAACCAGAGGAGGATGGGTTCCCCTTCTGAGTCTTGGTTCCTCTCAAGGTTTCTTGCTGTTTCTCTTAGGGAGTTTTTCCTTGCCACTGTTGCCTCTGGCTTGCTCATGGGGGCTTGGACCCGGATTTCTTTCTGTAATGCTGATTTCCTTGTAAAGCTGCTTTGTGACAACACCTGTTGTAAAAAGCGCTATATAAATAAACTTTGCTTGCTTGCTTGCTAGTGTAAAGTCTTGTTTGCTGAATTCTGTTCTGTTAGTTTCTGGCTGATTCCAGTTAGTTTAGTTGTTCTGAAAAGCTCAGGATCAGCAAAAGATTCTAAATTTGATGTAGTCCTGCAGTCACTCTCTTCTTCAGAATTTGACCAAACGGGCTACAGGTCAAATATAATCTAGTAGAACTATTGCATAATTATCTATTTTTTTTTATAGATGTGTGTTTTTTGCCTGCTATATGTAGTGATGCCCTGTACAGCCATATGCTGAGCGCATTGTATATTTTATGAATGATTTGCATTAAATCCAGCCAGTATGGAAAGCATGACTTGCTAATTTTCTTTTTCCTGTCTGCTGCCTCTTTCCCTGTGGAGACAGTCTGCAGTTTAATAAGTCACTTTACCTCCCTCTGACTCCAGTCACAGAATCTAGGTCACCTTTTCCTACTGCTGCTCCAACTGCAGAAATACTGACACTCAAATTATCTTCTGGCTGTTTTCTCTCTGCTTTTCACCACTGTTATTAAGGTGCCCTGGATGATTTCACACCTGCATTACAGGACGAAGTGACGATGAGAAAAAGAGGATTTTCCAAACAGAAATATTCTCCCTTGGCTCTATGCTAATTAGCTACACACTTAAAAAAGATGGTTCTTCCAGGGTTCTTTAGTAAAGGCATTGAACCATTTCATGCTTAAAGGATTCTTTGTATGGTAAAATGGCCCTTGGAGAATGTGTTCTATGCAGTACCAAAAAGGGTTCTTCTATTATTACCATGTCAAGTAACAATAGAAAAACCCTTTTTGAAGCTATACAGAACCCTTTTCAAAAAGATTCTATGTAGAACCATATACAGCTCATTCTCCATCAATCAGAAGAACCATTTCACCATGCAGATGGCTCCTTGAGTTTTCATGCTTTCATCCTGAACAACTGTCTTTACTAAAGAACCCTTGAAGAACCATTTTAACGAGTGTATTTTTAGAAGCTTGACAACAATAGTAGAACTCTTTTGGGTGCTGTACAGAACATGTTCTCCATCAATTTGAAGAATCATTTTACCATGCAAAGAACAATTTAAGCATGCAAATAGTTCTGCACAGAACTTATAGTTATAAACACAACCATTGTCTTTACTAAACAACGAAGAAAAATCCTTTTGCAGTGTGTAGCTAAATTAACTCTGTAAGCCTGTTTTTGTAGACATCTGACAGTGAAGTTTATAGACTCAGGAATACTTGTCTTTTCTGTTTGAAGCTTCAGGCTTTTTTTGTTGTTGCTAGCTGTGTCAGCTTGCTAACTAGTCGCTGGTGTATTCAACAAACATCCGAAGTATCTATCACATCGTCAATGTTCTCTGTGTGTTTTAGAATAGTTTGGAAATTGTTTTTGTGTACATTTTCTTTATATATATATATATATATATATATATATATATATATATATATATATATATATATAATATTTGGTCTCACATTAAACTCAACCTAGCTCAGCAATGTTTTTCATCTGTTTGAAGCCGTCAGTGCTGAATGGATCAATACTGACTCACTGCATCTGTTTGTTTAATGTTGTGTTGTTAAGATCATTAAAAGCTCAATGTTTTGCCATTTTGGGCTTGGCCCATTTTTTGCACTGAATTGTGTATATACATAAAACTGGAGTAATTAATCCCTTTTCATAGTAGCAATCACAATTTCTGCCTTTTAAGGAGATCTTTCAGCTGAAATACACTTTTGTTTTTTCTTTCAGTAACATTGATGGAGTATGCAGCATGGAAAAAAGTATTTGGACATCCCTCCTAATTATGGAGTTATGGAGTTTCAGCCACACCCATTGCTAACAGGTGTATAAAATCAAGCACCTAACCTTGCACATGACTTTGCCACATATCAGTTTGTGAACTTTCTGTCTTGCTAGATCTGCCCTATCCAACTGTAGCCAAGTGCCATTACTGTGGAATGGAAGCATCTATGAACAACAATAACTCAGCGGTAGACCAAAAACTCAGCGGTAGACCACGCAAACTCACAGAGCAGGATCTCCACGTGCTCAAAATCACCCATCACTCATTACAGAGTTCCAAACTGCCTCTGGAAGCAACATCAGCACAAGAAGTCCATCAGGAACTTCATGAAATGGGTCTCCATGTCCGAGCAGCAAGTGTCCGCTGGAGTGGCGTAAAGCACGCTGCCTCTGGAAACATGTTCTCTGGAGTGATGAATCACGCTTCTCTATCTGGAAGTCAGATGGAAGAGTATGGGTTTGGAGGATGCCAGGAGAACATTACCTACCAGAACGCAGTGTTCCACTAGCAGACCTGCAGAAAGCAACTAAAAAAATACTGAGAATTTTTTACAATAAATGCACATCTTCCTTGTCTGTTCTTGAGAGATATGAGCCAATAATAGTACTTGTGAGAATGTGGAGACACAGAGGAAAATACACCTTCTTTAGATGATGATTCAACAACTGCAGAACTGAATTGCTGTGGCTCTGTATCACTACGATGAGTGTTCTCATAGAAAGCCAAGTGACTTGTTCACACACTCCTAATGCTCACTTCAAACCTCAACGTTGTTGGATTTAATCAGGCAATCAATGTGTCTCAAGTAAACATACGAAAACTGCATTTGCATAAACTGAAGTAGGCTGTTATAACTGAGCATATATGTGTGGACCAATCATTGTGTATGATTTAAAAACACCCACTAGTCCTTTTGAGTAGATACTTGAGATGTTTTATGGACTGATGACTGTCATTTTTTTCAAACAAGATTATTTTGATGGTGAAAAGCAGAAAATGCCTAAACAGTTTCTACAACGCAAAAAAAGATCAGCTGAAATACAAGAAATAAACACTAAATTTGAGGAGAAAATGATTTAATACGCGTGAAATTGTCTGTCCATGCAGCAAGATAATTTTAATGGATAAGAAATGTTAAAATAAGTTCCAGTCTAGTAATAATCAGCTCTGATACGAGTTCAAAGGTTTGAAATAAGTAGGAAATATTGTTTTTAGATCAAATTATTGAGATCAGACTCACTATAGCACAGTAATAAGTGAAATATGCTAAATATTAGCCAACAGTTCTTAATTACATTTTTTGCATTCATTTTAGCCCACTGAATAATGAAGCCCAATATAGAAGAAAATGAATCAATAATTTATGCAGAAATGACTGAACACTAGTGGAGGAAGATTCTGCTGTTACTGAAACAAGCTGTCTGATGTTGAAACAGTTCTAAACCCATATTTAATGTAAAACTAGTAATAATCTCAGAGTAGATATCTTACAACAGGACACTGATTTTACTGACATTACAACCAGAGAGAGAAATTCCCTCAACATTTACTGACCACTGAAGAGAGAGAGAGAAACCGGACCACTGAAGAACCAAAAAAGCTTCTCCTGTTTGAACATCAGAGAGAAAAAGGTTTCTAAATTAAATAAAAGTAAACCTGATAACAGAGAGTGAAGAACTTCAGCAGAGGAAACTGAAGAAAAACTGGACGTGACTCAAACAACTGAACTTGAGTCTGTGTCTCTGAATCTTGAAACAAGTTGTTTTTAGTGAAAGACAGACGGTATGGATTGGTGATCCATCTAATGTAGTTTGTATCACCAGTAAATTACTCAATTTTATTTCTGACTAACAGAGGCATAAAAGACAAATTCATGATCAATTTAAGAATAAACGATGAAGTCAAAGACAAAAACTAGTAAATTACTTTTAAAACAAGATCATGAATCAAATAAATAATAAATGAGGGGTGAGAGTCTCTGACTTTTGCACAGTACTGTATGTCACAGCCAGTAAATTCGATGTTTGCTGCGCTTAATATTCACTAAACCCAGGATAGAATCTTGGGTTAGCCTGTGTTAGCCTGTTAGCTTAGCCACCAGGCATTAGGAGCTACATGAGTGAGCGAGCTGCTGATAAGGAGCACTGCACGTTTTCCAGAATGATCCAGAAAGGAAGCATCTAGGAGCAACAACAGCTCAGCCATGATGCAAACTCTCAGAGCAGGACAACATCCAAAACAAACACTCAGGGGAATGGTTGTTTTTAGAACCATGAGTTCTGTATACAATCATTTCTTGCTTAAATGGTTCTTTGTATGGTGACATATTCTTCAGATTGATTTTATTGATGTGTTGTATAAGCTTCTATATAGCACCAAAAAGGGTTCTGCAGTTGTTCCAAACACCAGAACCCTTTTTTGTGCTATATAGAACCATATACAACACATTCTCCATCAATCTGAAGACATGCAAAGAACCATTTAAGCATGCAAATGGTTCTACATAGAACTCATGGTTTTAAAAAGATCCATTCCCTTTACTAAAGAACCCTTGAAGGACTATCTTTTTAAAGAGTGTATAATCTGTTGTAACACTCACTACAGAGTTCCAAACTGCCTTTGGAAGCAACAACACCACGTAAAGCGCCGGGAGCTTCATGAAATTGGTCTCCATGGCTATGTAGCTGCACACAAGCATAAGATCACTATGCATAATGCCAAGCGTCAGCTGGAGTGATGTAAAGCACGGTGCCACTGGACTCTGGAGTAGTGGAAACGTTCTCTGGAGTGATGAATCATGCTTTACTATCTGGCAGTCTGATGATGAATCTGAGTTTGGTGGATCCCTGTTTCCTCTTTTCCATTTCTTATACTAAAACCTCTCTGTTCATATTGCTTGTGTTATTGTTTTGCTATCTGGTGTTGACCAGATTAGGATGGGTTCCCTTTTTGAGTCTTGGTTCCTCTCAAGGTTTCTTCTTCTTGCTCTTAGGGAGTTTTTCCTGCCACTGTCGCCATTGGTGACACTCATGAGGGCTCAGACCCGGATTTTTCTCTGAAGCTGCTTTGTAACAACACCTGCTGTAAAAGGCACTATATAAATAAACTTTGACTTGACGGCAGTGTAGCTCCTCTTCTTTGGGGGCGTAGCATTATCATAATCTTTGGAAATACTCAGAATAGTACTTACTTAAAACTGTACTTGAATACATGGTACTGAGTAAATGGAGCGAGTTACTGCACACCTCGGACTCACAAAAAAGAGAACGTATTTACAGCATTTCAACAGACATGCACACGTTAAAGAAAGAGCAGACTGCAGCAGTGATAAAATGGTCCAGAAGAAAAAAAGCAAACAACTACCAAACATACACACATTTCTGAAAATGAACAGAAAACACGCCCAACAGCACCAATGAGAGTAATTCTCTCTACAGCACAACTGACACATAGTGTCTAATAGCGTCTTAGCATTGCTAATTACCAGCACTCACAGGTCTTGGTAAGAAAATAACTTGCTAAAACAACACAATGAAAGGGCACCTTTATTAATTATCTATTCAGTGATATCATACGAGAAGAGATTAGTAAGATTAGCACCCTGCCAGATCAGGAAATAATAACAATAACTTTTACAAACAAATCTAATTATACAGCAACAGATGCAGAATGGCCTTCACAGAAACAAAAAGATTATTCTCATGGCAAAGGCACTGAACCTGATTACTTTGGAACTCATTTCGCACATAAGCATCAATTTCTTTAAATATTTATAATGAGCTCCAGTGTCAAATTTCATTTGTGTAATGACATCCTGTCAGATGAAGTATTGATTTCAAAAAAGCTGCTTAAGGATCCAAATACCAAAAATTCATGCAGTTCTTAGTAAATTTAAACTGACCAATTGTGCCATAAAGATTTTCTGAGCTTATATCAAGCTGCATGCAGAGTCCCTTTGTTCTGCACAGAGCTCAGTGGGCACCCAAAGTACTCCTCCACAACTGCCCCAATTCACAGTGTGAAAAAGACATAAAATTCAACCTAATGAAGAACTGCCAGTTGAACATCATTGGCGGCTGCTAGAGGCTCTATCTAACCACCTTAAACTTCATATTCTCTGTACCTGGAGTGTATTCTGTCCGCAGTAGACAAGGCAAGCAGGTAGATAATAGATAATAACAAGCTTGGGGTCTTACTTTATTTAGATAGTCCACTATAGTCCCCTACAGATTATCTATAGATGTTCAAACTGTTAATAAACTATCTGTTATAACTATCTGATATATAAAACTATCTGATTCTAAACAGTGGTGGGGATAGGGTTAGGATTTGGACCAAGGTTAGGGCTAGGACCAGGATGAGGGTTGGGTTTAGGTTTTGGGTTGAGATTAAGGTTAGGGTTAGGATTAGAGCCAGGTTTAGAGTTAAAGAAAATTATCGTTAATTTAATAGATATTTAGTTAAATGTAACTTACAAGTAAATAAGTATCAACAAAGCATCTAAAGCGTACTATCCAAATAAAGCGTGACCCATTCGGGTTCAATAATGTTGAACCTAGGGGGTTACTATACTTCTCTAGGTGGTTGCTAGGTTGGTTGATATGGTATCCCGTGTGGATGCTATAATGTGGCTAGTGTACTTGTATTATTGTGATCTTAGTGGGGTGCACATACTTTTGCCCATATAGTTCCACCATTCATTCATATGGGAAAAGAACATGTTTGAAGAACATACATTTAATCTGATGGGTTCAAAATTTTGGTTAGTTTTGTTTATTACATGACAGCAGTGCTGCATAATGTGATTCAGAATTAATTGTATAAATAAATCAGTTTGCAATTTGATCTGTACAGCACTGATGAATTATTTGCACTGACTATGTCAAGAAAATGACATGCTAAGAGATTAGCATGCAAAATAGTACTATACAATTTAGAAACAAACCTAATTATACGTCAGTAGATGCAGAGTGACCTTCTCAGACTGAAAACAAAAAGATTAATCTCCTGATAAGGACGCTGAACCTGATTAGTCCTGGACAGCTGAAATGAAGGGATTTGCATAAATAGAGTCATCAGCGATGTCAATAACGCATGAGTGGTATTTAGTTATTACGCTTTGTGTTCATTTCCTCTGGATCGCCCTCTTGAGTTCAGTCTTTAGCCCTGCCATCTTATTGGGCTTTAGCGAGATTAGCCTCGTGGCGCTTGTACTGTGCTTGTCTCTCTGCAGGGCAACAAACATCCAATTTAAGTCAACATACACTGCGCTAATTCATGGTTATGGAATGAGAGTGGCATGCTCAAAGTGGTCCTAATGCACTCTTCCACAGCAGCCTAACAGCTCTGTTTGAGATTTCTGCTCTGCAGCAATGCTAAATATAGAACACTAGCCTTAAGGGTTAGCAAACAATGATTTGCAGCTACATTTTCTTTATAGGGCACTTATAATGTACATTACAGACACTATAAATTACATCATGATGCAACATGCAAAATGTGCAATATGTACACATTTCAAACAGCAATGTTGTAAACATAGCAAAATACACATACATAAGGATTGTTACAGATGAAACGTCAAACACAATGTATTTATGTACCTTTCCAATGTGTGTTTATATTAATACATTTTTATATGTGAATTATATGAACATTATAAGTGTGAATAATGATGCAATAGAAGTCTGATTGTCCCCTACACTACCTGTAGTGTATTACATTCTGTCAGAATGACTGTGTGGATCATATAAACATTATAGAGCACTTTTTAAATGAAACAATGTTTTGCCCCTAATACTTAGCCCTTAGCCCTTCGTTTTGTGTGTTCACATCTAGGGGTAGGATGTCCCGATTCTTGATGAGATAGAGGGGTAGGGTGAAGTGTTAGGGCTACATGGCCCTCCAAATGGAGGTTTTTCAGAGGCACACTCCAAACAGCGTGTTATGAGACGGCAAGATGGCTGCACAAGAGACCAAAGAAACCCACAAATGTGAGTATTTTCTCTGTTAAAAATTAAAATAACTATTGTATTATCTTAATTATCTTATTATCTTAGTTTAATGTCATTTCAATGTATTATGGCCCTTTCCTTCATAACAAGCATAAAAAATCACTAATAGTATGCTGATATCTCTTTAGCTAGCTAGCATAATTTCCCATTCCACCTTAAATAGTCAAGAAGTACGTGAGCAGTACTGATGCCTGAAGTGCCAGAATGTAACGTTAAATGCTGCACTATTTAAGGTGGAACAGGAAAATTCGAACGAGAAGCTTCATATCACCAAAGAATTGGGGGTGGGCGATAATAAATAATTACCCCTCTATGAAGGCATATGATGCCCTAAATGTAACTAAAGCCCAGCATTGAGGTTGCAGAATTTTACCCTCCTCTGCTATCACTGCAGACTGGCAGGGTCGCCTACAGAGCACCGCTAGTAGCCTGTTAAAGAAGCAATGTTCTTTTTTTATTTGAGGGTTGTCCCATTTCGTAGATTCAAAGATTTCAACCACTACCCCTCGTAACTCAGTTCCTACTTCCTGTAGTGATTTACAGTCTGTCAGAATGATTGTATACATTATTTGAACATTATAAAGCATTACAGAGCCATTTTAAGTACTTTAGAATGTTTAGAATAGAAGTACTTTAGAATAGACTGTTTTTGTTTTTTTTGTTTTTTTAATAAACACCCCTGATGATTTTATCATTGCAGCACTTACTGGGATTTCTTTTTTAAGACTCTTCTATGTCTGTTGTTGCTGCTGTGAGCTGATGCAGGCAATACAAAACTAAAATCTGTTGCCCGATCCCTCTCTATACATTCGCTACACATTGCGAATGTAATCCAAAGGCTGTAACTTTGAACTAAAAACAATGGTTTGAATTTTCAGACTTTTATGGAGCACTGAGGCAAAGAGCAGAACTGAGAGTTTTCCAAAGCTTCACAAAGAGAAACAGTTTCTACCTGCAGGGTTTAGCTGCAGCACCGGCAGATGTTCTCCCAGGTGCACAGAGTTTTACACACATATAAAATATTGCTTTTAGCTGGGAAAAAAATGCTCTTCTCTGGTAGGAGGATTTAGATGGACAATCGCACAGCATTTCCTATGTCTTAAAGCCTGAAGCAGATCGCCTTAAATTTTACAGCAGGACATCCTACGGTGCAAAACGAACTGCTGTACAAAACACAAACTACTAAATTCCTGGCAGAAATGCAATGTTCAGATTCAAAGCGATTTCCAGTGACTAGCACACAGATAAGACAAAGTAGACATGGATTTTGATGTATGTATACAAGTCATTGACAGGAGGGCTGCAGCTAACATATATCTCTACAGTCCCTTAATCTTTTCATTATTAATCCATTAGTTCATGAGTGTAACTATTCTGCCTTCATCAGTGCTGCACACTTTGCTGCCCCCATTCATAGTTCCATCTGAGCAATAAACAATTTCTTCTTTCATGGTGCAACAAAATAATAGAAGCCATATCACCCCCTACACTTTCTGTAGAGTATTACAGTCTGTCAGAATGACTGTGTTGATCATATGAACATTATAGAGCGCTTTTTAAATGAACCAATAGAAGATAAGTGTTCTCTTTCACAATGAACATGATGAAAGGGTAGTCACATTGAAAACATCTGTTTTAAATATTATTTAATAAATTATTATATTAATATTTAAAGAGCACTCTCACTTATGAACATAAATATTGTAGAGTGCTTTTGTTTAATGAAACAGCCTGTTGACAATTATTCCACTTTTATCAGCAAAGTATTACCTCCTAATTGACACATGGACTAAGCGGTGTGGTATGGATGTATGAATATATGATGTATGCTGGTAAGAACAGAAATACTGTAAATAATTGTATGGGGGCTGGGCTTCCCAAAGGCATCTTAGCACAAAGATGATTCGGTAGAGTGAGCACCACACTACACACTCTCTCTAGCAGTTAAGATGATTTTAACTCTAAGTTGCTCTGGGGAAACTAGGTCGGAGTCAGTGGGTTAATGATGTGACGAATAACCACCAACTAAGAGCCGAACACTCTGAACCATTCTGGCCCAGTTTAGAGTAGCTGTTTCTCAGTTTGCCTGTTAGAGGCTGAATGTAAGGCCTCCCTGTAATGTCCTTTTTGTAGAACTGTACCTGCTGTACTCAGAACTAAAATAGACTGTAAATGTGTGCAGTCTTTCAAAAGCCCAGGGTCTAAAAGAAAGAAGAACTGAACACAGTGAATAGCTTTTAGCACAGTCAGAAATGTGCTATTCATGGGAAACCTGGCAGAGATGTTCTTCTAAAGGTAAGACACTTGTCACAACTACGTCAGGCAATATTTTACCAAAAAGCTTGTTTCCTGCACAACCTAAATAGGATATTAATAATGTGTATATTATCTTTGTGATAATGATAACATTCTGGGTATGTTTTCTGAGAGGTCACTGGGTGATGCCATTCTGAGATCAGCAAAAATCTCAGCTTCTAGAATATCTGCATTTATTAAATCTTGCATGTTGATTATATGTTAATTCCTAAACCGATTCTGAAGGATATTACAGAAGGATTTCCTAATTTATTGCTAGTAGCTATAATACTTTGCATTACAGCATGACCTAAAAAACACTGATAATAACAGTGCAAAGTGTCAGTGTCATCTTACTTGATTTAACAATAATACAATGAGAATTCAATCATTTATTTCATTGTTTGTAACAATGACAAAGATTTTAAATCTAATAATCCAAAAACTAGATTTTTGGCTTTTAAAATGTCCACATTTATCTACAGACATATTTATTTGATTAGATAAGGCCTCACTTGCTTATCTAATTATTTTTTGGCAAAACGTCAAATACAAAAATACTTTAAAATGACTCTACAATGAAACTAATTTCTTACAAGTTTCAAACAGTTTGTATGAAGCTGTATAAATTAAGATGTTTTGGATGATAAACAGAGCTGTAAGTGATTTCATGATAAGTGACAAATCTGTACAGCACTGAATACGAACTGATAAAGAAACTGAAACCCACAATGCTGTGTTTTTGAAAATCGATAACGAAATTTCACTAATTAAACAGCTATTCAGAGTATTTTGTGACAAAATTACAATAAACAGAAAATTATAGCTTATTATTTAGTAAAATTTAAACACCTTTTTTTCTTTATGTTGTTCCCAAAATACTGTAAACTGTGAATAAAGTGTTAGTTTAGGGTGTGGTGTCGAGTTAATAGCATTTCTATCTACACTGTTTGAGTTATTACTGATTAACAGTTATTATTATAACTGAACCCAAAATTCGGAGCGATAGTGTATCAATAATCAATTCACCTGTACAATCTTGCCTTAAACAGTGCAGCAAAATGACTAATGAATAGAGTAAGGCTCGTCCTACACTACACGATCTTTTGCCCGATTTTAACCTCGATTTGCCACTTCGACAAATTTTCACAATCTGAGGCATCTTTCCAGGTCGGGAGCTCGATCGGAAGCAACTGACGGCGCAGATGATCTGTTAGTGTGAGAAGAATCTCCTGAATCTTTAGCCCCCGATTGAACTCCGGAGTGATCAGAGACCCTCAGATATTATCAAACATGTTTGTTATTTACGACTCAAAACGTTCCCGAGTCCTGCAGTGTGAGCCGATCAGAGAGCTAGAAGAGCGGAAAAACAAGGGAAAAGACGCGGAGACAGAGGGGCTGCGTGTAAAACACGGGCAGATAAGAACCGATATCATGTTTATGATGCTTATAATGTTGGATTCAGGCGTCAGGTCACTCTCTTTACAGTTTCAGCTCAGCTGCCAGTCTGTAGTGAAATATTTCCTCAGCTCTTACTGTGATATCAGCGTTTCTCACCTCATATCCATCTCCAGTTTGCACTGTCGTGGTCCAGTGCAGTAAGTTTAGCCTTGTTTGTGTAGTGATATGATGAGATCCCGGAGCTTGAGTTCTTATTTGTAGTGCAAACTCGTTATGTGTGTTATACTCTCTCTTTGCTCTGTCGTCTAGTGTGAGCGCCCTCACGACAAAAAGACAAGAAATTCTCTATCAAACTGACATTAAGTTTGTGATGCTCGCCGTTTTAGAAATCTGTTAAGATTTTAAAAGTAGTGTAGCGTATGCCCAGCCTTAGTGTTTGTGTTTATGTAAGACACTCTGTATATAACTATCAGAAGCAGAAGACAAATTTACACCACAGTGGACAGTAAAGTAAATCCAGTCTAATCCACGTGGGTCTGGCTATTTGTCCAAGCATTCCTCATGATGAGGGTCTGCTCTGACAGTGCAGAAGTGGAGGTGAAACCCGTTCTGCCAATGCTCTCCCTCAGGTCATCTCCCAGGAGTGAATTAGTGTAGCAGAGATTTAATGAGGTTGTTCACTGAAAGCCATCAGTGGAAGAGTGAACCTGTTGCTGACAGCCTGAACGTCTTCACGCTAATCCCACCATCACCTCCCCAACCAAAGAACATCCCTTCACACCTCTGCTCTGGAATTTACATCTGCAGTACATATAAATGCAATTTACTTCATTTCAACAAAGCTATGACACAAGCCAAGATGAAAAACAGGTCTATGGAAAAATGTGTTACTGGAATGAGTCTCTTTTTCTTTTATGCCAAAAACATAAACAAACAAAGAGTACTTTACTGACCTTGCAATGTGATTCATCCACACATCAGAAGGACTACAGAAAATCAGATTGTGGCAGTAACTGATTCAGTGTGTTAACACTTAATAATCTGATAACTGCCGAAAATCAGATGTGTCAGTAACTGATTCAGTGTGTTCACACTTAATAATCTGATAACTGCAGAAGATCAGATTGTGTCAGTAACTGATTCAATGTGTTCACACTTAATAATCTGATAACTGCAAAAAATCTGATTGTGTCAGTAACTGATTGTGCGTTTACATTTAATAATCTGATAACTGCAGAAAATCAGATTGTGTCAGAAACTGGTTCAGTGCATTTACACTTAATAATCTGATAGCTGCTGAAAAGCAGATTGTGTCAGTAACTGGTTCAGAGTAACTGGAGTCAGACAGTAATCAGATTTCTGCTTTACAACCAGCCAATAAACTCACAGAATAAGGTGTGACGTAAATGTAACCAAAACCCAAACTTCATGCTGTGGCTTTTTTTTTTTTTCGCACCACTTTACCTGAAAATATGAACGTACATCATTTATAAGATGAAGAATATTTAAATCCTTCATTTCTACAAGCATGTATTTGGTTTCTGGGTTGCTCCAAAAGTGTTGTACTGTGTCTCGGTACTGCCATCTGCTTTCGCACACACACAGACTGAGAAATCAGAATAAAAGTATACATGCACTGAGAAATCTGATTACTGAGCTCAAATCCAGCTCTCTTACGACCATGACCATTTGAATAATCAGGTAACTGCAGAAATCCGATTATGTTCGGTTTATTGAGTGCACATAAACACAGTCACTGAAAGAGAGGAAACCCACACCAGCAGGATCTCCCTAATGGGCATATGTTTACCTTTTTTTCTCCTGTCTATTCTGGTTGAAGTACTCTGGCTTTAAAAAGAATAACCTTTGTTTAATTACTGCATAATGCAATTTTTAAACAACCATTCAGAATGGTTTGATGTAAAACCGTTCAGATTTCTTTACAGCAGTGGTGATAGGAACCAGGGGTCACCACGACTACAACACAAATATAGACATTTTAATTACTATCCAAAACCAACAGTGAACCTACACATGTCTTCTGAGTTTTAGATGATGGGAAAATCTGAAATAATAAGTTTTCTTTGGGGACTATTTTGCCTCACAATGCTCTGCATATTATGTATCCCTCCACCATGAATAGATTTTGAAGCCAAAATCTTCTCTAAACTATTGTAAAACAAGACATCTGACAGTGTATTCATAACCATTTCATCTAATAACTTTCTGTGTGGGAGCTTTAAGAGGTGGACGTCTGGTTCCGATCACCACCACTGACTCAGTAAGTTTCTCTAGAACAGAGCGTTTCACACCAAATCACTCTGAACAACCCTTTTACTAACACATTATTTAAATCGAATAGTTATATTCAAAGTGTATTTATAACAAAACACATCAGTGGAGCTCACTGATTAAATACAGAACATGATTTTTGAAAATACCATTCATTTCTACCATGAAGAAAACTATAAGATGAGCATGTGTCCTCAGAGATCTGAATTTGGGTGGCGGTCCACTCTGAACCTGACCTGACACTGACATGTCTAAAAACTCTAGCAACACTTGTACCGGCCTCATCTTTGTTCAACACGTCTTGAATTTCCATTGGGATTTTAGGAACGTCAAGATCTTCCATCATCCATCACCCATCCAGTACCTTTGGTCACTCTTTGATGGACAGCAGACACATTTTCCAGCCTATGTTTCAGTTTTCTCTGTTTTGCTCCTGGCTATATCACCAGCAGCAGCCTCCACATGGCGTAAATTGATCTCTGATCTCTGCAGGATTTTTAAAGCCTTCACAATAAACTCAAATTCTGCACCGTGGTGCTGTGGAAGGAACATGGTTTTTGCAGAAAGTTCAGTCAAAACTGTAATATCGTAAACAATTACAGTAACAGATACAACATAATGAACACCTCCCAGCAACCCCAGCGCTAAGGGAATAATTCCAGTACTTTTTCTTTGGATCTAGGAGGCTACTTTAGCTAACAAGTGTTGGAAGCTTATAGCCCCCCAATTAGCAATGTGCTAACCGCATATCTACATCAAAATGTGTGAAGGTGTTCAGTAATCTCTAAGGGCTTGTTCAGACTGCCAGCCCAAATGTGATTTTTGGCATATCAAGACTGGATCAGGATTGATTTTTTGATAGTCTAGACAGAACAAATAAATAAATAAATAGTCAAGTCAAGTCAAATTTATTTGTATAGCACTTTTTACAACTGATGTTGTCACAAAGCAGCTTCACAGAAATCCATGAAGGACAAAGTTTTAACATGAAATGTAAATCCTCCAGGTGAGCAAGCCAGTGGCGACAGTGGCAAGGAAAAACTCCCTCAGAGCTGGTCAAACTACAGACAAAATTATTATACTACTCATGTTAATAGTAGTAGTACTAGTAATAGGAGTCCATGAAAACTTCAGTGTAGGGTGCGCAGCTAGTCCAAGGCAAGTGGCGGTGACTGGGGCGTGGGCAACTGGTCTGAAGCGGGTAGCAGGAGAGCTCGACAGACAATCATCCATCAGTGTCCAGCCGGACAGGTGGGCAGTCGTTTACTCTGAAAAAGGTAGGGAGATGGAATTAGTTTTGTTCTGTATGGGTGTATGTATAATAATATGTAAAACATTTCCAGAGTGTGGCTAATGACTCCGGCAGATCTGACTATAACAGCTTAACTAAAAGAAGAGAACCAAAAGGGCACACAGACACGGGAGCACCCTGAAACAATTTGGCATCCCTCCGCTCCACCGTCCACAAAGCTGAGTGATCGCATGCGAGCAGCGGGATGACAGCACCAGCGTCTCAGTTTACTATAATTCCCTGCGTCCATGGACCCCTGGATCTGCTGCCTTTATCTAAGGGGAAACATTAACTACCAAAAGCTAAACTAAACAAGTGAGCTTTCAGCCTAGATTTGAAGATCGCGACTGAGTCTGAGTCCCGAACATTTTCTGGAAGATCATTTTATAAGAAAAGGCTCTTCCCCCAGCTGAAACCTTCTGAATTCTGGGAATTATTAAAAAGCCAGCACTCTGTGATCTGAGTAATCGTGGTGGCTTGTAATGGGAAATAAGGTCTTGCAGGTACTCAGGAGTGAGCCCATGTAGGGCTTTATACGTCAATAAAAGAATTTTGTAATCAATATGGAATTTAACAGGCAGCCAATGAAGTGATGATAGAACTGGACAGATATGATCAAATTTTCTAGTTTTAGTGAGAACACTGGCTACAGCATTTTGAACTTGTTTTAAGTTTACTTAAATTCCTGCTGGTGCATCCTGACATTAGTGCATTACAATAGTCTAGCCTTGAAGTAATAAAGGCATGTACTAATGTTTCTGCATCATGCAGCGATAAGGCATTTCTTATTTTGGCGATGTTGCGAAGATGTAAAAAAGCTGTCCTAGTGATACTGCCTATGTGTTGATCGAATGATAAATCTGGATCAATTATGACACCAAGATTTTTTGCAGCTGAACCAGGTATAACTGGAAAGTCAGCGAGATTTAAAATTATATCTGATAATTTATTTCTCGCCACTTTTGGACCCAGAAGGAGAACCTCTGTTTTGTAAATAAAATCAGATTTTTGCAAATCAGATAGAAACCACATTTGGAGGTGGTTTGAAATGCGACACCAGTTGGATTTTTACAGATGCGTCTCAGTCTAGATGCTCAAATCAGATTTCAAAGTGTCAAATCCAGAGTGACGGAAGTGCTGGGATTCAAGAAGCACTCCAAAGATTCACGATTATGAAGAGAATTCTGAAGAGTTTGGAGGGCGAGATGATGCTCCTCCATCTTTCCTGCATCCGCATTTGAAATCCGCATCACAAGCGTAGCTACGTAGCTACTGACACCTATGTCATTGCCATGGCAACCCTTGCAGATTGACTGGTGATGTCTGGACACACAAATCCAATCTTGCCTGAAAAATAAGTTTTCTTTGGGGATTATTTTGCCTCACAATGCCCTGCACATATCCCTCCACCATAAGTGTTTTTTAAAAATACATTTTAGAACCAAAACCTTCTCAAACTATCGTAAAACAATGTTGCAGACATTAGGCAGTGTATTCATAACCATTTCATGTAACAACTTTCTGTGATTGAGCCTTTAGAGGTGGACGTCTGGTTCCTATCACCACCACTGTGAACAGTGTTTCACATCAAACCACTCTGAATGACTCTGTTTACATCTTAACCCTAAACCTCTTCCTTAATGCAGGAATGTAAAAGAATTTGGTGGAATCAACAGAATTCCCATTTAAGTGGTCCAATCAAACTTCTTTGCTTGCCAGGCGTAAGTGGCAGGAGAGTCTGCATGGAAAGCATTTTTTAAATGAATTCGTAAAGTTGCAACAGATACAAAAACACTGAAAAACATCACAGAATAAACTAATTTCACCAAAACATAAGCAACTGTTAGTCCTGCCATCATTCTAAAGGGGGGGTGGGGGGAGATCAGAGTTCTCTCTTAGTCTTATAGTCTACGCTTAAACTACCACCATAAGTCAAATGTACAGTTTTGCAACCACTGTTGGCACTAAGGTGGATCCATGATTTTATGCAAATCTCTGGGTGTCACACCGCAAATAATAATGGACCTGACCAACCGGGGCCCTTCCTGAAAGGGGGGCTCCTCCAAAAGCCTTGAAAAAAAAAAACTGATTTTGGTTTCTATTTTCTGTGTTATACAAATATTTTTCCATGATCATCTTTCAAGTTCTGCTTATCTACCTGTTGTTTCCGCCTCCAAAATTAAAGTGGTTTGATCCTCAGGCCCATACAGCTATCATGTGACTTCTACACTGTCGGTTACAGATGGCAGTTAGTGGCTGTTCCCCAGTTCTAACCTGGTTAAAATAAAACCAAAATCTAAATCTAAAAAGGGTTCTTCTATGATTACAAGCTTAATATCGTAAGAATAGCAGAACCTTTTTGGTGCTATACAGAATCCTTTTCAAGAATGTTCTATACAGAACCATATACAACACATTCTCCATCAATCTGAAGAACTATTTCATGATGTAAAGAACCCCATAATCATGCAAAGGGTATTTTAGTGTCCATGGTTCTATGTAGAACCATTTTCTTTACTAAAGAACTCTTGAAAAACCATCTTTTTTAAGAGTGTATGCAAAGTGAGGTTTTACAGTATTAACCTTTAAATGCGTAGCAACCAACCATATAATGAATTACAATATGTTAATAATTAATGTTATATTTTTTCGTTTCATTTATTTAAAATTTGGTGCTACACCTGTGCACATCCATAAACAGCTAATGATGCCCCCAGCTTATCCACCCTTTTCTTGTCTTGGCTCAATCCTAGAAAGATGCTTATTACAGATACATGTGTGTCTATTCTGGAAAAGTTGAGCTGAGTTCCCAGAAGTGGTCCCTGTTAATGATTTTGGATGATGACATTTAACACTGGACACATAAATGAATATTTAGACACAATTAAACCCTTTCTCATAAGTCATATCCCCATGTTACCTTCAAAAAGGCCTTACTTACAGTTCCAAATCTGGCTTTTCTGCTGTTTTTGCAACACAAACAGGGAATATTCATGAAAGGGAATATGTGTGAGGATACTGAACCAGCAGCATTAATCTGATCCTGTTTGAATATGTATTTAACCTTGCTCTGCCCTGCACACACTGCGAGCCAGGCTGAGAGGGGTCTGGGTTAAGTGCACACGATTCGAGGCTTATTGGAAATCACCAGCAGGCCTTGAGGATGCACCATTCAGGTCGCAGCAGATGAGAAGCAGGCTGCCCTCGGTCAGCCCCGCTGTAATCTCTCGTAACGACGGGTCATCGCAGGCTGACCCAGCAGCCTCAGCACACACTCCCCTATGAATAGACTTAATGGGAGAATTAAACAAAAACAGCTACCCAATCCTGAGCTATAGAACCTCTACAATTTACACAACTCATATTCACTCATCATACTTTCATCTAAAAGTGGATAACACTGCATTTACACTCAAGGAGAGCAGGGCTCACACTAACACACAGTAAAATGTGACCTGAATATTTTATGTATGCTATTCTCCAAGGGACCTTCAATACAGACAGTAGTTCTATATTAGGGGTGGGATAAAATATTGATATGGCGATATATTGTCTCGCTTTCTTTTAAGATACGTTATCGATACACTGGTGCCAAAAATCATTTTATTTATTAAAACATGCATTCGCTGTAAACGCTCCAAACAGACTCCTGCTCTAATTTGATTTACCAGATTTACTACTTCATGACCCCACATGGTGGCGTTAAGGCGCTAATCAAATGAATACGGTAAACTTGCCATGTAGAAAAAGAAACTCACAGGTGAGAAATGACAGATAACGGGGGAAAGGAATTAGACAAGGCACTGTCCTCTTTCAAGTCGAAGGAATTCGCAAGAACAACTCGAAGTCAGCCTACAATTGATACAGCTTTTAAAGCAAAACTTCCTTTTACATCCCTAGGGCTACCAGTATTTTGAGAGAGAAATGTGTATTTTTGCATTAATGTATATTTTTTGTATAAACTAATTTTTGTTTTTTTCCTTGTAAGTTTACACAGTTAGAAAAGATTTTAGTGAGGCACAGTTGTGTTCTACCTTTAGACGTTTTAACCCCTAGAACTGTCCTGCTTTGTGGTAGTTTATGGCTGTTTTACATTGGAATGATGACACACAGTCAGTGTATGTGTGTTAAAGGGGATGAAGCTAAGCTATGCGCTTTGTTGTACATTGTTTCATATTGGTTGTTAAATTCTGTGAAACTGTCACTAATAAATACATAATTACTGCTATCTGCCTGTTTAGGAGTATTTTATTTTCTACACTTACACAGATATCGTGATGTATTGCAGAGAACTGTCTTTCAATATATCGAGTATCATCATTATCATGGGCCCTATGGGGAGTTGTGCAAGAGGGCCCTGTAAGGAGAGAACAATCTGGTAAGAGTCAGGCCAGAGTGGGTTTTAAAAAAAAGACATTATACGCGTCTGGTTTTAAAGGTTACCAAAATAGGTGTAAAGTTTGGATATGATGGGAACTAAAATGGTAGGGAATTGTGTAACTGGGGTGCGGAGATTACTTCATCACCCCAGAGGGGAATAAAAAGGGATATTTTGAGATGTTATTTGCATTGTGGTTGACTGATTATATACAATATTAGAGTTACTTATAAATGTCCAGACCCTGGGCAAAAAGAGATAGCTCTTGGCTGCGACAGCAGAACCATTTAAAAAATTATGTTTTTTTGCATGGTGAATGGTTCCCAGAGTGATGGAGAATATATGTTGTATGTGGTTCTATATAGAACCTTTTTGAAAAGGTTTCTACATAGCTCCAAAACAGGCTCGGTTATTGTTTACGATATCAAGCTTCTAACAGTTTTGGCGCTATACAGAACCATATACCACACATTCTCCACCAATCTGAAGAACCATTTCACCATGCAAAGAATCCTTTAAGAATGCAAATTGTTCTTTGAGTGTTCAGGTTCTACATAGAACCCTTGTTTTTACTAAAAAAAACCCTAGTAGGTTCCAGTGGAATTTGCTTTTGGTCAATTTGTCTCACCTTAGCAACGTTACCTTTGAGTTTTGACAGCAATCAGACAGATATTTCTCCAGATTTACTGTTTTTGTATCACAAAAGTGTTTGTGGTTAGCGAGCTGTACAGAATTCAGTCCTATATTATTTCATTTCCTCTTGGTGTGTGTAATATAGCAGAGTTTAGAAGCAGATGAACAGCTCACAGTGAGAGATAGACAGGCTAAAGTACAGCTTCCACACGGGGGGGTTAGTTTAACACACTGTTACAACTAAGACCACTAAAGTAAACAACTCCATATCCCCGCATATACATTCACAACAGCTCATTTTTCAAATGTTTAACATAAAACAGAAGTAAATAAAATATAGCTCAGTTTTGTCACTTGTTCAGGCTTCTTGTGGAAAAATATTATTAAGTTTGCACAAATACTTTTAAAATGACTTCACATTACTTTAGCACAGATCTCCCTGTAATAATTAGTTTTTACTTAATGGTTTTGTTTAATATGTAATACATACAACTTTCTAATACAATTTTCAACTTAACTATTTTAATTTTATGAAGATAAAGATTTTGAGAGCAAATGTGTTAAGTTCTTTTAACTTAGAAAATCAACAACACATGCATCACCCAAACTTGTGTATACAACTGTGTTACATTGTGAGTGTTTGTTAGCTAGCAACTTTAGCTAATGCAAGACAGCTTTCAAAGTAAGTTAATGGGTTAGCTTGGGTAGCTAATAAACCCAGTGATTTTTTTTTATATTATATTTTATTATGTTTTCCACCTGAGTGCTTTTCTTTTTCTTTTGAGTTTATCAGACTCGCCTGTCATAAAGGAGATTAAACCCCTTCATGAAGGAACACAGTGGTGAATAACAACAAAGGCGACTCTGAGACGAAGGCTGGATAAAGAGAATAAAGACAACAGAGCTGTAAACCAAAGAGTTCAGAGGCGTACCTGGCGCTGATGAAACTCTAGTTTGTTCGCAGTGCAATCGCTCGATCATCAGAACGACTGATCATAAGAACAGGAGCACAAACAAATGTAAATTAGGAAGCTCTTACTGAAAGATGACGAAAGGTGAGAACCAACACAGCGTCTTTGTGCTCACAGCCGCACATACATCAGCACTTACACTCTGCAATGAGCCTCAACCAAGAGCTCCACTCAGTGTGACTTTCAGCTGACCTGCAGAGAGCAAGAAAGTTATTTATTTATAGAACAATCAGAATGTTTGTAAACATGAATGCTGGCTGTTCTCCTGGATGGATAGCGCATCCAGTCAGCAGTAGAAGCAGCTCGGTTTAAGTAGCGGTAAATACAAATTTTGCCCTTCCCAAGGAACCGAACCGTCAGCTGGCTGATGTCCATCTTTACACCAGGCTGAAGTTGGCATCCTTTTCGCCAGCAGCCAGTTGCACCAGCTGAAAGTAAGTTCGATCGTAAGTTGGGCTGTAAAGTCCATCCTAAACACTACTTTGACAGTAATTAGTTTAAAACCAGCGACACACAGAATTTTGGTTGCACCACAGACACTTAAGGTACATTTGAACTAGTAGAGCGTAAAGTGATCGTAGATCAAAACACTGTCGCACAGAATGACATTTTCACTCTGCAGCCAATCAGTAATGCTACCCAACATAAACAGGAAGCATTACACGCTCTAATCTTCACAGGCAGTAAAATTTCTCTCTATAAGCCTCATTTTTTCACTTCAGGTGTGTCGGTCATATTAGCCTTAATTAAAAAAGAGACTATGTTTTTCAGTAAAGTAGTGTTATTAAAAGTGGTGTCTGTCTCTTGTATGTGTGTTTGTCCTGTTCTGCTGCTGGATTTTTTCCAATGTTCAAACTGGGCTCTCCTGCACAATATTTTAAAGGCATTTTATCAGTGAACGATAAGTACCATTAGCGAATGCAGATGTACTAATGCAAAGTGAAATTATTCAAAGATAGCAAGTTGCCAAACAATACATTTTGCTAACCTGCTGTGAAATGATGTGAGGTTTTAGCCCTCCAACCCTGGTCCTGTAGATCTACCTTCCTGCAGAGTTTAGCTTCAACTTATATCCAGTAAGTTGCTCACCCCTTACTGAACTCTAATACATCTGAGCCAGCCAGTCAGGGATTTGGGAAGAGGCTGATTAGCTTGAGCAGGTGTGGCAGATTGTGGTTGAAATCAGGCTCTGCAGGAAGGCAGATCTCCAGGACTAGAGTTGGACATGACTGTTTTAGCCTACTGCTACCAGCAGTACAGTCATCATCATACAGTGCTAAAAATGAAAACAATAGCAGGATCAAGCAAGCATAAACAAGAACACAGGTTGGTGTAAACCCAACAACCAATACAACACATCCTTATACCGAATGCACCATTCGACAAACACAACATTAGCCTCATTGAAAACGACAACAATTAAAATAAAACAGCTGAACAAAGAAGAAGCAAAAAAACCCAACAAACTTAAAAATAAAACTGTCAAGCATGCATCAAAATGCATCCATTACAACTTAGACATTATACACTCTTTTATTGTTTCAAACAAATATACAAATAAAGCAACTCATAACAGCTTGTTTAAGATGAACAGAGCATAGCATTGCCTTGTCCTTTTTGCTGAAATAGGGAAGGACATTACTGCATGCTGGAAAACCTCTAAAAAGGAGGGGCGTAGCTCCAAATAGGGAGACCACATAGGAGAGGCGTAACTCAGAATGCTTCGCTTAGGGTTGTTGAGAGGTCTGGTGGGTTTTCTGTGACGCTGCGTTCCTGTTCCTGCTGGCTGATTGTAGTTATGTTGCTGATAATGTTTTGTTAATTATTTATATTTGATCTTGCATGCATTAAATGTGTGCATTAAAGGGACAAATCATGATGTTCATTTGATTTTTAAGTAATCTAAATATTGATGCACCCATACCAAGGATTCATTTTACTGCCCTGTTGCGGCTCCAAAGCAGAGTTACATTTGTAGGTAAAAAATAAAATAATCCTCCTATGCAGTAAAATAAAGCTCTGATTGTTCAAACACAGTTTAAACGTTAAATGGTCTTAAATGATAATTCACCCTTTAACTCTGAAGATCAGTGCGCAGACTACTGGTCACCATAGCAACACAGACAACAATCTCCCCTACCTAGTAGCTAACGAAAAGACAAAGAGAAAGATTTAAGATCAACATCAGTATTTTAAAGATAAATGGACAGACTAATTTGCATTTATTAAAATTCTGGAAGGTGCAGTCAGTTTCTCATTTGACAGCTTCTTGTTCAAATTTTCCCGTTCCACCTTAAATGGTGCAGCAGTTACATTCTGGCCCTTCGGAGTGAGATTTAGTGTGGAACTGGAAAATTCAAACAAGAAGCTGTCAAATGAGAAGCTGACTTCAGCCTCGTAAAAATCAAACATTATGAGACATTTTACAAGAAACTGTTCTACTTTTGAGGAAACGTTTCCTGCCAGAGATGCAAGAAAAGCAGCTACAGCTGAGCTAAAGCTTAAAGCAGAGCAAAGTAAGTCTGCATTTTTGTTTATATTTTTTAGCCTGTACTAGCACATTTGCACATACTGAGACATACTTACAGCCAAGATAGAAAAATGTTACTTCAATAAAATGGACATAAAATGTTGTGGCTCCCAAGGTGGATTGATTATTGTTGAAAGGACAAAATAGCTCTTGTTAACCTTTAGGTTGCCTACCCTGACCTATATTGACTTATACTGACCTTATTAAAGAAATCAGATATCAACCAGATGTGTCTAATACACATTCAATATCGTCTCTTAGCCGCGGCTGCTCCTTATTTGAAGCGTGTTATTCCAAAATGTGATAAAACAACAAAAACACTGTTTTTATTAACAGTGTTTATTAACATATACATGTAATAATTATGAATGATCACATTACACCCAAACTTTTTTCTTGTTTAAGAAAATTAAATTAGCAAGCATGAAATCTGTCACAGTTGTTTTTCTAAATGCTTTAAAATAATAAATAAATGACATTATAATAAATAATAAAAGCTTTTTGCCTAAACTGTATCATCTTCACGAACTAAAAAAATATTTTATACATTTGTATTATTATCAATTTCATATGGGTTAAAAAGTTTTGTTAAACTAAATTAGAATAATGTGACTACATAAGAAATCAATTTTAAGGTGCCTCATTTTTAAAAAATCTTCAGTTTAAACATCAGCTAACAAGACAAGCAGCATGACTCATGCAATTTTTGCTTGATACAGCTGCATGTAGCACAAAAATGTATTAATTTTTTCAAACCTAAGCTTATATTAATATTTGTAAAGCTAAAGTTTCGAGGGTTAAACTCACACTTTCTTTAAATGTTTAGATTTTACAACTTCAGTGTGCACTGAAATGTTTAAACTGGAATTATAATTACTCTTTATTTTGCTGTTCCATTATCCAGAAGCATATTTTTTTAATACTTCATTCTTGTTTTTAATTCTTATTAATTTTGTTAATTATTATTATTCTTTTGCACTAGTGAGGCATACAGAATTTAAATAAAATTGAAAAACGCACTGATATCGGATCAGTATTTCGTATCAGTCAGTACCCGAAGTTAAGGTATCAGAATCGATATTGAGAGAAACTTGGAAAACTGGGATCGGTGCATCTCTAAATCTAAAATGTAGAGCAGTTAAATCAGAGAACTTGTAGAAAGGAGAATTCCCACTCTGTACTGTCTTTCAGGTTTCTCAAACGCTTGAGGGTACGCGTCCTGTTTTTGATACAAAGCGGGAAACCGGAAGAGGCCAGACTCCTCATAAACTGACTTTGGTTAAATCAGATCCAGATTTGATCAATTGTGTAGTCTAATGTTACTCCTTTCAAGATTCCATGATAACTGTCTAAAAGTCCAGTGAATACCATTTGTTTGAAAACTTAAATGAACCTTTATTCTACTCTTTTACATTGACAGTAACTAAAGGCGATCAGGTACGGAGTCAAATTGAAGTCTTAGTGATGAGAAAATAAAACTATCACAAAAATGTGGTCTTAGTGAGTTGCAAAAAAAATTAATTTTGACCTCTTTTTGATTTGGGGGGCGTGGGAAGAATAGAGAGGTGTGGCCAAGATGGAAAGGCGTGTCATGGACGTTTCACGTCATCAGCTGGAGCCGCCGCTGCACAGCCTGTCATTTCAACTAATGCCATCATGACAGACGCTAGCCAAGCTGCACCACAGGTATTTATAGTTTATATAAATATAGATATATAGTTATACATATATATATAATATATATATATATATATATATATATATATATATATATATATATATATATTGTTTATTACTTATGTCATACTGCAATGTCATACTGTTACAACATAAACGTAAACTGTTATTTATTTAATTTATTTACTGACAATATGCAGTTGATTTAATTAAAACTGTGAGTTATCCTAATATATGTCACTGTTATTATGAAAAATACCTTTAGAAAAATAAAAATGTGCTTCCCATTATACATCTGTTATTCTTTTTCAAAATGTATTATATCCAATTTTTTTAGTAATGGAAACACAGCATTTTGGAATGAAACTCTTCAACTGTTTCCGCAGCTGGAAATTGCAGCTATTTTTCTTCGCCAGTACGTGGCAGTAATTGCGATAACTGCTATATGTCAAGCAGCCATAGAGTCTTGAGTGAATATCTCTATGAAACTATTTAAGCAACATGAAAGCATTTTTCTTATTTATACAGGTGAGTTATGTACACGCATCTTGAATTAATCATGCAATTTACATCGCAGATATAATGTTTACTCACACCACTTTGCTGCTTCAGATTTGAATCATTATCATCTACATTTGTGCCAGTTTTCTGTTGTGCTAGCATGCTAAGCTAATGCTAACCAGCTTATCTCTCCTTGTTAGCAGCGACATTTAACAGTTAGCAATTGTTGTTAGATTGGTGGTTTGACATTTATTGAATGGTGGACTGAAAATTGTGTGCTGCCGATGTGAAAGAACTGAATTTTTTTGATTGTTCAGAGAAGCTTCATAAATACAGGCTCAGATCTTTCAATTTTTGGTATTTATTTATTAAGTTACTTTTTACCAGTTGGTCATTAGACTTAGAATAATAAAGTTTTCTGATTCATGGGCTGCGAAAAATGAAAACAATAATGTCAATTTTCAGTGCATATTGCATAGTTAATACCATGAACTATTTCATATCACTGGAAAGAGCATATCAGTTCACAAATAATACTAAAATTACTGTTAACTGTAAATTGGACTAAATACAGTATATTAAAGTAATACTTTGAAAAGCTATATTCAATATGTACTAACAGTTTGGTTCATAAATATGAAACTATTCTGCTACTTGAAAAAAAGGCAGCATGTCATAATAATGATTGTGTCTCATGATAACGAGAACGTTTCTCATATTTATGAGATGATAAGTCATTTTATGTGATACTGAGTCATAATAATGAGATGTTAAATCATAATTGTTTGATGCTAAGTCATAATTATGAGATACTAAGTCATGTTTATGAGAAGGTAAGTCATAATTAGGAGATATTAAGTCATAATAATGAGACACTACGTCATACTTTGAGAAATTAAGTAATAAAAATTAGATATTATGTGACAGTAAAGAGACTAAGTCATAATTATAATACTAAGTCATAATAATAAGAAAGTAAGTCATAAACGAGATACTAAGTCTTAAAAAGTAGATACTATGTGACAATTATGAGTCATTATTATGAGGAATTAAGTCAAAATAATTAAAAAGTAAGTTATAATTATGAGAATCTTTCTCACTCTTATGGCTTTCTAAATAGCCATATTTCCATAGAAACAGGCTTCCATAATAAAACAGATCCGTTATGTCCAGTCATGGTTTTCTGTCCAGTGACGTCCATGTTTTATTAAACAGAGAAAGATTGTTAGGCATGATGTCTAGGGTTGTTTGTCCTCCTGACAGACACAAGATGGATTTTCTCATTAATTCTCTGTGTGACTCCTAATTTGCAGCAGATAATCCTCGTAAAAGTTCAGAGGTGTCTACATTAGTGGACAAAGAGCTGCCACATCCATTCCAAAGGGCAGCATGCTTGGTATGCTGTCTGTGTGTGAATGTGTGAGAACAGGGTTGCCAAATACGTCCCCAGTTCCTCCTGTTGGTGAGCCAAAAAACCCCAGTTCTAAACACTTTAGTGTGCATTATAATTATTAACCCTTTAAAGGGGAATTCCACAGATTTTTCAAAAATGCTCTATAATTCAGTGGTTGAGATGTAAACAAAGTCAGTGAGAGTGGTCTGATGTGAAATGGTTCATTTTGCAGCAAAACTTAACGGCTCAGATTTCTTTACATTGGTGGTGATAGGAACCAGGGGTCACCATGACTACAACACAAATATAGACATTTTATTTACTATCCAAAACCACCAGTGCACCTACACTGAGTTTATATGGAATGTTGATGATGAAAATAGTGGAAAATCTGAAACAATAAGCTTTCTTTGGGGACTATTTTGACTTAGAACCCCCTTTATGTATCCCTCCACCATGAATGGATTCAAATAAATTGATTAAAATTGGTTTTATACCAACATTTTATCACAAAACTGTCGTAAAACAATCATGACTTATTGTCTTATAATAACAAGAACGTTTCTCATATTTATGAGAGGCTAAGTCATTATTGTGTGACAGTAAATCATAATTATAAGACATTAAGCCATAATAATGAGATACTAAGTCATAATTTGCCAATACTAAGTCAAAATTATAAGAAATTAAATCATAACAATGAGATGCTAAGTCATAATTATGAGATCCTGTCATAATTATGAGAAATGAAGTCATAATGATGAGATGCTAAGTCATAATTATGTGATACTAAGTCATGCCTATGAGAAATTGTCATAATAATGAGATGCTAAAGCATAATCATGTGATACTAAGTCATAATTCTGAGAAACTAAGTCATAATGAGATACTGTCATAATTATGCAATACTGTCATAATTATGCAATACTAAGTCATAATTGTAAAAATAAGCCATAATAATGAGATACTAAATCATAATTATGCAGTACAAAGTCATAATTTTGAGAAATTGTCATAACAATGAGATGCTTAGTCATAATTATGAGATCCTAAGTCATGATTATGAGAAATGAAGTCATAATAATGAGATCCTAAGTGATGATAATGCAATACTAAGTCATAATAATGAGAAAGTAAGTCATAAATATTCTGATTCATAACCAGATCTTGCCACTCCGCTTGGTGCCAAGATCTCCCACCGCTGGGTTGCGTTCAACTAATTTACACAGTTTACATCACATAAACTCAAACCCAAAACCTACTGCTCTTTCAGGAGACTGAAGGCGTCTAAAAAAACCTTCCCAAAGAAAGGTCATTTCACCAGCTTGACCCCTGGTAAAGTGTAGGGCTGTTTTTTCATTTGGACTGCAGTGACCCAGCAGGCTATGGATTAAGGAATCGGCTCTTTTTGAGATTAGGAATCTTCCCCCTGAGACACTGACCCACAGGTTGGCCTGCTGGAGCAAAACAGCAATTACTGCAGACCTGGACGAGTAATAGGGCACTGACCTTACAGGGAACCCCTGAGAACCAGGGAAGAACAGGACACCACCCAGGAGGATACAAGTGATTGCTCACAGAGGAAGAAAGATAGACCTGATCACCCAATACAGCAACACACTCAGTTATTCAAAAGTTTGGAATTGAAAAGAAAATGAAAAAGAATGAAATATCATTATTAATATTTTATCTTTTAGCACTAAAAAGTATTTTCAGATCTTTACTTCAGAAACAATAGGAAGTAAAAGATGAATGATAAGATACATAATTATATGATATATATTGATAAGTAATTATCTACACTCTTAAAAAAGATGATTCTTCAAGAAAATGGTTCTATATAAAACCATGAACACTCAAAGAACCCTTTGCGTGATTAAAGGTTTTTTTTTGTGTGTTGCAAAACGGTTTGTCAGATTGATGAAGAATGCTGTACATGGTTCTATATAGAATTTTTGAAAAGGGCTCTATATAGCACCAAAAATGTTCTTCTTTTGTTCCAATGTCAAACTTGTTACAATAGAAGAATCCTTTTGGTGCTTAACAGAACCATTTTCTTTGAAAAAAAACTTAAAATATGTATGTAAAAATGTATTTTTTAATGTATTTTCCTTCTAGAACTCAAGCGTTACTCCATTCAGTAAGAGAAAATAATCTATGAATTGAGAAACTGGGGCTTATAAGAAGAAAACACACAGAGTCTGTTTACATGCACTTAATAATCCGATAACTGCAGAAAATCAGATTTTGTCAGTAATCCGATCAACCCGTTTACATGCACTTGAGCAATCAAACTAGTTATTAACCCCGGTAAATGTCAAAATGATTTGAGTTATGCATGACGTCACGTGTGAAATATGTACAGTATTTTCCCAGAGCGTTGATGTGTATAAAAATGTAAACAACAGTAGTAGGACGTCACGTGTGAAATATGTAAAAAAAATTTCCCAGGGGTTGGTGTGTGTAAAATGTAAACATCAGTTGTAGGACGTCACGTGTGAAAATTGCATCTAATTTTCCGAGGAGGTAATGTGTGTAAAAATGTGAACAACTATTATTTTTCCCAGGGTGCGTGTTGGAGTGGAAAGCGTGAGCAAATTTCCTCCCCTTGAGAAGTGTTAATGAAAAAAAAATGATGTGAATTTTGTGTAAACGTTTAAAGGGGGGGGGTGAAAAATTGAAACGGGTGGGCGTTAAAAGCGTAAGGATGAGATGCGAGGACTTACCGTCGGTGAGTGGGGGGGGAGGTGGTTGGGTCAGGGTATGGTGTGTGTGTGTGTGTGTGTGTGTGTGAATGCTTTTTGATAACTTCCCAAGGTTTGTCCGGTATGGTACGTGGGAAGAATTTTCAGATTCCCAGGATGTGTTTTGGAAAAAAAGATTCCCAGGGTGTGTTTTGGAAAAAAAGATTCCCAGGATGTGTTTTGGAAAAAGATTTCCACGATGTCCTTGTTTTTGTGTTTTTGAGTGACAGTAGCAAGTGGGGGGCCTCCGTTCTGCTAAGTGTGACTAATAATTGAACAGGTGTCGTGGTGTTTTTCTCCTCACAATACTATAAAAACTGGCCAAAGTTGCTCATTATGGACCAGTTTGCGAGCAATTACAATACCCCTGCTGGGGGTGAAGCTGAGGTGTTAAACTTATCGACCGACTCCGAGTACGAGTCTGACACCGAATCTGCGAGAAGTACGATGGGTCTCACAGATTCTGACGAATCATCCACAGCGGAGGATGGTGTTATTCGCAACTCCCCAGAAACGGACGCGCCAAACTCAGCTGTCGTTCAGGAAAGACCCAGCGTGATTGTGTGGCGATCTTTCAGCGGCACAGGTTCAGACGAATCACTCAGAGCGGCGGCGGTCGGGGATGAAGTTATCTGCATCACCCCTGAAAAAGATACGACAAACTCGGCGGTGGTTCAGGAAAGACCCAGCGTAATCGTGTGCAACCTCGCCAACTGTGTCAACTATATCACCGCCACGGTCCGGTCGCACCGCGAACAGACAACGTTGTCATTTCGGACGACGAGGAGGAGGAGGAGGGGGTTTGTCAGCCACGACCCGGCGACCGTGTTTGCAACACGCCGAAAGTCGGTGCCAAAACAGGTGACGGACCGTCGATCGCAGATTAAGTCCGGTCTCCGATTACAAGGAGCGATTTGATGAGTCGAGAGTTTCTGCTAATTTGACGTCAACGATGAGGTCTGTGTTATTTAACGACAACGCTGTATCTTTTTTTGATGACAGGATACAGAGCGATGCAGAGCGATGACCATGTTGCGACAAACGGAGGTGTGAACTTTCTAAACGTCGAAGATCCAGTCGATTTGTTTGAACTTGGAACTTTAGTGGACAGAACTTTTCGCTGCGACTTCATTCAATAGAATGAGTGTCGCTCAGCAAAACGATACAGGAATATTGACCGAAGCTGAGGATGGATTACCGTCGCAGAACGAATGTGATTTATCGGATTTTACCTCACACGCTGACGATGGAGTGAATCAGGATGTTTTTATGCAGGATATCAACGCATCGACTTTGGGAGGGTTACCACCGCAGAGCGAAGGACACGCGTCACACGTTAACGACGGAGCAAACGGGGGTGTTATCAACGCTTCGGGACCGGGGTGTCAGGCGGCAGACCCAGAAATTTACACAGAAGACTGTTCGATCAGCAGGCCCTCCACAAGCGGGGAGGGGGGTGGGTGAGGGAGAGACACAGACCCATGTTTAATCACAGTGAATACAATTATCAAATAAATTTATCTGATCTAGGTACAGGTTTGAATTTAATTCAGTTCACGCAGGCTCTACACAACCAAGTAGACCGTTTGTTACAAAAAGCCAGACAGGTTTCACAAGGGGATGACATTATTCAAATAGGTTTGAAAGGTGAAAGTCTGTTCTTGCCCGTGATATTTCAAACTAATGCAGAGGAACTGAACGCTGAACATTTTCTGAATTACGTAGAATCGGTTGTTCAATCCAATAAAAAACTGTTAAGCGACAAATCACTCACACTGAACGTTCAGATAGTGAGAAACTTTCGAGGCGGAATAGGTTATTCCAGAATGATAAACAGTATTTTGTCATCGGAAATAAAAAAGTAGGCATTTAGTTATATTTTTAAACGCTTACCAAAATTCCTGCTTCGCGTGTAGTTTGACGGGTGTGATGAAACCGGGTTTGACCCAAAGCGAATGTCAAAAGGAAGCTCTATTACTTTTAAATCGGTTAAATATTTCACCGGAACATTTAGTTTCATTTAACGACGTGACTTTATTCGAACAGTTTTTAAACGTCAAAATTATGATTCTTTACAGAGTAAACAACGGTGGTTCGTTTCAGACTTTCCAAACGCATGAACAACCGCACGAGAAGACCTATTACCTTCTTTTGCTAAACAATCATCATTATGGTATTTTGAATTTAAAAGGTTTTTTCGGTGTTAAACATGTGTGCAAAGCCTGTCACATTCCGTATTCGCACAGTAAATACACGCACCGCTGCGATTTTATGTGTAACGTGTGTCAGAGGGTTTGTTTAAAAACCGAGAACGTTTTGAGGTGCGCGGAGTTTCTTAGATTCTGCAGGCCACAGGATTGTTTTTCACACCACAAACGAATGGGTTATTGTGAGAAGGTTAAATTGTGTCAAAACTGTAATCGCTCATACATAGTGACGACCAAACTCCACAGGTGTCCCCAGACCACGTGTAACATTTGCAAGTCACCTTTAGTCGAGAAAGAGGATCCCTCTAAACACCAATGTTTTATCAGACCCGCTTTGCCGAGGCCGCAAACGCAGAAATATGTATTTTTGACATAGAGTCCCGTTTTACGAAACAAAACGAGCACGGGGCGATACATATACACGCAGTCACGTACGAAGGTCGACATTGGTGCGCCACGGGCCACGACTGCATAGCAAAGTTTTTTAAACGTTTTAGAAAAAACAGATACAAAAAGTATACATTTATCGCTCACAGCAGCAGCGGTTATGACTCGTATTTTATGCTAAATTACCTAACAAAGAACAAAATAGTACCGCATCTCATTACTCAAGGAAATAAAATCTTATGCATGACCGATATTTTTTTCAAACAACGTTACGTAGACACCCTGAGCTTCTTCCAAACGAAACTGGCTGATTTACCCAGAAGTTTTGGTTTTGAAAATGAGAAAAAGGGTTATTTTTCTTATTATTTTCACACAAAAGATAATTTGTGTTATGTTGGACGTTACCCGAAACCTGAAATGTACGGATATTCACAAATGTCTCCTACGGAGCGGACTGAATTTATAAACTGGTACGAATCGGTAAAAACCTTGTGTTTAATTTAAAAAAGGAACTGTACCAATATTGTAAGAATGATGTGGTTATTTTAAGAAAAGCCTGCATAATATTCAGAGAACGAGTGCTGTCCATGGCCAACGTGGACCCGTTTCAACACGTCACCATAGCCAGCGCCGCGCTAAGCCTGTACTGAACAAACTTTTTGCCGGATAGGTGTCTGGCGTTAACGGGGCCGCGTTATTTTATGAAAAAAAAAACAAAAGTTTTTCAAATTGCAGTATACAATGGCTAGAATTTGTCAAGTTCAAGGAGAACTTTGTGGATGGATTTAGCGAACGGACCAACACCATGTTTGAATTTTTGGGCTGCGTGTTTCACGGGTGTCTGAAATGTTCGGACCCTAACGCCGAAAACCCTCTGACCGGTGAGTTACAAGGTGAACTTTATCAACGTACCACGGAACGGTTGGAGTATCTGAAATCCATGGGTTATAACGTTAGGATCGTGTGGGAACATACGTGGATTAAGCTGAAAGCAGATATCGGGGAGCTAAAGACTTTTTTGAAAAGCTGTGATTTTCCGGAGAAAATGAACCCGAGAGACGCTCTGTACGGTGGACGGACCAACGCCATCCGTTTGCTGCACAAAACCGCCCCAGACGAAAAAATCCATTACTTGGACTTTACGAGTTTATATCCTTACTGCAATAAACGTATGGAATACCCCACCGGACACCCGACGGTGATCGTGACTGATTTTAAAGACATCAGAGAGTACTTTGGCATTGCCAGAGTCAGAATCTACCCCCCAAGAAATCTTTTCCACCCCGTGTTGCCTTTTAGATGTGATAAACTAAACAAATTAGTTTTCACCCTTTGTAGAACTTGCGCGGAGGAGGAGGCCGAGGACGCGTGTCGACATTCGGAAGGAGAGCCATAACGGGTGTTTATTGCACGGAGGAGATCAAAAGGAGTTTAAACCACGGCTACACGATCGGGAAAGTGTACGAGGTTTGGCACTTTGAACAAAAGTCCCGTGATCTGTTCGCAGGATACATCGATTTACATTTAAAAAACAAGGTGGAAGCCAGCGGCTTCCCCCCGGGCGTGAACACTGACGCTGAGAAAAATGACTATTTGTTTAAGTTTAAGCGACACGAAGGTGTCGAACTGGATATGTCAAACATCGGATTTAACCCCGCTCAAAGGAGTATTAGCAAACTGTTTCTGAACGCTCTCTGGGGGAAATTTGGACAGAGAACGAATCGGATGAACACGGAATTAATAACGGAGCCTCGTGACTTTTTAGAACTGATGTTTTGCGAACATAAACTCATTTCTTATTTTACTTTTATTAACGACGACGTCGCTTTGGTGCAGTGGCAGTACAAAAAGGATTATTTGCAAAAACCCGTGGTTTCTAACGTATTTGTAGCCGTTTTCACGGCGGCTTACGGACGATTAAAACTGTACGATGTACTAGAAAAATTACAAAAGCGGGTGTTATATTTTGATACGGATTCTGTCATGTTCACGGCGAAACCGGGGGAATACACTCCTCCCACGGGGTTTTATCTCGGTGATCTGTCGAATCACCTAACGCTAGAGATTATATCAAGGAATTTGTGTCTACAGGACCCAAAAGCTATTGCTTCGTCACAGCCGGCAGGCAAGTTTCTCTGAAGGTCAAGGGATTTACAATTAATCCAGAGACTTCTAAAATTCTTCATTTTGATTCTTTTAAACGGCTGGTGGAGCAGCACGTTCGGACGGGGCGATCCGACACTTTGCTGACCGAGACCCGGTTAATTCAAAGAAACAAAAACGCTTGGCTCTGCGGAACGTCAGAGCTCTGAAAAAAATTCATTAATTTATAACAACAGAATACTGAGACACGACTTTACCACGGTGCCTTATGGATTTTGACGTCAACATTAAAGTTGCCGTTTACATGTATTTTTGGCCGGACCGAGCCGTTCGGGGAAGACGTGCTTTGTGCAAAGACTGTTGGAATGTTCTTCCAAAACTCTTAACGGAAAGCCTGACAAAATCATGTGGTTTTATGAAAACTGGCAAAAAAGTTACGACGAACTACTGGAGCTTATGCCCGATGCGGTTTTCGTTCAAGGAGCACCGAGCAGCCTGCACGACGCGGAACTGGTACAATTAGGAAGAGGAGGAAGAGGAGGAGGAGGAGGAGGGGGGGGTCCTCTGATCGTTCTGGACGATATGATGGACGTTATGAGTCAGTCGGTAGAATTGGAAAGGGCTTTCACAAAATATTCTCACCACAATAATCTTAGCGTGATATATTTGACGCAGAATCTATTTTATAGAGGAAAGAATTCTCGCACCCTTAGTTTAAACGCCTCGTACCTGGTACTCTTTAAAAACCCTAGAGATCAGTTACAAATTTTCATTTTGGCTAAACAAATGTATCCCGGACAATTGAAATATTTCCTGGAATCGTTCCAGGACGCTACGAGTACACCTTTCGGTTATTTAATAGTGGATCTTAAAGCCGAAACGCCAGAAAGATTTAGGTTGCGGAGCGGGCTGTTACCCGGACAAGAATCTGTGGTGTACTAAAACGTAGATTTTTTTTTAAAATGACGTCAGCCCTGACTGACTCTCAGTATAAACAGTTTAAGAAAAGGCGATGCTGTTTAAGGCATCTGGCTGACAAAAGTTATCCGTTTGGGCGCAAGCGTAAACTCATTCAGAAGGGGGGGGGGTTTATCGCCCCGTTAATCACCGCGGCCCTGCCTTTTGTGTTGCAAATGCTGACCCCTAAGTAACTATGAACCACGCGCGAAAACTGTACCTAGTCTCTGCCGACCAATTGCAAAAACTCACACCCTCCTATAAAGGAGACATTAGGGAAAACAGCGAGAATGAACTGGAGCTGGAGATTAAATCCCTGTTTGAGAGAAAGGATTTATCCGCGGACACCAAACTGGACTTGTATTCTCAACTTTTGCGGAAATATCTGACTCTGGTCAAACAAAAATCTTTGGAAAAAAATGAGCTGACTTTAAGTTTACCTCCTCCTAAAGAAGAAGAAGAAGAAAAACGAAAAGGTAAAACACTGGACGGTTTCTCCATAAAGGTTTTGGAACACTTGCCCGGTCGTTCGAGAAACAAAGCCTGACTGATTATGGACGCGTTGGAAAACGCGTGGACGGCTCGCCGCGAATTCGTGTACAGAGGGGGTGTCGTGGAAGGGAGTCATATATTTGATTTGTTAAAAACGGCAACCTCTTATCAGAAGCTGAATTACAAACCCGTCGGGTGGAGCTGTTTCCTTCGCAGCTTGGCGGAGGCCAGCGTTCCTTCGGGGGCCTTGGGGAATTCTTCTGTAAGGCGGTAAGTTGGAAAATTACAAACACATCAAGGGGTCCGTTGATGATTCTTTAACGTTTAGCACGCCTGCGAGTACACCTTCGCGGGTTAAAAAAAAGAAATAACCACATCATTTATATTTGAATCAAAGTACATTTTATGCTTTTCATAATCGTGTCATTTTTTTTAAACCAATGGGTAATGTGTATTTTTGAATCTTTTTATATTTTTATTAAAACCAAAATGTTTTCATTTGTATGCTTAAATAACCACATCATTTATATTTGAATCAAAGTACATTTTATGCTTTTTATAATCGTGTCATTTTTTAAAACCCATGGGTAATGTGTATGTTTGAATCTTTTTACATTTTTTATTAAAACATCGTCTCATATTTTCAACTATTTTAATATGTTTTTTCTTGTGTGTATTTGAATAAAGTAAACATTTTTTTAAAGCGTAGCGATTTTATTGAAATATATAATCACACAGACGTTAAAAGATCATTTTGTAATCATTTATTGATAAAATCACAACGGTAAACACAACTTTGTACGCCGTGTACAATATGACAGTAAGAATCTATCCGCAGCAAACTTTTTTACATATTTTTTAACCAAGCGATCATTTTATCATAAATCGGGGTTATAAGAATTTAGGACTTGAGAAAACGTAAGGCCCTTCATACGCTGTTTTAGAAAATACAAGCAGTGATGACCGCACGCGTCGGACTTATAGTCTTGTACTTGCCTAGCGTTACACAAAACTCGTCGTGAATTATTCTTTAGAAAAAGTATGATGTAACTGGGGAAAAATTCAGAGTCCGGCGGAAACCCGTAGGAATAAAAAAATTCGGCATTTCCATCTGACAGAATTAAAACAGCCAACCAGTGTTCTCCAGGTTGTGTGTGGGGGTGGGTGTTCACAATAAAACCGGACGGAGGTGCGTGGTTTAACACCCGCGGCAGTTGATTGCAGGAGAATACGCCTCTGAACCCTCGGGTGCATCGCATGGCTTTTGCGATCTGTCTGGTGTCAATTTTTTTCAAAAATAGTTCATAAGCACTTCACGTTTGTGATTAATTTCTAAAACGTTGTCGAAAACCGCAAACACGATGACGTTTATGGTGTTGGGCAAAGGCGCTCGAAACCGGAGGTCTAGTCTGACGTGCCCCGACAGTATTAAAGAAACGTGTTCGCCCGAGCTTTCGTCGGGGGTCAAGTTGAAAGCGAATAAACAGTAGCCCTGAGAAAAATCTTCACGAGAGATGGCCAAAGGCTGGTCCCAAAACCCTCTGTCCGTAGCCTCGACCAGGCTGAAGTATTCTCGCAGGCAGCGCTGCCTGGGAAAAAGGGGTCGAAAAAGCGTGGACAGGTTTAAAGATTCCACGTCGTAATGATGAAAATTAAAAGGATTTCGTGCGTAAGATCCGCTAAAAGCTTCGTTATGAACAAAACCTATAGCAATGAATTTTGGCACTTGGCCCAAAAATAGATTATCCTGGTTTGACACGCGACCCCCGCCGGCACGCTTAACCCTTTCACATTAACTCTCTCTAAGGGGTACTTGGCGTTAGACTGGAGCAAAGCTGACGCGTGCCCCAGTTTCACACTGGGTGAGACGTGTATTCTTTTCACGTACAAAAGGGCCGATAAAAGTTTATAAAAGTTTATTGAAGTTTATAGCCCGGGTTCGGATCCGATGACATTAAAACAAATTCGTTTTTATTACGAACTAACTTAATTCTCACGTCGACAGAATTTAAAAGAAGCTTTTCCTGAAATCCAAGGTCGTTATGCAAATGCCCCATCAATTCGAACGTTCGGCTCCTTTCGCAATAAGCGCTTCGCCACACTAACCCCTCATTGTCTCTGTTCGGGTCAGCTTCGTCCATGCGCCCCGCCATGTCTTTGCGAAACAGCCCCGCTGCGAATTGCGAATTCAGAGTAGGTTCGGAATAATTAAGCAAACACTCCAGAACGGCCCTGTAGGCGTACGTCGAACCGCTTTGAGAAATGAGCTTATCGCCGAGGGACAGGTCGACTTGGCTAAAAAGAGTAGCCGCGGGGTCAAACCTACGGCCGCGCCGGCCGCCAGATCGGTTCCGTCCGCGTTGGTAACTTTGCACGTGAGGTACAAAAGCGAACGGTTCAGATCGACGTAGGTGTCCCCCGACCCCGCTATAAAAAATTCAAGGGGTCCGTTATTGGTAATGACCGTGATCGGTGGCGTTTCTACATATTTGTAGGATTCTATACTGTGTTGCGTCATAGGGATCGTAAATAGGTCCAGCTCGGACTTCATGCATTCCGCCGATGAGAGACATCTTTTTTTTTTAAATATGTCGGGGCCCGCACCGGTTTTCCGCTCGCTCTTTTTTTTCTTCTTATTCGTTAAACGAGAGGCGCGGACGAGCGCACCCGCCAGCTTCCTGTTCAGACTGAGGCCTTTTGAAAAAACGCTTTTATTTTTAAAAGGTATGGAACCGCGTCGCCCCGGCGGGCGCATGCGCCGATTCGCACGGCTCAAAACCACCAGGCCTTCGCCCTCCTTCCGCCTTTCCGACGCGTTTCCCAATAATTTCCCCGCCGCTGCGGAAACCACGTCTTTCGCGATATTTTTAGCGGCGGTCTTGAGGTGCGGTCTGACCAAGTTGAAGCCCGATTTTAGCAGAGGCACCGCCAGTCTAAACAAACCCCGAAAAACGTTGCCGATCCCTCTTCCGTACTGCACTGGCGTTCCGCTGAAACCTTCTAAACCGGACCCCGCCTGTCGCGTATAATAGAGGATGTAGGGTCGGCGTAATAAGCAAACATTTTTATCGGATCGGTCTAAAATGTAGCTTCACGATCACTTTTCCAAATTCGAATTTGACGTTTCGGTTTTGATCCGTCTTTAACTCTATTAAAATTTCATCAAACACGTGTTTGCTGACCGGGTTGTAATGCACCTTGTCAAAGTTTAGCGTGACGAAATCCAGATGCACTTTGGGTATTTGAATGGTTCTCAAAAGAGTACCGGCTACAATCTGATGCGAAGAAATATCCGAATAAAGAAACAAAAAAATGTTCCGCCTGTAATATGGGCAGGGAATTTAGTTTCGGTCGGGTCCGTCCACTTCTGTTCCACGAAGCCCAGAATGTGCGCCAACTGTCCGTGCGTTCGAATCTGAATAGGCCATCTGTTCAGCGAGGTCAGTCGTTTAATCTCCTCCGGTGTGACCCCTAATTTTATCCGTCTCGTGACCTTATCCAAATATAATTCGACGTGGGTTTTGGTGGTTCTAAAATATTTGTTCATTTCGGTCAAAATGTCATTAATGTAAGTATAATAACCGCATTTTAATTTAAAAGACACCTGTTTGCTGAGATCCGGCCCTTCACACACCCAAAAGTCCGTTTCCTGTCGCCCGCCGTCCGCCAGCGTGTACCAACTCTGGGGAAATGATATTTCGGCTACACCGACCTCCCAACCACCCCTGAGATGAATAGTTTTGGCTAACTTCACCCTGTAGCTGGATATATCGTTTTGAGGGTATAATTTGTCGCTTCCGAATAGGCCCTCGCCCCGCTCTCTCACGGGGTTTTATCGAGCATCCAGGATAGAATTTTCGTTTACCCAGGAGTCAAATTTCTTATCCCAACCTTTCCATCTCACCTTAACGAGAACCTCGGATTTAGTTTTTTCCTAGCCAGTATTTTTTCTACACGATAGACTTTATTTTCAGGTACAATAATTTTCTGCATTTCTTCTTCATAAAAACAACCTTCTATTAATTCATTATCGAGGTCTTTTAGTTTATACATCGGCGGGTCTCTTTTAATAATTTTATCCACAAAAAAATATTCATCCGTAAAAGACTTCATAACCTTTCGTGAAGACCCTGCGCTCTTTCGAAATCCGAACCGCGTCACCTACTTTAAACTTAGGTCGGGGTAATTCGCCTCTCATTCTTTTCCCGTACAAATGATGAAACACCTTTATCTGATTGCCCTCGTTCACGTCTTCGGGACGCATTTGGATAGATCTGTGAAACGCGCGGTTGTAAGAGCTCACTAGTTGCTGAAGCACATCTAAATATCTCAAGGTGTTAAAACCTGTAAAATATCTGAACATCCGCGTTTTGAGCGTTTTGTTAAATCGCTCCACCACAGAGGCCGTTGTAAAATGTCTTATTTTATATTTGTTTAAAAGTTTTTTTAAATAAATGATTACAAAATTCTCGCCCCCGGTCACTTTGAAGAGTTACGGGTTTTCTACCTTGTAAAAGTATTTGTTCAAAGGCCTTTGTTACGCTCTTGGCGTTCTTATTTTCCAACGCCTCTACCCACGCGTATTTTGAAAACACATCTATGCAGGTTAAGATAAAAATTTTCCATCGTTGTGTTCCGATAGAGAGGATAAATCTGCCAAGTCTAACTGCCATTGTGAATCTCTTTCGGACGCCAGTACGAAACTCCTTTTAAAGTTTATTCTACTGGGTTTGTGTAGCGTGTAAGTGTCTGAACTTCGTAAAAACCGATCAATTTCATCTTTATTTTTTTTAACCAAACCCACCTCCCTTACGCTTTTGATAAAGGGCTGCCAACCGCACAGACCGCCTTCCGACCCGGTTTATGATACAACTCTTGCAGCGTCGTCTGAGACATGTTCAAATGGCCGAGGTCTGAAAAATGTTTGGGTTTTTATATTTTCTTCTGGGTAATTCAAAAAACACTGTCTAAAATAAAATGTGGAGAAAACAAACTGATGACACGAAGACGACTTCAAAAGGTTTTTATGGTTTTTATTATTTTTTGTTTAAAGATTTTTATGTGTTTTTTTAACTTTTTTGTTATAAATGGTTTATTTCTTTTATATTTTTTTTTTGGTTGTTAGTATCTAATCTACTGACAAACCGTTAGTCCGAGATATAGGTAAATTAGTTTCAAACTAAATGTGATGAACATTGAAGTATAAAATAATTACATGATTTCAAAATATTAAAATATAAAAATTAAAAGGTTACACATTTCTACTAAAATGTTAAAATGAAAAATGGTTACATGATTTAAAATATAAAAATTAAAAGGTTACACATTTCTACTAAAATATTAAAATGAAAAAATGGTTACATGGTTTAAAATATCAAAATTAAAAGGTTACACATTTCTACTAAAATATGAAAATGAAAAATGGTTACATGCTTTTAAAAATATTAAAATGAAAAAAAATGGTTACATTATTTAAACATATTAAAAAATATTAGTTAAATATTAGAAAAATAGTTTGTCTAATAAACATGCACAAAGGGGTTCAAAAAAGATATGTAAACTACTAGCAGCGATCAAAAGATGACATAAAGGTGCTATAAACAATTACACAAACTCAAATGACTAAACTACAAAATAAAAAGCTTACTTTTTACTAAAATATTAAATGAAAAGCATGTGATGTTTTTTGATAAAACAAAAAGGTTACCCAGTTTTTCTAATAATAATGTTTTATGGTTTGTCTAATACAATGTATAAACTTACTAGAAGCAAAAACAACATCGGTGTCATAAATGTCTTATATACAAATACACAATCTCTCTCTCTCGCGAATCACTACACCGATCTGTCATCCTCAGACCCCGTCAGAATTTTACACACGTTGGCGGCCGTTGATTCCGCAGCGCAGTCCAGAGGTTCATCTAGCCGCATATAGAACCGGCTCAGAATTTCGGACCGATCTCTGCTCAGGTACTCGGACAGCGGGTTATATTCACCCAATTTTTCCTGCGTCAGCGTGTAAATTCTACGCAAAATGTTTGTTACAAAACCATCATGAGGTGCTTTTAATTCAAAGTGTTGCTTTAGAGACTCTTTGATCTCCAATTCACAAGTGGGTATGAGATTCAGCCACTTCTGTTTTAACTCGTTGTCCAGAAATCTTACGGGGGCACCTTCAACGCAACTGTGTTGTTTTTGTGAAGGGTGTTGAATTTGACACCCACCGCAATCTCTCGTGATCCATTCACGCACAGCCAGGACGATCGCTCTTGCCCAAATAAATTCCACAATTTTCGTGGCTCGGTCCTTCAGCCCGGGTCCGAAGGTTTCTCGCTCTGACCTTCCGAGCTGGCGCCAGCGTCAAGAGGTTCCTCGCATTTTCCCGTTCCTGAGAAAGCGCTCGCGTTCTCTCTCTCACGCTGCTCGATGTCAGCCGGTGAAGACGGTCGGCTTTGTAACCCGTCCTCGTCCACCACGATAAATTCATCGCTGTCAGGATCGGTCACGCCGGACGCTTCGTCTTCCTCGTCTTCTTCTACCTCGCTCGCGCTGGTCGAATCTGAAATCGAGGTCTAGATCAGAACTCTCTTCATCGTGCTCTGGGTGGTGTGTGGGGGAACTCCCCCAGTCTCTCCCGCTGGGCATGTCCTCGCACATGCGCATCGCCGTTTTGTCACCTTGGTATTCAGACATCAGATTTGTCCGGCGTGGAATATGACAGCTGTCGCACCGCATATTACGCTGGCTGGTGATAGAGAGAGAAAATCGTTAAAAGGTTTAACGGGCTCGTACATGCTTACTCTTCAGCCACACGCTGCAACTTGAAACGGAATAACCGTTTTCACAGCTTATATTCACAGACTACGGTACCTCAAATGGTCAAAATAAATTCTTACGAAAAAAAGCGTTTTTTTTCTTACCTATCAGAACATGTTTGACTGCGTGATAAATATCCAGTAGTTCGCTCTCCCGCAAAGTTATTTCAATCAGCTGGACGTGCTCTTCTTTTTCAGTAGGGGCAAAATAAAAAATCCACCGGTCGTCATCGCTGAAGCACACGTTTTCATGCCTTATCACAGGTGACGTGCACACTTCCAGTCGAACTCTGTAGGTAAACTCAGGGGTCTCGAGCCCTGTGATGGTCAGGGTGATTTGACGCAAATAATGCGCGGATCTGACCTTCAGTGTGATTGTGGCAGACCTGGACAGTTCGGTCTTGTGTTTTGTGTCGCGAACCATACATGACCTGTTTCTGGCCTGTAAGATCATAGCATGCAATTCCCCCACTTCAATCGTTTTCGGGATGGTCTGGTTTAACAGGTACAACTCCTTTTCGGAAATGTATACTTCGGCCGGTTTATTACCGTGACACAGCCTGCTCTGGCGGAAAACGATGTAGCGATTGTTCAGCCGGGTTTCTTTCGGCAAAATTGTCAAACACGTCACCGAAAGACATCTCCTCTTTATGCTCGGTTTAAACAGACTGTCGTCCGCTCTGAATCTGTCGATTTCCTGCTTTTTCTTCTGCGAAGGTGTAACATCGTTTTCTGCCCGAATCGAACGGGGCCAGCAGTGTCTAGGTATGTCATTGCGAACGAAGGCCTTCCTCGCGCTCAAAATTTGACTGGTCCTCGGGGACAGCTCCTTCAGTTTCAGTCGTTTTAGACTGTTCGGCCACACGAAATAAGGTATTCCACGCTTTTGTAAGTTGTCCCGAATGGATGTGCGATAGCGCCATTTGCTCAAGGAATTTAACATCGGAGATCCATCTTGAGCCTTAGACGGTCTGTCTGGAGAATCCATGACGGTGGTTTTGCAGAAAAGTCACTCTCCGCACCAATCTGTCTCTTTTACGGCCAGTTTTTATAGTATTGTGAGGAGAAAAACACCACGACACCTGTTCAATTATTAGTCACGCTTAGCAGAACGGAGGCCCCCCACTTGCTACTGTCACTCAAAAACAAGGACATCGTGGAAATCTTTTTCCAAAACACATCCTGGGAATCTTTTTTTCCAAAACACATCCTGGAAATCTTTTTTTCCAAAACGCATTCATTCAATGCATTTTTATCAAAAAGCATTCACACACACACACACACCATACCCCGACCCAACTACCCCACCCCCACCCCCCACCCACCGACGGTAAGTACATCTTTTTTTTTTTTTCATCCTTACGCCCACCCGTTTTATTTTTCACCCGCATTTTGACATTTACCGGGGTTAATAACTACTATCAGATAATAGGGAAATCCAGGTCTACATCAGTCAGGCAGTAATCAGATTTCTGCTACAACGAGACAGTAAACTCACAGAATAAGATGTGACCATCGCGCCACTTTACCTGAAAATATGAACATACATCATCTAGAAGACAAAGAATATTTCAATCCTTCATTCGTCGAGCATGTAGTCAGTTTCAGCGTTGCTTTAAAAGTGTTTTGCTGCGTCTCGCGGCAACATTAATCGCTTATTTCTGGTACCGCCGTCTCGCACATGCGCCGACTGAGGAATCCGAAAGAAATAAAAGTAAGAGTTTACAAGCACTGAGAAATCTGATTACTGAGCTAAACTCCTCTTTACCGGATTTCTTAATCAGGTTTCTAGATCGGAGAATGGTGTTTATATGACCATTTGAATAATCGGAAAACTGCAGAACTACGATTATGATCAGATTATTGAGTGCATGTAAACGCACTCACTGATTACCAGTCAAAACAATGAAATATATGAAATATACATCATCTAGAAGACGAAGAACATGTAAATACTTTATTTTGTGTTTGGTTTCAGTGCCACTTCAAAAGTGTATTGCTGCCATCCTGCGGCAACGCTACTTCTTACTGCTTATTTGTGGTATAGCTGTCTGTTTTTGCACATGCGCAGACTGAGAAATCCGATAGAAATCCTAATACGAGCGTGCATGCACTGAGAAATCTGATTAGACCTAAAATCCAGCTTCTTTATCAGATTTCTTAATCGGATTTCTAGATCAGAGTATGGTGTTTACATGACCATTTGTATGATCAGATAAATACGATTATGATCGGAATATTTATATGATGAGCCAACAGTAAAGTGTGTTCTATTCAGTACAGCTAGTCAAAGTCAGAACACATCTGAAGTTGAAAACATTGACATTTATTTCTTGATTTAGAGGTTATACATTTCATGATTACTCTGGTTTCTTCATATTATTGGCAAAGATACTATATTTCAATTGCATTTCTATACATGAAATACAAAATCTGAGGTAGGGCCTCAAGGATTAATGACATTTAAAATAAATTATGCATTTTCACATACATGAACATTATTATTTTTTCTTGCACAGGATTCAAAACATATATCTATTTTTTAATTATATATATACTCATATCATATTTTCAAACCAAGGATGTTATGATCTGTTGGAGGTACATATCTGTATCCATAGGCAGATTTACCTCACATAAAACACACAGAAATATTCGACATTACCCAAGTAATTAGAAATTTTACCTATGCAGTGATAGGTCCACAATAAAGTGCCAAAAGACACACCGTACATTACATTAGAGATAGGATATATATATATGTATGAGACTAGAAGCTACTCTGTATTGATATTTTTGAAATACATACAATAGTTTATTATCAGAGGATATCTATAAGGCTGATGGTTACCTGAAGATGTGGAGTAACATATGGACAAACATCAGTGACCACTAAATGGAAAATGGGTGGCAGTATCTTTGTCTCCTAAACACGTAGATTAATAAATTCACTTCTCCATATAGATATAGTCTATTTATATAGGTATATACGTCATTTAGCTTTAAATATTTTTTTAATAAATAACATTTTTTAAATAGCTTTATCAGAAGTTCTCCCTCTTTGGTTACCTACTGCCCCTTGTTGTCCTGTAGGCAATAAAATATACTTTTTTTCTGTGAAACCTCCTCTCCGACAGGTTTTCGAGGAAAAGACAGTAAACTCAGTAAGTCAGCAGTGAGGAAGACATGCAGGAGGTGGGGGAGGAGGAGGAGAGAGGAAGAGAGGGAAGAAGCATACATGGACAAAATAACACAGCTAACACAAACAGCACATGCAAGTCTGCTACCTGGCCACTGCTTATTCCTCTAAGTCACTGGCTTATAACAATACAGCAGCAAAAGGCCTGGAAAGAGTAAAACTAAGCCAAATATTACAGCACTGATTGAGGCAGACAGATTTTTATTGGCTTCAGCATGTCTTAAATCCTACAGAACGTCTTATAGAACGCAAACTGTCCTTAACTGGCCTGGTAAAGGGATACTGCAGTGATTTTACACTTAAACTGCCTGCAGCAGCTGTATTGTGTAGTGATTTAAACGCTTTCCTTCAGAAATGAACTGAAAACCTGTTAAGTCAATGGGCATTTGCTGAAATCTGTCAGTAAATGTTTGTCTTTGTAAAACATCTTCATGAATTGTTCAGTCCAAATTTGCATAATTGATTCTTTCAGACATGGGACTAGTATTTCAGTGGGAAGAATTTGCATGGTGGCATGGGCCTGATTACCATGGATACCAGAAGAGTCTGAAAGTTAGATAAAACGTCAAAAAAAAAGTTTTGAGACACAGGCTTTAATTCTTCAGTTGCGTAAAAAGGAGTGCAGATTTAATGTCATATGAACTGCTCTGTATCTGGTTGGTGAAACTAACGGACAACGTGGAAATGAGCAGAGATTTGAGTGCATTCAGCTTTAGTACGTGAAATCAAGCGCCAGTCTACCAACCCCTCATTTACATAACATTTAAATACATTAAATACATGAAGCATGGCCTAATTCATGCAGATGTTTACAATAAAGTGGGAGCATTCAGCAGCTTTTGAGCCAGTGGCTGTGTTGGTAGGTGGAGTTTGAGGTGAAGCGGTGAGTGCACTGCTCCCCCCTACTGACCAAACTTTACAGTGTTAAGATCACAACCACTGGAAAGAATGACATGTGAAATATACAAAATATCTTTGTTTTTAAGACGGTAGAATGATGTGTTCATGTAAAATAACTTATTTAAATACTATATTATTGCAGTGTATGACACTAGCTGTGTTATGGGTTGTTAATGTTTTGGCCAGAGTCAGTAGTATGTAAAACGTGTAATATATCTTTAATATCTAAAGGAACAATTGGTTGGAGTAAAATAAGTACATCCACTTCTGCACAGATTATTAGTATTATTATTTTCTATTTTTATTCTTATTATTGGTGTTATAGATGATTGGTCATAGTTTTGATTAGTGAAGCACAAATCAAGTATTTGTTAAACTATTACACTCCTACCAGACATAAGTTTCATCATACATGCTCATTTTACGATCAGATTGGCAACTTTATGAATAAGGTCCAATGTGTGAGTCTCAACTTCATATTCACCTTTTATATGAACATATTTCAAACTATTTTAACAGCAACTGCCCATTGACTTCTGTTGGTGCTTTTCCACCACATAGTATGGCTCAACTCGACTCAACATGCTTTTGGTACCAACTACTTCGTTTTCCACTGCAGATATAGTGCCCTCTCAATGTAGCTGGTTGTCATAGAACCACATGAAACTGCCGTGACATGAAGGAGACAACTGTTGTTCAGAACAGGCTGATGGCAGATAGTGATGTTTCTTTTTGACCAATCAGCAGTCTGCAGTTTTTCCACGTCACTTTTTAGTATCGGCTCAGCTAGCTTGGAGCCTTGATGGAGGTGATGCCAAAAACGGAGAACTAAAATAGAGGAGTTGGGTCAAAATGGTACCATGTGGTGCAATAGCAGCTTGTTATCAATGAGTAGCTAGTAAACAGGTTTTCTGTTCTTTTCTAAGTACATTGAAGCACATTAACCCTTTAAAATCTCAGGCTTATTACATACTAAGCTTATTAATCAGTAACTACAGGGACTTTAATGCAAACTAGCTGAACTATTCTTAGGTTATAGAAGTGTGTAGTAACACTTTGGGCCTGCCCTGGACATTTAAGAGGTTAAAGTTATTGTCAGTTATGCCTGACTGTATGATACAGAAGCAGATGAATAGTTAGGCTGAGATTAGGCTGGAATATTCCTTTAATTCATTTGCGACCCTATCCTAGGTTTGGGCCCCTTTAGCACTCGGGTACATGAGTAGGGATGAATAAATAAAAAGGCTGTTTCGTTCGTCCATAGAGCCTCTGGCGCCTGTCTAAGAAATCTGCTCCTTTTTCCTGAGGGGACGGCAGACATTTAAAGAAGGCATTTCCTATAGAGAGCACACCGGTTCTCGGCTCAAATCTTTTTCAGTTTCTGCTGTCTATCTCAGTAGACCAGGCCACCATCCACTAAGACTGGATGGCTGGTTAAGTATTAATGAAAGCAGTTAGCTACGCACATCTATACGCACACACACATACACACACACATACAGCATACAGAGAGAAGAAGCATTTTTGTGGTACTAAATACTGAAGCTATATATATATTTATATATTTCAAAGTATATATATATTTTTTTTCTTTTCTTTTGACACCTCATTGTCTTTTTGAGTGCTTTGTACTTTCGGAGGCTATTCGTGAAAGATGACTGCGGGTCAAACTTCATTTCACAGCTATGAAGAAGCATGCGGCGAGTCCAGGCACACTCGTAAATCTCAGCGTTCCACCTCCACCAAATCGCTTTCTTAGCACCCATCCCGTCTTCCGTTAACTCGCCGGACCCCCTCGTTTATTGAAGCGCCTCTGGCACTAGCCATCAAGGCCTGTTTTTAATCAAGGCCTGTTTTTTTTTACTGTGGAGGTGATTGCACTTTTAAATTGTGTGATATTATGCCAATAGTCTTTCTGATTGCTTTAGAATGAATGCGAGGCTTTGATCGGTTATGGCTCAAAAAGGAATGCTTGATTAGTTGCCCACAGCATTATCACATAAGCGCTCTATCAGTGACGGTATTTACGTGTGATGTTTTCCAAACGTCTGGAAGCTAAAAAAACGGTCATATTTTTTCATCCTGACCTTCTGAGGTGTCAGAGATTTCAGCACGCTTTCTCCATGGCTATATAGGATCTAAATAAGTTCTTAAAGGGAAACATACACGTGAATAACAATAACAGGCTTCGGTCAAGTCTTCGGAGGAGAAAACACCAACACCTTCACATCAAAGCCATGTTATTATCGCAGTAAGCCTTAGGAGTTAGATAGCAGAGTCGTATCACGCCACGATCAATCTCTCAGATGTTTTCTCTCCTTCCCTTCGCTGCAGTGGAAGTAAAAAAATCCAATTTCGAGTTTCCACAGTCCGAACCCACATCTGCGGAAATAAGGCCGATGAAATCGAGTATACCTGAGACCCTGTTTCATGAAGAGAGAGACGCTGACGAGACGAGAGACGAAAAGAAGCAAAATGGTCCCCGAACATCTTTCACAGGCTTCCACACGAAGAAAGTCATTTTTCTCTAATATATGGAGCTACAGAGACTGTTTAAGACATCGTATGGAGTCGACAACACTAGTACACAGTTCAACTAAGCACAGATTCATATTACCGCTCTCTAAAATATTACAGGATGAAACAGCCTCACAGTGGACAAGACACACATTCCACACATATGTCTCTCAGTATACATATACACATAGATATCCTTCTTCGTGCCCTATCGTGGTGTAAGAGTAAGTTAAGGGGATTCATGAAAAGGTCACAACACATAGTCGAAAGCTCTAAGCATTCTTAATAAGTTTAGCATCCTAAAGTCCGAAAGGTAACATTACAGTTTTGCATGGCTACTCAGAGAGAAATGGGTCTGCGCTACTGCGTCCTGAAGCTTGTGCTTCTAAGCTACGAGGATATTGGAGAGATTATGTAACTGAGCAATCAATAAATAGAGAGTGAAACACAGTAGAAGAGCTCCTAGCTTACAGAGAGATACAGTGTGTGCTTCATGTATAGCAGGTTTTAGGCTAGAGCTGTGCTATGCAATACTACACTGATAGAGGAAGTCAGAGGCACAAAGTACAGGATAGAAGAAGATACAGGTAAAGAGCGGAAATCACCTTCTCCAGGCTCCGCCCACACCGCATTCTGTCGTAGCTACTGTCTACTGTGAGGTTGTAAAAGCCTTAAAGACACACTGGGATTTGTACTGCCGCTCTGTAAAGCTCACAACAGTAGCTATGAAATTCAGCGCTTGTGGGCGGAGCCTGGGCAGGATAATTAGGTTTTGAATATAAATTAGAGACTAGCTGCAAGGCAGTCTTTCTCTCTCTTTATGGCCATCACGAAGGCAGAAATGACAGGTGCTCTTCTGAATGCATTAGCAACATCGACGCCAGTAAAATAGTCAAAGTGTAGAAATAAATAAAGTCAGATTCATTCGTGAGCGCAATATTGCTTTGACGTTCACAACTGTGTCAGATAATGGTGCTTCCATACTGCGACTATAAAGGAAAGTCCAGTTTTGGGGTCCACTTGACCTCCATGTTGAGACCGATGGTGAGTTTTCACCCAGGAAAAAACAAATCGGGCCACGAAAAAAGGCTGAGAGAGGAGGATGGTAAAACAATGTGTCCTGCCATCCTTGTGGTGCCTGTTTCGGGGTATGAGTATGGTCAGGTTTCCATTACTGTTCAAGAGCAATACCTGCACTCTAAAATAAACAAAACTTTTTCTTGTTTTGCATTAGAGAGCGCCAGTTTTACTCTTAGATCTCGGTACCCTGCACCTATAAATCAATTACTTAAGGAATAGCCATCATGCTAATGTTGTTAACAATGAAGCTGTTAGCACAATTGTAGGCTATGCACTTTCATTCATTGTTAGCAACATTAGCCTTATTGATCAAACCATTCCATTAAGTCATGTGATTGGCACCACTTCCATCCCCTGTTTTCATGTTACTGGTACTGGGTGGAGAGCTGGAAGTCTTTGGGCGGAAGTTTGAGCCCCAGTGAGCTCGTGCCCAGCGGGTCGATCATGTTCTTGTATCGCTCACCACGGTGCTTCATCAGGAAAGGACCCCAGTCAGGCTGAGGAGAGCAAACCAACTTCAGACGCTAAGGAAAGATAGAGAGAAAATATAGTAAACATACTGTAGCGTGTTCAGTAATGTGTGCATGTTAATTCTAGGTTATGTGATCTACAGCATTTATTTGTTGGGTTTTTCCATAAGGACTTTTATTGTGAAGGCCGGGCTGCCCGGAGCTGTGTTCTGTTAGATTAGGAAGTACTGAGTTGGTCTAAAGGCCAATTTATGCTTCTGCGTCGAATCTGAGTAGCCTGATGTGCACCTCCCCAGAAATGTAACTACACATCACGGCGACGCAGACTGCCATGATTGTGATTGGTCCACTTGGTAGCATTGCAATTCCGGCTTCTCATTATTTGCCACCATTTTTAAATTCAGTTGAAAGTTGGATGAACATGGATCAAGTTGAGGAGAGATTAACCAACTAACTGGTGCTATCATGAGTATAGATGATAAAAACTTATAACAGCGAGAACAAAGTGGACTGATCGGTGTTGGAGTGACAGAAAGCCAAAATCAAACCTGTTCTGTAGTGTTTTAAGCTGTAGCATGCTAGGCTAAGCTAACGAGAGTGTACCAAATCTCCCACCACAGTACAGGCTTGGTTCCAGCCAGTTAATGCTTAAAAAACGTTTAGAGGATAAAGACTCGTATCTGAGAGCACAAATTCAAATGCCTGGTGGCGTTGACTCTGCATTGATTTAGCAATGCCATAACGCTGAAGTCTAAGACATAGCAAGGCTGAGAGCAAAATCTCTCACATACGGCATGGCTGTGGCCAACTACAGCCTGTTAATAAAGCACAACTTGTGCATATACTAGGTCTTCTTTAATAGCAGTGAACGCAATAACACTTACATTTAAGAAACAGAAACAGCTATTTTTCCCTCTTACCCCAAATGTAACTGATCAACCAAGACAGGTCTGCTGTCTGAAGTTTATTTGTTTAGTTTTAGCGCTGCAGCTAAGGTGGTAATGTAACTGACAAACAATGGAGTCTAATACTCCACCATTTAGCATGGTTATAACTGCATGTCTAAATCATCACGCCTCCAGCCGTGTAGAGTTGTTCAGGGTTTTGGTGTACTGGGAGGGCTTTTGGTTGTACTGGGAGGAGTTTCGGTTGTAGTGGGAGGAGTTTTGATTGTGCTGGGAGGGGTTTCAGTTGTTCTGGGAGGTGTTTTGGTTGTACTGGAAGGGGTTTGTGTTGTACTGGGAGGAGTTTCGGTTGTACTAGGAGGGGTTTTGGTTGTTCTGGGAGGAGTTTGGGTTGTACTTGGTTGTCGAATGTGTCTTGGTGAAACGAACGTGTTTACACTGCTATAACATGGCTGAAATGTATCTCAACCCACCTCCTGAAGCGGTTTGAGGGATCCGATTTGTATCTATTTTAAATGCGACTTGCATTTTTATGTGGCCTCATCCAGACAGAATCCTGATAATCAAGACGCATGTGTAAACAGGGTCTGATAGAATTGATTATGTGGCTTCTGATGTTGTATGACTCATTGGTATCTAGAAACATGGACTAAAGTACAGTGCACTTTTGTACAGTTTGACACCAACATTTTGCATTTTAATTTAAAATAGAAATAAGTGCAGCTATAATTCAGGTTTGAAGATGCTACTGTTTAAGCCATGTGACATTACCTTTTTTTTTTACTTCTTAGCTAGATTAGCCTGGAAGCTCAGTGCTAAGCTAAAGGAAAAGAAAAGACTAAACATAAAGAGGGGATTGCGCTAAGGAAGAACATATCGTTGTTAACCTCACTTGTCCAGCCTTTGTAGGTTTTGCCTGCTATAGCACCCCCTTGTAGCTACACTTAGACTGCATCTTATGATTGCACTGCATTATGAAATTTTACGTGTCACATTTCAGAATCCAGCAAAATGAAATTGATTTTGCATTCTCATATTTGTGTGGTGTGCGTCATTAAACATATTTAACAAAGGAAGGAGAGCCGGTTTACTGCTCCCACAGTCTGACTGTCACTAAAAATCTACCTCGATCAAAGTTCCCGGCGCCAGGTGCATCTTGATAACAAACATGATGGGGATCCAGATAACGGAGCAGATGACCATCAGCCAGCCCAGAACCATGGACCAGGTGGGGTAGGTGTAGTCCTCATAGGTCATGACCTTCCACTGGTACAGACTGAGCGCCAGGATAAACTGTAGAAAGAGAAAAAGTAGGAAGAGATACAGAAATACTTTTAAATGTCTTAAAACACAGTTATTTAAATACAACAGAACCCCTGAAGTTCTGTAGATAGATTTAATTATTTTTTATTTACAAGTAAATAAACAAAAAAATATAAATCTGTTCGCTTTGTACTATTTTTTATGGGTTTTTTGTCTTTTTCTATACATTTTTTAAACTTCCCATCCAATTACACTCTTAAAAATGGTTATTCAAGGGTTCTTGAGTAAAGGGACTGGTTCTATTTAGAACCATGAGTTCTAAGTGAAACCATTTCATGCTTAAATGGTTCTTTGAATGGTGAAATGGTTCTTCAGATTGATGTAGAATGTGTTGCATGTGATTCTATATAAAACCTTTTTGGAAATGGCCCAGTAAAGCCCCAAAAAGGTTCCATTTTTTTTCTATTTTTACAAGCTTCAAATTGTAACATGGAAGAACCCTTCTGGGTGCTATATAGAACATATTCTACATAATTTTAGACCATTTGCCATGAAATTTTAATGTTGTAAACAGCAGCTGGCTTTTTCAAATTCTTTGAAAATTTAGGATTTGGGGATTTGGCCCTCTCTGGTGGAAATATGTAATTGCACACAATGTGCAGAAGTACATTTTGTATTATCAGTTGTGTTTTGAACCCCCAAAGGCTGATGAACCTGACTTTTGCGAGGCTGAAAGAGAATTCAAAGAGAACTCAGTCTAAACTTGGTGAAAGACGCATCTTCTGAGGATATGAGTGAATTATCTACTATTGTCATCATATCTTCATCTGTATAATGCTGATTTTGAGATCACTTGAGACCAAAACATTGAGCCAGACCTTCTTTTTGAAGCTGTGTGTGTGACGTTAATATGGAAAGATGTGCGACGTGGTGTGAAAAATTTGCAGCAGCGCACACTCACCGTATTTTAGCCTGTTTTTATTCTCCTCACTCAGTAATGACATGTTTTTCGGTTTTAACAGCAAATATCTTACATAGTGCATCTTAAAAAAAAATAAAAAACTGTAATTGTTTCCCAACAGCGATGATATGCAGGAATATGGATTTTAAACTTTAATATGCAAGTCTTTTGGCCTACATAAAAAGGTTGCGCCACCGCCTGAGAGGCCCTCGTTCCTCAGTGCATGGTCAGAGAGAAAAGGAGAAAAAAGAGAAGAGGAAAGCTATCGGCATTTGCCTGTGTTGTATTCTGCGCCCCCTGGGGTTAGGATCAGTCCCCGGAGAGGATGCTGGTCAGTGGGTGATAACACTGATCTATGAGAGTGTCACAAATGTCATTTTCCAGCAGGGCTTCCCCAGCTTTGGCTATTACTGGGTAAAGCTGAACATGTGTCAAGCAGCAAAGGCCACATAACCTGCCATTTGTGGGGCGTGAGTGGGAGCGCCACTGTGATTTCTTGCCCATAAACAGTGGAAAATTTCAGGTGCAACTCGGTGGCAGTGTTACAGCAGACAATTTCTGCTCAGTCTGAGAAAACAAGGTGTTTTGTTTGTTTTTCTAACACGTAAACTTATTTTTGTCAGTCAATTTCAAATCCCCAGTTTGAGGGGTTGAGGAAGCTTTCAAAAAAGCCTATTAAGTATGAATTGGACATACCGTGAGAATAGTAGGAGTGACAAAGGCCCAGCAAATCCTCCAGAACTTGTTTGGCTGGAAACCAATCATCATTTCAATGTCCTCACAAAACCGCTGCAGACCTACAGTGTGGAGCAAAAGAGACACAGAGAGAGAGAAAGCAAGAAAGAGAAGGAAATATTGACTGAGTGGAGCATAAATATGCAGAAGGAAAGAAAGAAAAGCATAAAAGGAACCAATAAATGGAAAAGGGAAAAGGAATTAGGGCAGAGCAAGAAAAAAAAATGCAGTGATGAAGGTCATTCATTGGAAAAAATCAGCCAGGAAAAGGCATTGCAGTGTTTACACTTCAAGCAGTTTTAAATATATTATCAATTCACTTCTTATTTGAACAGAGCTCAGAATGTTTGAAAACACTGTATAGCAAGGATTTTAGAACAAAATTAATATCCAGAATGCCTCATATTATTCAAATGCAATGGTTTTTCATAAGTGTCAATCTAACCTGCATGAGACTTACTATTCAACAAATCTTTCTACAGTTCTATAGGTTAGTGTTAACTGACTAGTGCTGAATTCAGAGAGAAGTCTGCTAAAACTGGAATGACAAAAGCACCATCTAGTGGCCACAGAGGGAAGTGCAGAGTTTTAATCAAGTGACACTGTACAGATTTATTAAAAACAACACTGAGGGATGACTTCTTGGTCATTGATGAAGTCCAATCTTCGACTATACTGCCATGTCAATGGTGAGTGTCTGTTGGAAATGCTTGTTTTAGACTTAATCTGGGTCTGGGAGACTAGCCTTTTCTGTTATTTCTAACTAGGGCTGGGTAATAAGACAATATATATTGTTATTGTGATAAATTATGTCACAATACAATACAATATGCTTTTCTGAACATATTGTGCATATTGTCAGTGCTTATAGACACTGACCAACTGCATGTTTCATTATAAAGAGAGCAAAATTTGCACTGTTAAACTGGATTTAGTGCCAAATATTGAATAAAAATCAGTGTTTACAGTTTTTGATAGTATTTTTCAAAATGTAGCACTACATTTCTCTGTTCCAGCTGATTAGATGTCTGAAAAAAAAAATATCATGACATCTCATGCAAATTTCTTTAAGTTTTGCAATGTTGCAATTGCCCACCTCTACTCCTAACCCAACCAAAATATTAACTAATTGAACACGGATCTCAATTTCAATATGTGAGTTTTATTGCATACAAAATGGGCTAAAACAGTGATAACACAGAATGTGTTGCCAGTTAACATTTTGTTTGTGAATGTGCACCCACTGCTGAGAAAGCAGGTGAAAAACAGTAATCTATGCGTTCTGACTGAACTCCCTTTGGAATTGATTAAGGAGCATTTATTGAGGTTGCTGCCGTCAAGTTCTAAATGAGCTAATGTTTTTCATGAAATGGTGAAATGTCTCACTTTCAACATCTGATTTATGGTGTTCTATGTTTTATTGTGAATAAAATATGGGTCTATGAGAGTTGCAAATCATTGCATTCTGTTTTTATTTACATTTATGTACATTTTACATAGCTTCCCGATGTTTTTGGAATTGGGTTTGTGCATGCATGTGTTGTAGGTTCCCTTATACAGTGCTGAGCTGTCTAATCATTAGACTGTGTGATCTGTAGAGAATGTAGCCTAAATTAATCATTTCTATAGCCTGTTTATATGAAATGTTGTTCTTAAAGTATTTATTAAAGCACTGAAAAAGTGATGTATTTCATTTACTTTATTTAAACACATAATTTTCTCATGAAGGACTAAAACATGTTACATCAACACAGTTTTGTCCTTCAGTTTACTGTCGGTTTTATTCATTCATTTATTCATGCGGAAATGATGGACAGGTTTTCTTAGCAGTGTGCCCCCACTCTCCCCAATAAAATCTCTGGATCTTAGCTGGCCACCTCATGCTATAAGTTCTAGCTACACCCATGGTGCCCAACATATTTCAAATACAATACATATTATCTTATTTAAGTGTGCACTATATGAGCAACTACTGAACAGAACTACTAGCGTTAATGAGCTCACCATAGACGTACGAGACTCCAATCAGCTCAAATATTGCGATGATGACCAGGGAATAGGAGGCTGCGTAAGTGTCCACCAGCTGGAGCATGTACATACCGCTCTGTAAAACATACACAGGGTCATAATTTACTTTACATCAGCACAAACATGCATATTACACCAGGGAATATATGTAAGCTGAGGTTGACTTTCTGGCTATACATTGTTTTATATGTTATTTATTCTCACAATATGGCTTTTGTTGGTTAAATTAAATATCTAATATGAAGAAAATATGATTAAAGACATTGGTTGACCCCTAAAAGCTGTGGTTGCGTACAGGGGCAGATTTAGTGCTTCTAGGCGAAAGAGAGGAACAGGGCCCCTGAATGTGCATATTTATATTACTGACTTACTGTCTACACTGCAAAAAACACATCTTGTCAAATGGAATCATTTTAAATCTAGTTTAAATCTAATATGTCTCACTTTGAGATTGCTGTAAAAATATCATAAGATTATTTAGCTTATTTCTAGACATTTTTTACTAAGTGATATTATCTCACTGTTTTGTTAGATCCTTTTGCCCATTTTAAGTAATAATGCAAAAGTGTCTGCCAGTATGGAGAGGTAATCTGGTACCCGGGAAGGTAGAAGTACTGTAATGAGCAGTAAGATTACTTTTTCCAGGAAGTAATAAGTAATGTAATCCCAGTGCATAAGTAATTAGTAATTAGTAATGGTCATACAGTACTTTTTTGCGTACTCTAACACATGAGCTACAGTAACACTAGCATTATGTACAGTATGGTGAGCCTGTACACTGCAAAGTTTTGCTGTCCTCCTCTTTTTTTCACTTCTTTGCATTTGTATAACTTCATTAGATTTTCTCTCTCAACTCCCTATCGCCTTATTCATACCACTCTGCATTCACACAGTTGTGTCATCATGTAACAACATGGAATAGCCCTTTATAACCATGATTATAATTGCTACACTTGCAGATAACAATTATTCTTAAAATGTATATATATTTTGAAATAGGTCACTTAACAGTAATATGTACAGTACATCTAATTTGATCCTCATGAGGCCCTTGGTCACTGCCTACAGTTGCCTAGTGCAAACCCATATGAAAAAAAAATATATTCCAAATGTTTTTATCAAATATATTTTTGCAATGTATGAAAATGGCAAGAAATGTATGTGTTAAATGCATTTTCATCAATACCTACAACACTTGCTTTTGTCATGTTACAGGTTAATTTTTAAAATTAAGATACTAAAATACAAATTCATTTCAAAAGGTATCAAACAGCTACTGGCTCCCGAGTGGTGCAACCGTCTAAGCGTTGGCCCTATCATCAGGAGATCGCGAGTTCGATCCCTGGTGATGCTACAGCCATCCGTAACCAGGAATCCAAGAGAGCGCAACTGGCCTCGCTCTCTCTGGGAGCGCCTGCGCTGACTAGCATCACTTAACGCGATGCTAGACAGCGCAGGCGTCTGTTAGCTGACGTAACGGATCTGGCGGTTTGCGCTTTCCTCCGAGCGCGTTCAGCTGTCCAATGACGTTGCGTGAGCGGCAGTTGGAAAAGAAGCGGTGGCTGGCTTCACAGGTCTCGGAGGAAGCCTGCGTTAGCCTTCGCCCTCCTAGCGTTGACAGTATCGTGTGATTGGGGGAGTCCTAACTAGCGGGTGGAATTGGCGACGACTAAATTGGGGAGAAAATTGGGTTAGAATCCAAAAAATTAAAAAATGAAATAAACGTATCAAACAGTAAAGTGCATTAGACGGGATTTTGGATATTTTCATACATTCATACATTTATTTTTGTACAGTTCATTTCTATGTGTAATATTTGTGTTGTTTTACTTTTCCTCAACCAGAAACACTCTTTGTGAACTTTAAATGAGGTTTCAATTTTGTTATTTGAGTCTTTGAGTTTGTCCCACATAACTCCATAAGAAGAAAAGAGAATGAGGACCGGCTGGAGCATATTTAATCATAATTAACAGCAGAAAACATCCTGTGTCACAGTCTGCCACAGATCGTCCAGCCGGCTCCGAAGGCCTCTACATAATTAATCCTGCGAATTCCCTACCGGGGTTCACTCCTAAAAAGATTTCCTCTTACATTTAGTTTAATTATCTCTGACTCGTAGTTCGCTGGAACGAGTGAAGAAACTGTGTGGAAAGTGCACATTCTAATTTTTTCTATCCAGATCAGATTAGTGTCTGTTAGTAGAAAATGAAATATTTTATCATTACCTGAATTTGAATCATTTAGTGACAACAAAACAAACAGAATAAATTCACGAACTCGAACCTGTCCAGACAAAATGGAAAATAAACGTAAACGAAATTCATTACACTACCTCTCGAACGTTTGGAGTCACTGACACGTGTAAAATGATTCTACGATGAAACTAATTCTCATAACTGTTTGTATGAAGTTGTAGAAACATATTTTCACTGAGGAAATCAACAACAACATGGAATTAGAGCAGGGTGTTCAAACTTTTGCATGCCACTGTTTGTCATGCTGAGACTACAGAACTGCAGACTGGACTGTGGAATTGTGCTGAGACACTCAGTCCATGTTTATAGTGAATCAGTGAGTCAAACAGTGTCAAAAAAACACATATTCAAGTCTATTAGAGATACTGAGCAGACTGAGGCGTGTGTGATGATTTAGTCCTGCAGGTAGTATAACAAAGTCCTTACAGGAAAGTCTGTCCACTCAGCAGTCGTCTTTGCAATGCTGCAGTTATTTTGAGCCATACAAGACCAGACTCCTCTCTGTTTCAATGAGGCCAAATACTCAAAACTGAAGGTCAAAGTACCGTTTTAAAAACACATTTGAAATCACTGATAAAATCGGACAAAAACCTCATAAATAGTTTGTAGCGTTTGGCTTAGTAACGCACAAAAATGTTCTGGCTACTGTGCTTGTGTAGATCTCCACAACGAGGGGGGCTTTCTCCGCTTGCGCCACAATAGCATCCACCCTTCTCTGCGCACACCGTAACCAGCTAGATCAGGGGTCACAACCAAAATGTTAAGAAGAGCCATTTTGTCCTTTCAACAAATATCAAACCACTTTTACCATTCGCTGCAAATATGTCTCGGTATGTTCTAATGTACTAGTGTGGGCTACAAATATAATATAAACAAAAACGCAGACTTACTTTGCTCTGCTTTAAGCTTCTTGTAAAATGTCTCTCAACGTTCTATAGACGACTGTAGTCGTGCCGTCATTTTGTAGTCGGCGCCATGTTCTTATGCCCATATTAGGAACTCCGGGTCTAAGCTCCATTTCTCTATGGCCAGAATGAACAGGGTTTTCGAAAAATCACCTCTATCGCACACTGTGTTAAATAAAAATCTTCAGAACCCGATACGTTTTGTCCTATGTAATATTTTTCTCCCGAATAACACTGGATCCTCCGAATTACCAGGACGTAAAGAGCTATAATACTAATATTGCTACATGCGAGCTAAAGCTACTGCGCATCAATTTGATGTCACTAAGCTAACTTACACAAAACTAAGGCGGGCTGTGGCGGTGCTCTGACAAGCTGTGCTACCTTATCGAAATCTTCTACCGTAGCGCATATTCACGGGTATAACCATAAATAAACCCTCTAGGTAGGATATTTTGATAGGCTAAAACTCCTTATCAAAAATACTCCCCGTGTTAAAACTACGAGCCTGAATTTAGCTTCTTTTTTCGCAGCTACTTGATTGAATGTTCCCATTCCACCTTAAATGGTGCAGCAGCTGTGACTAGCTATCACAAATATTAGCAAGCAAGACAAAATACTGACCTGTTAGTTTGGCAAAACAGCAAAAATAAGTTAATGTTACTCAGCTGTTAAGCGTAAATAGTGGAACCTCCCCATATCATGCCTTTCAACCCTCTATGAAGCTGATTCAGCTTCTTCTTCGCCGGCTGCTTGTTCGAATCTTCCCGTTCTATCTTAAATGGTGCAGCAGTTCAGAACGTGACTGCTGCACCATTTGAGGTGGAATGGGAAAAGTCGAACAAAAAGCTGGTCCTGATGAGAAAATGTCTTCAGAAAATGTTACCAGCATTAAAATAATAATTAGGATATTCTGATAGCCTAAATCAGTTTATCGGGGGGTCAGCAGTGATATTAAGCTGAGTCTGTACTGGATTAGCCTGACTGCAGGTACATTTGTAGATCTTTTCATATCAAGCTGAAAGGAAAGATCTATTGTGTTTCAGTGAGCATCAGATGAAGAACAAAAGAACTGCAGGGAAACCTCCTGATTTTGTTCTGACTTCCTTTCATCTGCCCTCAGTCTGTACATGGAAATGTAAACCGCCAAAACCCGCTTAAGGAGACAGCCAGTCTAATGACGTGAATTAAGTGCACAGTAGCTTTAGCTCACATGTAGCAATATTCATATTTCAACTCTTTAATGACCTCGTAATCCAGAGGACCCAGTGGTTTTTGAGAGAAGAATGTTTACAGGACAAAACGTATCAGGTTCTGAACATTTTTATTTAACAGAGGGTGCGATAGAGGCGATTTTTCGAAAACCCTATTCATTCTGGCCCTAGAGAACTGGGGCTTAGACCCGAAGTTCCTAATATGGGCAGAACGAGGACTACAGAATGACGCACGACTACAGTAGTGTATTTTTTGCGAGGCTGAAGTCAGCGTCTCATTCGCCAGCTGGTTGTTCGAATTTTCCTGTTCCACCTTAAATGGTGCAGCAGTTACAATCTGGCACCTCAGGCACCATTTAAGGGGAACAGGTTTGATTTGGGACTGAACTCTTCTTTTAAAGAATGAGCTGCTAACCTCTGTAATCATGGGGAATCCCAGCACGTAGAAGGACACGCAGCACACCAGGGTGAAGATAGCTTTGTGTTTGCGCAGGTATTTGGGGAATTCGTCGGCCACTGAGGTCACTATCGTCTCAATTGTGGCAAACTGCAGGGAGAGAAAGAGAGTGAAGATATATGCTTAGTTTACAGTGTAGATCCAGGAAGGAAACCTTATATATTTATACATATACACAATTCCATTCATATAAAATCAATTTCTTTGAAGATGTGTGTATAAAATGATTCTATGATAAAACTAACTAACTTTCTTATGACTTTCAGATTCAAAAGTTTTGGATGATAAATGAAGCTGTAAGTGATTTCATGATAACTGAGAAATCTGTACTGAAATTACAAGCTTGACATTGTCACAATAGAGCAACCCTTTTTGATGCTATATAGAACCCTCTTTGAAAATGTTCTAAATAGAACCATCTACATCACATTCTCCATCAACCTTAAGGACCATTTCACCATGCAAATAACCATTTAAGCCTACACAGGATTCTTTCAGAGTTTATTGTTCTATATAGAGCTATTTTCTTTCCTAAAGAACACTTGAAGAACCTTCTTTTTTAAGAGTGTAATCCAAAATAATGACACTGTACTTTGGAGTTTTATGCAGTTGTGAAACACAATGGACCTCATTCACCTACTGTTTCTTTGACAGTAATTTAGTGCATAAAAAGTTTCTCCAGTTCTCCAAACAGAATGATTGCTGAATGTGGAGAGGGAGATCACACTTTTTCTCTGTTTTATCATTGTATGTGCACACTTTCCTGCTCATTATCATTCAGCTCTGTGAAGCTGTTAATAATTAAGAAAAGAGAGAAAAGCAGCACATTCACACGTTTCTGTTACGGACTCGTATTCTGGAGTGAAAAGAAATGCAGTGTGTTCACACACACACACACACACACACACACACAGGAGAATGAATTAACACCTCGACACTAATAGAGGCGCAAGACCCCAACAAACGCACACACACACACACTGAAATTAACAGCACAGGTTCATATCAGCAGGTCATAAGACTGCAAAACCATACAAATTAACAAACATGTATGAGCAGCAAATTAGCTGCACTATGTAAACAAATTATGGTAACACTTTATTTGGAATGGTCATTTGTAGATGATTAATATATTTTCTTATTATACTCTTACTCTTATAATTAAACTCCTTATATAACATATTCTGAATAACACATCAACAACAACAACACATCAGTGAAGATGTTCATACTGTTAATTCATTACCATTCCCATGTGCAATATAATCAATATTCCATGTGCAATTCAGGTATAATGTCCTTACAGTGTAATTTTTTTCTTGCCTTTTTATTTTTTAATGTTTATATTGTTAATTTTATGTGAAAAGAGTTTATGTGAAGGAACATGTTTATATTGTTTATCTTATATTTTTTATCTGTAGTGTAGTGTTATACCTCAACCCAAAACTTAATCCTAACCCTCACCCAGGCCCTAATCCTAATCCTAACCCTCATATGTTTTTGACATGTTACTGAGAGTTTGTTGAGTGTTTATTTCATCTAAAAGCATCACTCAAAATATAGTATCACATTTTTTTTTTGTTAAAAATGAAAGACACTACTTAGTCATTAGGAAAATATAAGAGTCACTGGGCCGGATTCCTAACACTACACTCACCTGCCACATTTATGCAACTACACTGGTTCTTCAAGGGTTCTTTAGCAAAGGGAATCCTTCTATATAGAACCATGAACACTCAAAAACCATGTGCATGCTTAAATGGTTCTCTGCATGGTAAAATCATTCTTCAGATTGATGGAGAACGTGTTGTATATGGTTCTATATAGAACCTTTTTGAAAAGGGTTCTATATAGCATCTAAAGGGGTTCTGCTACTGTAACGTTGTCAGAACCTTTATCAGAACCTTTTTTGGTGCTATATCGATCTACAACACATTCTTTGTTATGATAACAATCGTCATGTTTTGGAATAAGATTTGTTTTTTATCTGAGATGAACCAAACTGTGTAGTATATAACCACAACTCTAAAGCTAAGACAATTTAACACAAAAAATATTAAATATAGATCTGAATCTTGTCCTCAGAATTGAACATCATATTGATCCTAAAAAAGATGGGACAGCTTTACGTACCATGGTATCCAGCCCCAGAGTGAGGAGCATAAGGAAGAAGATGATCGCCCAAAATGGAGACACCGGCAACCTGGTGAGGGCTTCTGGGTAAACAACAAACGCAATGCCTGGTCCTACACACACACACACAAACATGCACGCACATTGTAAGACTGACACTTGCCATTTACAGAAGAGATCAGACAAACACTAAACTAACATTAAACAAACTCCATGTATGCTTTCAATATTTACCTGAAAATGTTAACAGAGTTAGAAGACAGAAAAAGAAAAATCCTTTCTTTACTGTAGAGAAATTACTGAGTCAGAATTGTTTACAGTGGTAGTGATAATAACCAGATGTCCACCTTTAAAAGTTCCCTCACAGAAAGTTATTACATGAAATGGTTATGAATTCACTCCTTGATGACTGACACATTGTTTTATGATAGTTTTGAGAACTAAAAATCCATTCATGGAGGAGGGATACATGCAGGAGGTGAAATAGTCATCATCATCATCATTGTCGTTAACCGCTTAGTCCAGCTAGGGTCGCAGTAGCAGTTGGGAGAGCAGAGAATCCCAGACGACCCTGTCCCCCGCAACTTCCTCCAGCTCATTCCTGGGAACCCCAAGCCGCTCCCAGGCCAACCTGGAGATATAATCCCTCCAGCGCGTCCTAGGACGACCCCGGGGTCTTGTCCCGGTAGGCCATGCCTGGTACACCCCCACTGGGAGGCGTCCAGGGGGCATCCGGATCAGATGCCCGAACCACCTCAGCTGGCTCCTCTCAATGCGGAGGAGTAGCGGCTCTACTCCGAGCTCCTCCCAGATGGCCGAGCTCCTCACCCTATCAAATAGAGTATAGCCCGCCACCCTGCGAAGAAAGCTCATTTCCGCCGCTTGTATTCACAATCTCATTCTTTCAGTCATTACCCATAGCTCATGACCATAGGTGAGGGTCAGGATGTAGACCGACCAGTAACCAGAGAGCTTCGCCTTACGGCTCAGCTCCCTCTTCACCACTACAGTCCGGTACAGCGACTGCATTACTGCTGCCGCCTGTCCCAGCCTGCGGTCGATCTCACGATCCCTCTTCCCATCACTCGTGAACAAGACCCCGAGATACTTAAACTCCTCCACCTGGGGCAAGTCCTTTCCCCCTACCTGGAGTGGGCATGCCATCCTTTTCCGGGCTAAGACCATGGACTCAGACTTGGAGGTGCTGATCCGCATACCAACCGCTTCACACTCAGCGGCAAACTGCTCCAGTGCGCGCTGGAGGCATCCATGTGATCCAGCCAAAAGAACAACATCGTCTGCAAATAGCAGAGACGCCACCCTTCGGCCTCCACACATAATGCCCTCCTGACCACGGCTACGCCTTGACACCCTGTCCATGAATATCACGAACAGGAGTGGAGACAGGGCACAACCCTGGTGGAGTCCAACGCTAACACTGAAAGAGTCCGACTTAATACTGAGTATACGAACACAGCTCTCACTCCGGGAGTACAGAGATTGAATGGCCCGGAGTAGCAGCCCCAGCACCCCATACTCCTGGAGGACCTCCCACAAGATATCTCGGGGAACACGGTCGTAAGCCTTCTCCAAATCCACAAAACACATGTAGACTGGGTTGGCAAATTCCCATGCCCCCTCAGCAATCCGTGAGAGGGTGAAAAGCTGGTCCATTGTTCCACGGCCAGGACGGAATCCGCATTGTTCCTCCTCAATCCGAGGTTCAACTATCGGTCGAAGTCTCCTTTCTAGCAGCTTGGCATAGACTTTCCCAGGGAGGCTGAGCAGTGTGATACATCAATAGTTGGCACACACCCTCTGGTCCCCTTTCTTAAAAATAGGGACCACCACCCCGGTCTGCCAGTCCAAGGGTACCGTTCCCAAGGTCCATGCAATATTGCAGAGGCGTGCCAGCCACGACAGCCCCACAATATGCAGAGCCTTAAGCATCTCCGGACGAACCTCATCCACCCCCGGTGCCTTGCCACTGAAGAGCTTGCCAACTACCTCAGTGACCTCCACCAGGGAAATGGAGCTTGACATGCCAGAAGCCCTGACTCCCGTGAGGGAGGCATATCTCCCAGATTAAGGAGTTCCTCAAAGTGCTCCTTCCACCGACCGACAATATCCTCATTTGAAGTCAGAGCTTCCCCACCCCTGCTGAATTCAGCTTGGGCGCAGCCACCCCGACTGCTCCTGAGTCGCCGGACAGTCGTCCAGAACCTTCTTGAGGCCGACCGAAAGTCTTTTTTTTTGCTTCTGCCACCGCTGCAGCTGCCACCTTTTTCGCCTGTCGGTACCTATCTGCTGAGTCGGTAGTCCTTCGGGCCATCCAGTCCCTAAAGGCCTCTTTCCTCAGCTTGACGGCCTCCCTCACCCCCGGTGTCCACCAGGGGGTTTTTGGGTTACCGCCCTGACAGGCACCAACAAGCTTTTGGCCACAGCTACACCTGGCAGCTTCCACAATGGAGGTTTTGAACAGGGTCCATTCAGACTCCATGTCTCCTACCTCCTGCCGGACATGAGAGAGCTCTCCCGGAGGTGGGAGTTTAAATCATTCCGAACAGGGGCCTCCGGCAGTCATTCCCAGCACACCCTCGCTATTCGCTTGGGCCTACCGGGTCTGACCATTAGTCTTCCCTGCCATCTGATCCAACTCACCACCAGGTGGTGATCAGTCGACAGCTCAGCACCCCTCTTCACCCGAGTGTCCAGAACATACGGTCCCGAGTAGATGAAACGACAACAAAGTCGATCATTGACCTTTCAGCCAAGGAGCTCTGGTACCACGTACACTTATGAACATCCTTGGGTTGGAACTTGGTGTTCGTTATGGACCATCCATGCCTGGCACAGAAGTCCAATAACAATTCACCATTCGGGCAGGCCATTCTTCCCAATCATGCCTCTCCAGTTCTCCCAGTCATTGCCAACATGAGCATTGAAGTCTCCCAGTAAGACTATGGAGTCTGTAGGCTGTTCCTGGATCGGGGCCCCTTCCTGGATCGGGGCCTTGTCGAGGCAGAAGGGCTTGTGTGGTCTAGGGATCTTCAGAGCTAAGTCGGCGGGAGCAGTATGCTCCTGGTAGGGTCTCCCAGGGCGAACAGGTCTGGAGTGAAGACCCAGACTAACTCGATCCAAAATCCTCTATGAAAAATGGACACGGACAATCGTGTACCCTGCCCGGGAGAGCCAGGCCTGGGGGTAGCGTCCCTAGGCGAGCACCTGGTGGCCGGGCAGCCCACGTAACCCGGCCGGGCTCAGCCCGATGAGGCAACGTGGGGGGACCATGTGGGCCCACCACCCTCAAGGTCCAGCATGGGGGAGCGGTGCAGTGCCGTATAGGCAGTGGGGGAATTGCGGGGGGGCCCCTGGTGGCCTAGGCCCCTGCAGCAGAAACTGGCTCTTGGTACGTGGAATGTAACCTCACTGGGGGGGAAGGAGCCGGAGCTTGTGCAGGAGGTTGAGAGGTACCAACTAGATATAGTTGGGCTCACCTCCACCCACAGTGTCGGCTCTGGAACCAAACTCCTTGATAGGGGTTGGTCCCTCTCCTACTCCGGGGTTGCACAGGGTGAGGTGAAATAGTCCCCAAAGAAAACTTATTATTTCAGATTTTCCACTATTTTCCCATCATCAACATTCCAAATAAACTAAGAAGACTCGTGTAGGTTCACTGGTGATTTTGAATAGTAAATAAAATATCTATATTTGTGTTGTAGTCATGGCGACTCCTGGTTCCTATCACCACCACTGTAAAGAAATCTGAACCATTTCAGACAAAACCACTCTGAATCACTCTGTTTACATCTCACACTCTCAATTATGCAGAATTATTTTTTAAATCAGTATTTCCTCTTCCACACTGTTCATAACAACTATCACATTCAAAAAGGCTGTTTAGTTTCTGTTTATGGATAACATGGATTGAGAAGTGAATGGTAATTTCATATAATATTGGTTCTTAAAGTGCCTATCCCATCAAAAACAGGATTTCTCTCTTTTTGAAATAAGAGTTTAATAAAGTACATAAACATTGCTAAAGTTTCAAAATGCGCTGCCCACCTCCCAGTCCATACAGCCCATATATGAAAATTAAGCTGCAAAAATAGCCTATTCTGAATTTGTTGTTTTTGTGATGTCATAGATCTGCCTATACAGTCTACAGCACTTTAGCTCCACCCATTCACATTGAAGTTTTTCAGTTCAGCCTTAAAGGCACAGTAACAAAAACAGCCTGTTTAATCTTAAGGGATAAAGAGGACGGAAAATGGTCAAAAATGAAATAACTTTTTTTTAATTATTTTTACATGATCATTTTCCAATTGTACTTAATCCCTTAGAATTGTTATTTGTGCCTTTAAAGGTAAATTCCAAATTTCTTGATATGGGTCCTTGAATTAACATTTTACAATGTTATTACACGTTGTGGTTAAGTGACCTACCTTCATCAGCTACACTCTCAATGGGCACCTTCAGCTCATGCGCCATGAAGCCAATGACTGAAAAAATGACAAAGCCAGCGAATATGCTGGTGGCGCTGTTGGTACACGTCACTATGATGGTGTCCCTGCAGAGAGGAAACTAGAATTAATGGAGCCGCCCTACTTTAAAATTACAACATTATACCAGCATCTACTATTAAATCACTAATGTTCATCAGAGCTAATAACATACATTATTAGTCCAGTAATAACAACATTACTACACCCTTAAAAAAGATGGTTCTCTAGTAAAGACAATGTTCTATGTAGAGCCATGAACACTCAAAGGACCTTTTGCATGATGAAAGGGTTCTTTGCATCATGAAATGGATCCTCAGATTGATGGAGATTGTGCTGTATATGGTTCAATATAGAACCTTTTTGAAAATGGTTCAATATAGCACCCAAAAGTCTTCTTCTATTGTTACAATGTCAAGCTTATAACAACAGAAGAACCCTTTTGGCTGCTATATAGAACCCTTTTCAAAAAGGAGCTATAGAGAACTGTCCATAGCACATTTAAGGACATTGTCCATCAATCCAAAGAACCCTATCTTAATGGTCTATATAGAACAATTTTCTTTACTAAAGAACCCTGAAAGCACCATATTTTTCAAAAAGGTTCTATATAGAACCACACACAACACATTCTTTGTTCATCTGAAGAACCATTTCACCATGCAGAGAACCATTTAAGCATGCATAGGGTTCTTGGAGTGTTCATGTTTTTATATACAACCACTCTCTTCACTAAAGATCCCTTGAAGAACCATTTTTTTAAGAGTGTAGAGAAAATGAAGTAAGGGCTTTCTGATCATATGCATTATTTGTGTATTTTCTTTGTTTTATCCATATATATTTATAAATTATTTTGTTTTTTAATGCTTAGTACCCGAATAGAGGATTAGATAACATCCTAGTAGATCCTGTTGTGATTCTGGGTGTTATTTTGTGCACATTATCATGTTTTATTTTGACTTTTAGTGTTCAGTGAGAACTGAATTTGTAAAGCTGAATTTGTGCTGAATCAGCAGTTGCAGATCACTTGGTAATATTTTATAACTAAGTTACAGTCAAAAATATAACAAGTGATGGCTACTTTCACGCTTAGGCATCACAGGGTTAATTAAATGACGTCAGTGTCAGATGCAAACATGTGGGCTGAATCTAAAGCTGATAAAGGTGTAAAGGTATTTTTACCTGTAACAGTTATTATGGAACTTATTATAGGAGGAGAGAGTTATTAGACCGCCCCACGCTGCAGACAGAGAGAAAAAGATCTGAGTGGCAGCATCTTTCCACACCTAGAGAGAGGGAGAGAAAAGGAGAGAGAGAGATCAAGGGAGAGAGCGTTAATAAAGCGATACATTAATGCGTACCTTAAAAAGAAAATTATTAACCCTAAGAAGTTAGTTATGGACAGTAAAGCATGCTGCAATTTAAAATGAGCAGAGAAACTGTGTGGAAAGTGCAGATTCTAAACTTTCAATCCAGAACACATTAGTGCAAATTTTATTATGATTGGAATTTGAAGGAAAATTATAGTTATGTACACAGTCTTTCTACAGAGTGAAAATGCAATGGAAATGCAATTTATGGTGTAGCTATAGATCTAATTACATTTAAAGTAACACTATTTAGAATTTGGGGATTTGGACCTCTCTGGTGGAAATGTGTAATTGCATGCAACGGCAGAAGAACATTTTATGACACTGGTTGTGCTTTGAAGAGAAAACTCTTCCGAGGATGTGAGTGAATCATCTACTATTGTCATCATATCTTCATCAGAATAATGTTGATTTGAGATCATTTGAGACCTAAACATTGAGCCAGACCTTCTTTTTGAGACTGTGTGTGTGACGTTGATACGTAAAGACGTACGACATGGTGTGAAAAACTTGATGCCTCGGACTTTTAAATGATTATTTCAGGCTTTACAGGTGTCTCGCAGCAGCGCACGCTCACTATATTTTAGTGTGTTCTTTTTTTCTCCTCACACACTTTCAATTGTAACAACAAAATATTACCCAGTGCTGCTTTAAATAATGTAAATCAAAGTGAAATTACAGTAGCAACTCCAGATTGAACTGAACTTGATCACTGTCAGTTCACTCACTAAACAGCTCTGTCTCTTACTTTGGCATCGTTGAGTTTCTCCCATTTTGGAGTGATAAAGTAGAGGATGCCTGAACCGGCGCCAGGCAGAGTGACACCACGGATCAGCAGGATGACCAAAACCACGTAAGGGAAAGTGGCTGTGAAATACACCACCTGCAGACAGAGCAAAGACAAGGAGAATGTTATGAAACTATCAGTTTCACTGCATAGTCAGAAATAGCAGAGTTTACATTGCTGCTTTGCATTGCCCAGTATTTCACAGTGTGCTGCCATTTTGTCACTGTTTTTTAGTGTGGTGTCTACACTGTTTATTAGGGCTACGCGATAAATCATATTTTTATCGTCATTGCAATATGAATTTCTGCGATGGACTGGCAACCTGTCCAGGGTGTATCCTGCCTCTTGCCCAATGACAGCTGGGATAGGCTCCAGCACCCCACCGCGACCCAGAAGGATAAGCGGTTTAGATGATGTATGTATGTATGTATGCAATATGAATTTCTGCGATAAACACATCATAAAGAGTGAGGATGACAGAACAAATGTCCTCATACACACAGCACCAGAGAGACATCATTACATTACAAACCATCAGAAGTCTAATGAAAGCTTCTCTGAGCTGAGACTGAACACTGTGCACCTACACTGTTAGAAATAAAGGTTCTGTGCAGGTACATTTTACGTTCATTAATGTACAAACAGTGTAAATGTTCCCTTAAAGGTACAACAGTAGTTTTAATGTCCAATTCTATACCTTAAATAAGTTTTTCCAGGTGAAAAGTACATATTAGTACCTTTTCATGATCTAAAGTTTTAAAACAGAACAATACAATAAAAAAGCCTGGAGACGAGACGGGGTGTGTAGAGTCAATACAACTTAGAAAATATATTTCAATGGATTATGGTACAGTTATGTTCCTTGACTAAAGGTACTGAGATGGACCCTTGAGGGTCCCACCCCAGTGGCAAGGGGGTATTGCCCCAGCGACAGTTTAGTACCTTTTTTCTGAGAGTGTATGTGGGGGATGAGTAACTTAACCACTAGGCTATACAGCCAATTACAAAACACACACAGCAGCTCAAACACTCCTCCATCCTGAACTGCATGCCTGTAAAAGCACATCAAGCATTAGGATTGATCTCACACACAGAGTGTTGTATTTTTGAGTGTGTGAGGCAGTAATATTACTGTCACAATAAATATATTTAATGACTAAACAAAAAGAAATAATAAAAAAAACAAACTAACAAACAAATAAACAAAAATGGTCTGATGTGAACAGCTTTTAGCATTTCATTTCTTTTTATTTTGTACAATAGCAAACGGTGCTTTTGTAATTTGCTAAAAAATGTCTGTACTTGCATCACATCCAGTCAGAGGTGCACAATTTTAATAAAAATGTATCACTTCTCATGTAATCATTGTGAAATCCAACAGCATTACTAAACATCCATTTTCATGTTAATATCGTGCAGCCCTACTGTTTATATTGTTATGTGTAAGGATGCACCAATCCCTGACACAGATCTTCTCTCATGATACCAATTCTGATCTCTAAATTAAAATCTGAATGGGAAAGTTATAAAGCTGAACATGATGGTGGGATTACAGTTACAATAAAAAAAGCAAATTGGCTTGTTGGTAAAAAGCAAAAGGCAAGTTTTTTATAGAACACCTTTCATACACTGCTGTCATTCAAAGTGCTTCATTTGAAAAAGTAAAGGAGAATAGAAAGTGAAAACATGATTAAAACATGATTAAAACAATAGATTTTTTAATGATTTTTTTAATGATGAAAATCATTCAATTAAAAATCTAATTAGAAATTAGTGCCGTCACAGAGGAAAACAGTCTAGAAACGTTAACAGTGTTTAAACTGAGCTGAAAGCTGCACTAATAGGAACGTTTTCAGGCCACATTTTAAAATGTCCAGTGTCGAGGCTCCTCTAATGCTCTCTGTCAACTGGGTTCATTTAAGAGCAGCACAGTAGCTAAACGCTGCTTTTCCATGTTTAGTGTTCACCTTCGGCAGGACTAACTGACCAGTTCCTAATGATCTGAGAGTTCTGCTCAGCTCATATCGCTGCAGCAGATCAGATAAATACACTGCTCCAGCACCATTAAGACCTTTATAGAGCAGTAACAGCACTGCAAAGTCTAATCTATAGGAAAGAGAGAAAAGCCCTCACAGTAGCCACAACAACCTGAAAATACATTTTTTGTGTTATTTAAGCCAAACGCAACAAACTATTATGCTGTCTTTGTCTGATTTCACTAGTGATTTCTGAAACATTAGTCTAGCTATCAGTTTGGGGTTTATAGTTCTTTCCCTATTCTGAGAGACAGGTGCCTGGTCTGTATATGTTGTAGATGGTTCCATGAAGAACCTTTCTGAAAAGGGCTCTATATAGCACCCAAAAGGCTCCTATTGTGACAAGCTTGACATCTTAACAATAGAAGAACCCGTTTGGGTGCTATGTATAACCCTTTTCAAAAAGGTTCTATATTGAACCGTACATAGCACATTCTGAAGAACCCTTTCATGACGCAAAGAACCATTTAACCATGTCAAGTGTTCTTTGAGTGTTCATTGTTCTTTATAGAACCTTTTTTTTAACTAACGAACCCTTGAAGAACCATGTGTTTTAAGAGTGTAAGAGAAGATCTGGTTTGCATTAGCTTAGCTAGTATACTAAAAGCTCTGCTCACCACAGAACATGTTGGGTTCTAGCTCTAACTAAAGCTTCGACACAAGTTTAGATGATAATAAAAAACCTTAAACCTGTTCTGCGGTGATCAACTAACTTAGTGTTAGCTTAGCGAGCAGCTACAGACCCAAACAGAGCCACACACCACAGTACATGTTTGATTCTGACTAAAAACAAGTGCAGATGATGAACACTAATGTACGAGAGTGTAAAAATGGAGTGAGAGACAGAAAGCCGAACTCAAACCTGTTCTGTGGTGTTTGGGACTGTAGCATTTTGGCTAAGCTAACTTAGCTTAGTTAGTAGGCTTCCAGCTAACTGAAGCTAAAATGAGGCCCGTTTGGAGGATGTCTGAGAGGTCAGAGTGGAGTGGCTGGTGTTGGAGTGAAAGCTAAGCGTGTTTTGTGGTCAGTGGAGCTCTTATCCGCCGCTGAGCCACTATTATGTTTAGCTTTTCAAGGTTTTTCCAGCCTCTGATTTTCCCCTCTTTCTATCAGGGCAATGTATCAGTGAGCTCTAACCACCAATCAATCACCCTCTAAATATATAAATGAGTGGAAAGTGTTTATTTAGCCATTCATACAAGCAACAGCATTTAGCGTCATCATTATTAAAAACAGTTGCATACCTGATCAGTGAGAACAACAAAAAATGCTCTTGGTTTATTGAGAATAAGGCTGAATTGAACTGAATTGGAGAAAATATCTATCTCTCTGCAAATTAGACAGAAACAAATTAGCTCATTCATGCCTCCAAACTCAGTCCAGCTTGTAAGCGGCATGATATATGCCCAGTCGTCAGATTTGGGTTAACACTCAGCACAAACCGAGCACAGTTCAACCTTAGTATACCAGCCAGAATGAATGATTCGCTTTAACATGAACAGCTCGGTTCTTTCAAATGTGCAGAGATCCCAAGAGCGCTAAACAGCTGCCAGAGAAGAATATGCTACACTACACTGTCAGTACAAACATTCTATGCAGGCAAAGTTTTCATTCATTAACGTACAAACAGCATAAATGTACGTACAGTAGTGGTTTTAACGTCCAATTGTGTACCTTAAATAAGATTTCCCCAGGTGAAAAGTACGTATTTGTGCCTTTTCATAACTTAGTGCTTAAAATAGAACAATAAAATAAAAAGCCAGGAGTCACAATGGAGTGCGTTGAGTCAATGCACTTTAGAAATATAATTTCAATGGATTAGGGTACAGTAATGTTCCTTAACTAAAGGTACAGAGATGTACCCTTGAGGGTTCACAGTTTGGTACCTTTTTCTCTGAGTGCATCACAGTAAACCCAATGAAAGTGTTCTTTTATCAGCCAGCTTTACATAACTCACAACTGTACCAACTGAACTCCTAATATTCAGTCAATATCACTGCTTTCATTACTTTATTCAGTTAATGGACCGCTGATGTTTTTAATCACAGACAATATGTTTCAATGCATTTCTGACTAAAAGCGCACTTGAGTCACAAAGCAGAGTTCTATTCTAATTCATACAGAGTTGAACATACAGTAACATCAAGATTTTTAAAAGGAGCTTCGCTGACTTCAGATCAGGGCTGATTTGGGAACAACATTTATTTGTGTGTGTGTGTGTTTTTTTTTTTTTTAACCAATACTGTGAGTGTGATTTAAATTGCGACTATTTTCTATAAATTAAGGTCCAGGCCTGTTATTTTGGCCAAGAAGTCCAGAATATCCTCCTTTTTCTGGCTTGAGGCTTTAACGCTTGAAACAGTATTACTGACCACCAGTTATTTGTGGTTGTGAAGTCACAGTTGCTTCTGATTTCTGATTGGTCTAGTTAATCTGCAGGCAGTTTTAAAGCTCCATGTGATTAGGTTAAATTTCCCCACTTAAAACTCAAGCCATTTTTTTTTCTTGAAAAGCGTTCTGTACAGAACCAAAAAGGGTTCTTCTATTGTTACAGTCCTAACATTGCAACAATAGAAGAACCCTTTTGGGTGCTATTTAGAATCCTTTTCAAAAAGGTTGTCTATATAACCATTTTAAGATGCAAAGAACCATTTCCCACACACATACACGAACATGCACACAGACACACGCACACACACACTTTCTAAGCCACTTTATCCTTCTGGGTCGCAGGGGGAGCTGGAGCCTATCCCAGTGGTCATTGGGTGAAGGCAGGAAACACCCTGGACAGGTACCATTTATCAAACTATAATCTCTCTATAATGTACACTCATAAAAGTATGGTTCTTCAAAGGTTATTTAGTAAAGAACATGGTTCTATAAAGAACGATGAACACTCAAAGAACCCTTTGCATGATTAAATGGCTCTCTATATCATAAAATCGGTTCTTAAGAATGTGCTGTAGATGGTTCTATGTAGAACCTTTTTGAAATGGGTTCTACATAGCACCCAAAAGTGTTCTTCTTTTATTATGACATCGACCTTGCAACAATAGAAGAACCCTTTTGGGTGCTATATAAACCCTTCTCAAAAAGGTAGCACATTCTCCATCAATCTGAAGAACCCTTTCATGATGCAAAGAACCATTTAATCATGCAAAGACTTCTTTGAGTGTTCATGGTTCTTCATTGAACCATTTTCTTTACTAAAGAACCCTTGTGGAACCATCTATTTTAAGAGAATAGTACAAAGTCTACCCCATCCAGGAGCAGAGTGGAGAAACACTGCAGTAATAGATACCGCCTGCAATAACTTGTGACCGCCACTAGGTGGAAACAAATCCTTCAGAATGAACCTTTCAACTGACAGCGCAGCGCATTGCTGATCTCACAGTAATAAACACCCAAAGGAGAAGAAAAGAAGACTCACAATCAGCCTCAGAGCTTCTTACCTTGCCCGACGACTTGATTCCTTTAGCTAAAGACGCGTAGACAATGAGCCACGCGAGAAAAAGGCACGCGGCCAGGGGCCAGCGGATATCCCCAGGGTATTCAATCCCTTTAGAAATGTGCAGCACGTTATATCTAACAAAAAAGAACAGAAAGTGATCAGAGAGGCTTCGTGTACAGAAAACGGCACCAAATATGCACAATCAGAAACGCAAATAGTTCCATGTGTCTAACTTAATTATACCTCCTTTTCCATCCAAACAAATACAGCAGAGTCAGCATATGCACACTTCATTACACTCTTTAAAAAGATGGTTCTGCAAGGGTTCGTTAGTAAACGGAGTGGTTCAATTTGGAGACATGAGTTCTATATAGAACTTGATATAGAAATTTGCATACCTAAATGTTTCTCTGCATGGTGAAATGGTTCTTCAACTTGATAGAGAGTTCTATATAGCACAAAAGGGTTCTGCTGCTATTGTTTTCAGATGTCAAGCTTGTAACCACTTCCAAAAAGATTCTATACAGAACCACATACAACACTCTGAAGAACCATTTTGCCATGCAAATAACCATTTAATAAACAAAAATGGGCCTATGTAAGACTCATGGTTCTCAATAGAACAATTGCCTTTATTAAAGAGCCCATGAAAAACCATGTTTTTAAAGAGTGTACCGTAACAGAAAATGCAAAATGCAACAATTAACGCTGACATATTTCTGGTAATATAATCTAATAAATATATATATATATATATATATATATATATATATATATATATATATATACACGCACACACATACATTACAATAAAATAGCACAAAAACTCACTTGAAATACTCTTCACTGGGGCTGACATAGCTTCTGTTATCTGTTGTGATATTTAATAACTTGCTCAAATTCCCAACAGCGTTTGCAGACAAACAGAATGTGGTGTTTTTAACGGAGCTAACGTTCCTATCCCGAATTATACATGAATCTGTCAGAGAGGAAAACACAACAATGGGAGCCAACAGACACTTTTACACACTGTAACAGCAAATCATTGTAAAAGTAAATCATGATTATGATATAAACATTACAAAAAATAGAAATGTCAAAAAGGTGCCCTGTTGTTGGACATGAGTAATAAATATTTGAATGGTTATTTACTGAATACAATGCATTAAATTGACTAACGCTATCGAAAAAGCATAATAATCGTATTTTCCTATGTTATTTATATTATATATCCCATATTATTTGCCCAGTGTTCGAGGTTTGTCAGCGTTTTTTTTTTTTTTTTTTTGCGGCAGTTCATTTGAGGCTGCAGTTCGCACTCCGGCCACACGATGTCGCCTCACTGCGGCACTGCAGCGCTTTACAGTAAATCTGTCAAGCAAGCAGATTTTCTGCTGAATTCACTAAAACAGAATCGTCGAATAAAACGCGTTTTGAAGCCAGAAACACAATTAATTTCGACATTTTATCGATGCAGAAACATTCAGGAGAGTCAGGAGGGACATTCTGCAAATCCTAAGACTCGTTTTATCAACCAAACACGACAAAAGTGATCATTATAATCATGATTAATGACTCTCAGGCAGCATTTCACAACCTGAATAAAGAGTACAGACACTGTTTATACATTAACGATCAAATATATTAGCATTACAAACAAAATAACACATTTCATCATGTAATATCACAGTTATATAGTTAAGAACACGGTGTAAACAATTTTGTGTAAAACGTAGTGTAAAACGTACTGAATATCACTAAATGTGTTAAATAAAGCTTTAAAGAAGCTCCAGCAAAAAAGAAAAGAATGCAGTGTTAAAGGAGAGCAAATGAAGCTATTCAGGAGCAGACAGCTCACTGCAGAAGAATAAATCCCCCAGAAACTAAAAAACTAAAAACCTGCATCAGAGAGAGAGAGAGAGAGAGAGAGAGAGAGAGAAAGAGAGTGGCGCATTGCGCATGGAGGGGGGGATGGAGGGGTAAATAGGAAGGTAGAGGAGTGTATATGCAGATAGAGGGACAAATAGAGGGATTTATGGCTTGATAAGGTAGACTGATAAATGGAGCGATACTCAAAAGGAAAGAGACAAATAAAGGATTAATAAGAAAGAGATAAATAGAGAGCTCTACCTAAGTTGCAGAATGTGCTGGATTAAACAGATAGAGTGATAGAGATGAAGTGATAAATAGAGGGACGATTCCTACCCTGTCTTAGCATGTGCTGGTCTCTAATAGAGGGAAGGAGGGATGAACGGAGAGATAGATAAAGAGATGGATAGATGATTTCAGTACGTTCTGATCTTCTGTAGAAGGTTAGAAGAATGGAGGGATGAATAGAGTGATGATTAAAGGAAAGCCCTACCCAGTTTCAGCATGTGCTGGTGTTCGATGGAGGAATAAAGGGATGGAGTGATACATAGAGATACATTTCAAACAGTTAAAAAATTTGTTTGTTAAAAAATTTTGATTGTTAATTGAAAAAAAAAATGGATGGAGGGATAGATGGCAGGATAGAGTGATAAGTAAAGAATAATGGAATAGAGAGATGCATAGACAGATGAATAGATGGATAGAGGGATAGATGAATAGATAGAGCAATACGTAAAGAATTAAGGAATAGAGAGATGGATAGATGGATGAATAGATGGATGGAGGGATGGATAACGCGATAAGTAAAGAATAAAAGGACAGAGAGATGGATAGACAGATGAATAGATGGATGGAGGAATAGATGCATAGAGCAATAAGTAAAGAATAAAGGTATAGAGAAATGGATAGACAGGTGAACAGACAGATAGATGGATAGACAGAGTGATAAGTAAAGAAAAAGGGAATAGAGAGATGGATAAACAGATGAATAAATGGATGGAGGGATAAATAGAGTGATAGAGGGGTGGCCTACTCAGTTCCATGTTCTGGTCTTTAAACGAGGAATAGAATGATAGAGTGATAGAGGGATAAAAAGAGGGGGTTAAATTCCCATCCAAGAGTTTCAAAATGTGCAGATGTTTGATAGAAGGATGGAGAGATAAATAGAGTAATAAAAAGAAGGAGTTCATACACAGTTTCAGAATGTTGTCTAGTCTTTGTTCAAAAGACGGAGAGATGTGCGAATGTTCAATAGAAGTATAGTGAGAAGTAGGGATAAGTAGAAAGAGAAACAGCATGTTTGGATATTTTATAAAGTGATAGAAGTATGGAGTGATAGCTAAACCAATAAGTCTCTCAGTGTGTGCTTGTCTTTGATGAAGGTTCAGAGGGACAGAGGGATGAACAGAGGGATAAATAAACGGACGTCCTACCCAGTTTCAGCATGTGCTGGTCTTTGCACTCGGCTGTGTTCCAGCTGTTGTTGCAGAAGGTCCAGGGCAGAAAGTCCTTCAACGAAGCGAACGAAGCGAACAGGTAGTACAGTGTCCAGCACATGATTATATTATAGTATATGGCTATCAACACAGAAATAATCAACATGGCAATCCCGCAACCTACAATAAATAAACCAGAATAGACAACAGCATTACTAACGCACGGAGACAGAGACGCTCACTCACAAAAACACACATCATGTAGAGAAATGAGGAGAGGCTAGGGCAGATGTAGGGACAGGTGTGGGGACAGGTCTGGGACAGATGTGAAGCCATTTTTGGGGCAGGTGTGAACATGGGTTTGGGACAAGTGTGGGGACAGGTTTTGGACAGATGTGGGGACAGATTTGGGGCTGGTTTGGAGACAGGTTTGGGACAGATGTGGAGAAAGACTTGGGGCAGGTATGGAGATGGGTTTGGAACAAGTGTGGGGACAGGTTTTGGACAGATGTGGGGACAGATTTGGGGCAGAAGTGGGACAAATGTGGGGACAGGTTTCGGACAATGTGGGGACAGATTTGGGGCAGGTGTGAGGAAATGGACAAGTTTCTGGACAGGTGTGGGACAGCTGTGGTGACAGATTTGGGGCAGGTGTGCAGATGGGTTTGGGAAAAATGTGGAGACGGGTTTGGGATAAGTGTGGGGACAGGTTTGTAAAAAGTATGGGGACAGGTTTGGGATAAGTGGGGGGCAGGTTTGGGACAGCTGTGGGGACAGGTGTGGTATCAGGCTTGGGAGAAGTGTGGGGACAGGTTGGGGACACATTTGGGAACAGATTTGGGACAAGTGTGAGGACAGGTTTGGGATAGATGTGGGGACAGGTTTGAGGTCTGAGGCCTGGGGCAGGTGGTGGGGCCAGTTTGGGGGAGATGTGGAGCAGGGCTGGGGCAGCGTGTAGGGAGGGTTGGGGCAGGTTGGGGGCAGGTTTGGGGGAGATGTGGAGCAGGGCTTGGGCAGTGTGTAGGGTAGGGTTGGGGGCAGGTTGTAGGGCAGGTTTGGGGGAGATGTGGAGCAGGGCTTGAGCAGTGTGCAGAGAGCATTGGAGACAGGTTGGGGGCAGGTTTGGGGGAGATGTGGAGCAGGGCTGGGGCAGTGTGGAGGGAGCATTGGGGACAGGTTGGGGGCAGGTTTGGGGGGATGTGGAGCAGGGCTGGGGCAGTGTGGAGGGAGCATTGGGGACAGGTTGGGGGCAAGTTTGTGGGAGATGTGAAGCAGGGCTGGGGCAGTGTGGAGGCAGGGTTGGGGACAGGTTTACCTTGCAAAGCAGGAATGGCCTTCCAGACCGATACTGGTCCCTGACTGGCAAACTGACCTAAAGACACTTCCAGCAGGAAGATGGGGATTCCAGCCAGACCCAGCATGATCAGGTAGGGGATTAAAAAAGCACCTACACACACACACACACACACACACACACACTGAACCATGGCTTTAGTCCACTGATCGAATACAGAACTCATATTCTAATTCACATTCTAATATTCTAATACAGCTCTAATAAAAGTCTACAGCTTTAGAGAAAAACACGGTCCATTATATTAGAAAAACTTGGAGTAAATTTAATCATTCGTTGAATTGAAAAATTCCTATTATGAATAATAAAAGTGCTAATATTAAAAAGTATGTTCTTAATATTAATGATGATGATGTCGTGAGACGATAATTACAAACGCCCAAAAATGTTCATTTATATCATATAAATACTTATATAATAATAATAATAATAATAATAATAATAATAATAATAATAACAAGTTATATATGATAACGAACGAATATTAGTGAACTGCAGATGATAAAATCGAAGCTGTTGAGTTTCTGATAACGAAATAAAGAAAATAAACACTCTGAAATTATACATATTCGTTGTAACGTCCTGAAACTGTATTACACTTTTAGAACATAATCTTACAATAAAATAAAATTAAATGAAATAAAGTGAAAATGAGGTGCTTATTAAACTGAATGTAATGTTTGATGTCCAGATGTTTTCTATCTTTTAAATTAATTAGATCAAAGGAGAGTCAGACGAAGGTGATTACATGATGATTAAATGATGATTAAATGTGTGATGGGCACGCGCTGCAGCAGGTGTGGCTATCTTTACCTCCCCCGTTCTGGAAGGCCAAGTAAGGGAACCTCCACA